>NC_064631.1:593833370-594140245 GCF_023864275.1 Schistocerca cancellata | reverse complement strand
GATAATCTTTTGTCATCTTTCATATTTTTCTACAAGTGCTGCCATCTGATAAACGGCAGCACTGAGTTGTTGTTCTGAATGAGCTAGCTGACTTACTTTTGGAAGTGAAGACAAGTATTGTATCCCTCAGATATTGTAAAAGTAGAATGAACAAGGCAAAAATTCAAACTAATTGACCAAGGAGCCTAAATTTAACTAACTGTTCAGTTTAGGGAACTGTAAGTTATTGATACTTTTATATATCCTGGTTCATCCATCAATGTTATGGGAAACTGCAAGGAAGTGATAATAAGATACACTGACTTACAATGTGTTTTCAGGAACAAACTTATCAGGACCTGTGGAATGTAGCAATTGTAACATTGCAGGTTTTGTCTCTATTAATGATTGTACAACAGTTTTTTCTTTGCAACACAGACATAAAAAATAGAAATTTAACAAATCCTTACCACACATGTTGTAACTGTTATTGGTAGGCTGATAAAAAACTTGTTTCTTTGTAGTTTTTAATTTTTATCACCAACAGATACTTTCCAAGAGATGACTGGGCTTTACTGAAGCAAAACGATTTCAGATTCCTAATAAAATTTGTAATTAATATAAACTAATATTACATTAAGAGAATCTGCATTTTCATACTCCTTCCTCACTCCAGAAACAATAGACATACACGAATTTTAATTTAGATGCTTCTAATGTAATTAATTTCAAAAACTTAAGAATAAAAAAGTAAACTTTGAATTATACCAGAGCTTAACCATTAATTAGCAAATACTTCTCTTCATGCTGGCCAGAGTGGCTGAGTGGTTCTAGGAGCTACAGTCTGGAACCGCGCAACCGCTACGGTCGCAGGTTTGAATCCTGCCTCGGGCATGGATGTGTGTGATGTCCTTAGGTTAGTTACATTTAAGTAGTTCTAAGTTCTAGGGTACTGATGATCTCAGAAGTTAATCTGCTCGTAAACCAACTTGAAGCTGTACTGGCCCATTTAACAACAAAAAACAAAGAAATAGTGGTTGCTGGTGATTTCAATGTAGATTTCCTTAAACACTCTCCCAATGAGAACTTATTTCAGTTAGTAACACTATCATTCAACTTAATTACCACTGTAAAGTTCCCCACTAGGGTAGCCAATTGCTCACAAACAGTCATTGATAATATCTCTATAGAAAAGTCCAATGAACAAAATTTGTTAGAAAACCAATAGTCAATGCCCTCTCAGATCATGACATGCAGTTCCTTCTGTTAAATGTTAACACTGAACAGGATATAAAATCTGTTAAATCTGAGCTCAAGAGGGTAATCTGTAAGCCAAAAATTGATTATTTTAGGACACTCCTCAGAGACATTCACTGGACTGATGTTTACAATGCTCATGGCATGAATGAAAAGTATAACACTTTTGCTAATAAAGTGCTTACCTTATTTGAACACTGTTTTCCCCAAAAACTTACCAAGATTAGTGCAAAGTCTGCAAAGAAGCAATGGATTACTCAAGGAATAGGGGTATCTTGTAAAACAAAAAGAAGACTGTGTCTGTCAATCTGAAACAGTTCCGATGTTGATGCTATAGCACATTACAAGAAATGCTGCAAAATATTAAAGCCTGTAATATGGACATCAAAGCAAATATATTACAAGGAAAAGATAGTCATATCAGATAACAAAATAAAGACAATATGGGATATAGTGAAGGAGGAGACCAGTAGAACCAGACATGAAGAGGGACAAATAGCATTAAGAGTAAATGATACATTAGTGACAGATGTGTATAGTGTTGCAGAACATTTTAACAAACATTTCATAACTGTTACTGAAAACATGGAGTTGTCAGGTTCTGTAGATGCTGCTATGGAATTTCTCAGACCAGATATTTCAAGTAACTTCCATAATATGAATCTGACCCTCACTACCCCAGCAGAAATAATGTCCATCATATAATCTTTAAAATCAAAAACATCTAGTGGGTATGATGAAATATCAACAAAGCTAATTAAAGAATGTGATCCTGAGTTAAGTAACATATTAAGCTATCTGTGTAACCAGTCGTTTATCAGTGGAATATTTCCTGAATGGTTAAAATATGCTGAAGTTAAGCCACTGTTTAAGAAGGGAGATAAAGAAATAGCATCAAATTTCTGTCCATTTTCACTTTTGCCAGCATTCTCAAAAATTTTAGAAAAAGTAATGTACAATTGGCTTTATAACCGTCTTATCTCAAGTAACATACTGTCAAAGTCACAGTTCGGATTTCTAAAGGGTTCTGATATTGAGAAGGCTATCTACACTTACAGTGAAAATGTGCTTAATTCATTAGATAAAAAATTGCAGGCAACTGGTATATTTTGTGATCTGTCAAAGGCTTTTGACTGTGTAAATCACAATATCCTTTCAAGTAAATTAGAATATTATAGTGTAACAGGAAACGCTACAAAATGATTCAAATCTTATATCTCTGGCAGGAAACAAAGGGTGTTATTATGAAAGAGACATGTATCAAGCTATCAGGCATTATCCAACTGGGAACTAATTACATGTGGGGTCCCACAAGGTTCCATTTTGGGCCCTTACTTTTTCTTGTGTATATCAATGACCTTTCATCAGTAACATTACCAGATGCCAAGTTCGTTTTGTTTGCCGATGATACAAACATTGCAATAAATAGCAAATCAAGTGTAGTCTTAGAAAGATCCGCTAATAAAATATTTGTGGACATTAATCACGAGTTCCTAACCAATTCCTCATCCCTAAACTTAAAAAAGAAAAAAAAAAAAAAAAAAAAAAAAAACACACACACACACACACTACATGCAGTTCAGAACTTGTAAGGGGTGTCCCACAAGTATAGCCTAACATATGATGACAAGCAGATAGAAGAAGTGGACAGTGTTAAATTCTTGGGATTACAGCCTGATAATAAATTCAACTGGGAAAAGCACACCACAGAACTGCTGAAGTGTCTTAACAAATCTCTATTTGCAATGTGAATTGTGTCAGACATAGGGGATATAAAAATGAAACATCTGGCATACTAAGCTTACTTTCATTCCATAATGTCATATGGGATTATTTTTTGGTGTAATTCATCAAGCCAAGCTAAAGTTTTCGGGGCACAAAAACATGCAGTAAGAGTTATATTTGGTGTGAACTCAAGAACATCCTGCAGAAGCCTGTTTAGGGAACTAGGGATACTAACTACTGCTTCCCAACATATTTATTCTTTAATGAAATTTGACATTAAAATATATCACTTTTTCAAACCAACAGCTCAATTCATGGAATCAATACTAGAAATAAGAATAATCTTCACAAGGATTTAAAGTCACTTAGTCTTGTTCAAAAAGGTGTGCATTATTCAGCAACACATATTTTCAATAACTTTCCAGCAGCCATAAAAAGCTTAACAACCAATGAAATTCAGTTTAAGAGAAGCCGAAAGGATTTATTGGTGGCCAACTCCTTCTACTCCATTGATGAATTTCTCAGTAGAACCAACTGATTTGTGTGTGTGTGTGTATATATATATATATATATATATATATATATATATATATATATATATATATATATATATATATATAGTT
Organism: Schistocerca cancellata; assembly: GCF_023864275.1. Lineage (NCBI taxonomy): Eukaryota > Metazoa > Arthropoda > Insecta > Orthoptera > Acrididae > Schistocerca > Schistocerca cancellata. Next base: position 594,136,661 of record NC_064631.1, on the reverse strand, counting down.
ATAATAGAAGGAAAAATTCCACGAAGGAAAAATATACCTAAAAACAAAGATGATGTGACTTACCAAATGAAAGTGGTGGCAGGTCGACAGACACACAAACGAGCACAAACATACACACAAAATTCAAGCTTTCGCAACAAACTGTTGCCTCATCAGGAAAGAGGGAAGGAGAGGGAAAGACGAAAGGATGTGGGTTTTAAGGGAGAGGGTAAGGAGTCATTCCAGTCCCGGGAGCGGAAAGACTTACCTTAGGGGGAAAAAAGGACGGGTATACACTCGCGCACACACACACATATCCATCCACACATATACAGACACAAGCAGACATATCATTTGGTAAGTCACATCATCTTTGTTTTATATATATATAATTAAAAAGAAAGATGATGAGACTTACCAAACAAAAGCGCTGGCAGGTCGATAGACACACAAACAAACACAAACATACACACAAAAATCTAGCTTTCGCAACCAACGGTTGCCTCGTCAGGAAAGAGGGAAGGAGAAGGGAAGACAAAAGGATATGGGTTTTAAGGGAGAGGGTAAGGAGTCATTCCAATCCCGGGAGCGGAAAGACTTACCTTAGGGGGAAAAAAGGACAGGTATACACTCGCGCACACACACACATATCCATCCGCATATACACAGACACAAGCAGACATTTGTAAAGGCCTTTACAAATGTCTGCTTGTGTCTGTGTATATGCGGATGGATATGTGTGTGTGTGCGCGAGTGTATACCTGTCCTTTTTTCCCCCTAAGGTAAGTCTTTCCGCTCCCGGGATTGGAATGACTCCTTACCCTCTCCCTTAAAACCCATATCCTTTTGTCTTCCCTTCTCCTTCCCTCTTTCCTGACGAGGCAACCGTTGGTTGCGAAAGCTAGATTTTTGTGTGTATGTTTGTGTTTGTTTGTGTGTCTATCGACCTGCCAGCGCTTTTGTTTGGTAAGTCTCATCATCTTTCTTTTTAATTATATTTTTCCCACGTGGAATGTTTCCCTCTATTATATATATATATATATATATATATATATATATATATATATATATATATATATATATATATATATATATATATATATATATATATATATATATATAAAAGTACAATATAACTTCTGCACCATTTCAGAGCAGAAATGTGTTCATTGTAAATAAGCATTATAGTAGTTGTATTACATGTTTATTACCTTATAAATAAATAAATAAATAAAAACCCTTTTTTTATTTTAAATTCAGTGCATTAGTATTTGTAAAATGATACTTTCATATAGTGTTCATTCAAAATGATGATCATTCCACTTGGGACTTGTGGAATGGTACATTAGCTTATTTGTTTGAGTTGTAAATATTTGTCATGTTTTGTTGTTTTTCTGACATGTTCTACATCCTGGAGGACCTTCTCACTATGGATCAATTGGAATGAAAGTAAATCTAATCTAATCTAATCTAATAGTGCTCAGAGTCATTTGAACTTCTCTTCATTTCTTGGGCATCTGAGCTGCTGCAGTAGCTGTAAAAGAATTTTGTGAGTATCTGTTCCACCAAAAATTGTTGCAACTTGCTAAGTTCAATGACAGTGTATCTAACGATTTGGTAGTTCCAAGAAAAATATCAAGAAATTCAGGTTGACATGATGTTCTCTTTCAGAATGATGTATTTGTTGTGTGAAACTGTAATGAAACTGGCTCACAAAAATCTATCAGGAAACTGAAGCCTTGATGGCTGATTCACCACTGCTTGTATAGATTCAGATTCAGTTTCTTTATGGCCGTTGACCACATACTGTAGAATAAGCTTTTCCAGTGATAGTAGGATACAAATACTGATCACATTACATGTAAAAATTAAATGCAAAAAATACATAATCAGATGGGAAAACTGCACATTTTAGTTGTTAGGCATGGACGCGGAATAGCCTCTCTTGTTAATGAGGCATCAGTTGTGAAATTTACGAGTTATGTCAAGCCTGGGGCCTTTCTTTTGGAGGTAATTAAGAATGTTTACACTGATGAAATTATCAAGTTGACTTTAAAATACTTTGTAGCTTTGTTTGGTGGCTCTAACGATGTATATAAAAATGAAACCTCTACAGCCTGCTCAGAATTGAAAAAGCATCTGGCTCATTTGTCACATACAAACATTCTCTTTGTCAACATTCCACATTGCTATGATCTGCCACCCTGGTCTTGTGTGAACAAAGAGATTAGTACTGCTAATGAGAGTTTTTCCAGTATATGCAGTCAATTCCAAAATGTTTGTGTTGCTGACATAAGTGGCATTGGTCGGAGATTCCACACTTCTCATGGCCTTCATTTGAATGGGCCTAGCGAAGAAAATTGTAGCACAAAAAGTATTGGATGAAATAAAAAGGCACCAGCAAACATCTGCAGCACCATCAAAAACAGTAACAGTAACATCACAAAAATCAATAAAAGCAGGTTCATCACAAGTAGCAACAACAACAGAAGCAACAGCAACATCAAAATCATCACCAGTAGCAACAGTAAAATTATCACAAATGGTCAAACCACCATCAGTAACAGCAACAAAACCATTGGCAGAAACAACAGCAAAACCAACAGATACTACAACAACAGATCCACCATCAACAGAAGTAGTGGCAATAAAAGAAACAAAGGCAGCAGCCGGACGAAGAATCCTGTCAGCATCACCAACACAACCACTACCTCCGGCCGCAGAAGCAGCAGCAGCAGCAACAACAACAATAGCAGCAGCAACAGAACCAACAACAACAGTAACAGTAGCAACATAACCAACAATAACAGAAGCAGCAGCAACTAAACCAACAACAACAGTTGCAGCAACACAACAGTGCTCAAAGAGGAGTCAAAGACAAGGTACATCTACATCATGTAGTATTTCAGACCAAGCATAGTGAAAATTATAATATAAATGTTAATATAAATGGAAAGACTATTAAAGAAGTAACCAGCACAAATTTTCTAGGAACTGTAATAGACAAACATTTGGCATGGGGGGAGCACATCGATGCACTGTGTAAAAAGATAAACAAACAGATCTTCATCATGCATAAAACAGCTAAGACTGTGGATGATAAAGTCCTCAGATCAATGTATTATGGACTTGTCTTCCCACATTTGTCTTATTCAGTTCATATATGGGGAAGTGCACAAGCTGGCTACCTAAAAAGAATATTCACAATTCAGAAAAGGGCAGTGAGATGCATTGCAAAAATACCACCAAGACAGACCTGTAGGCAAGCTTTTGTATACTATAATATTATGACAGTATATTCACTGTACATATACCAAAGCATAATGGCGGTAAGGAAATGAAAATTACTACATGATAAACAGAAATCTAAAACTGTCTATGAGTGCCCCAGAAGAAGCAGGCAAAAGGTTTTTTAATAAACTCCCCGAAATCATTAAAAAAGAAACAGACCTAAAATGTTTTAAAAATCATTTGAAACTATATCTCACAGAGAAATGTATATACAGTTTGAGTGAATACTAAGATGGTGTTTAATATGTTATATCATTACTGAAATGTATCTTTTAAAATTATCATGTATGTTGTTTGGATTTGTGTGTACATATAATGTGAAACATGTAATACCTTTGTATGATTATGGACTATTTCTGTTTAATCATTTGTTTCATTTATATATAATGAAATCAATTTTGATGTTAATAGCCTATTGTATGACACTGCCAATACTCTCAGCTGGATTTTCAGCTGGAGTCCATGGGCAAAGAATAAATAAATAAATAAATAAATTAATTAATTAAATAAGGATTTTTTATGGCTTCAAACAAAGAAAAGGAAAAAAACGAGCAAGAAAATCTGCAGATAAGTCACAACTACTATGGAAAAAGCAGCACATTACCAGGTAATGACAAAAGAAAAAATACTTACAAACCAGTTAGGATAATGTGTCAGAATATTCAGTGCCTCAAAAACAAAGTGCTAGATCTAGAAGTAGTTTTAAACAATATTGCTGATGTCTCTTGTATTTGTTTACCTGAACACTGGTGCAAGGCTAGTGAATTAAGTCTCATAAATATAAGCAACTTTAATTTAGCATTACATTATTGCTGAAGCGGTTTTAAAAATGGTGGGGTATGCATTTACTCTAGAGTAGGACTGCAGTTCAAAGTGAAAACGGAACTGGACCATCTAAATACAGAAAAACATTTTGAATCATGTGTCATAGAGTTAAAAACTGAGCAGAAGAGTGAAAAACTAGTTGTCATAACATTATATAGATCACTGGGTGACAAAAACATATTCTTCAAAAAAATAGAAGCAGCATTAAACACTTTTTATAGTAACAAATTGAAATTATTGTTATGTGGAGATTTTAATATTAACCTGTTAATTGAAAGTAATGGAAAAAGACAGCGATTGAGTATACTAAGCAGCTTTCACATGAAACCACTCTTTACAGATGCCACCAGAATAACAGAACTATCATCTTCTTTTTTAGACAATATTTTCACAAATATGGATAATGGTATCACTGAGGCACTAAACGTAAACTTAGGTCTTTCGTATCACAATACACTATTAGCATACATAAATTCCTCTGTACCCAAGGCAGTAAAATATAAGTGGGAATACAAAAGGCACTTCTATACAGAAAAAGTGAATACTTTCATCCAGTTATTAGCTAATGAAACCTGGGAAGATGTCTTTGCACAAACAACAACTGAGGAATCTTTCAATGCTTTTTCTAGTACATTCATGTCCCTATTTGAGGTGTGTTTTCAAAAAAGCTCACAAAGATCAAAGTCATGCCTAAGAACACAAGCCAGTGGAGAACACTTGCTATTAGAGTATCTAGTCAAACACTAAAACATATCAGTCAGCTCAAAAAAGACAACAGAGATGAACACTTCACAAATTTTGTTAAGACATACATGAAAATTTATAGTAAGGTGATCAAAAAAGCCAAGACAATGCACAATGGCAGTGTAATTGCTGGGTGAGCAAACAAATCGAAAGCTATATGGAATGTAGTAAAAACAGAAATAGGAGTAAGCAGAAATGTTAGAAATTTAGATGACTTTGTTTTGAAAGATGATCAAGGTGCACTAGTCAGAAATCTTACTTTAGCAAATTACGTTAATGACTACTTCATAAATAGTCCAATCAATCTAAGTAAAAATTGTTCTGGGATTAGTGGAACATCAGTCCCAGGAGAACAAAGTGTTAATTCAATATTGCTACCTCCCACGAACAAACTGGAAGTTAATCGAATAATAAAAACAATTAAGAATAAAATGTCCTCAGGGACTGACAAGGTACCTTGTTCAGTCATGACGAGATGTGCTAGTGTCATATCAGAACCAATCTCACACATCATAAACATATCATCGTCAGAAGTGGTCTTTCCACAACGATTAAAAATTGCAAAAATAAAACCACTGTATAAAAAGGGCAATATACATGAAGTGGGATACTATAGACCAATAGCTTTATTATCAGTATTTTCAAAAGTAATAGAGACAGTCATGAAAAACAGAATTACAAATTACCTCAAGAAATTCAATCTATTGTCTGTAAACCAACAAGTCTTTCGCAAAGGAATGAGTACAGAGTCAGCCATCACCCAATTCATTGAAAATATTGTAACGGGGATAGATAGGAATAACAGTACAATAGGAATAAACTTGGAATTATCAAAGGCATTTAATACTGTCCAACATGATATCCTGCTAGACAAATTAGAATACGTTGGTATATACAAGGAGTAGCAAAAAAGTGGTTTCAGTCACATCTCAATAACAGGAAACACGTAGTAGAAATTGCAACAACAAACAGTAAACACCAAAATATTGTTTGCAGATAGGATATTCAGACTGTGCCAATTGGGGTACCACAGGGGAGTGTTCTAGGACATCTCCTATTTCTTCTTTACATGAATGATATCAAGATTCCCTGTTTGCGGATGACACAAACATTGTAGTAACTGACATAAACCGGGTATTGCCAACATCTGCAACCAGACTTATAGAATATTTGCAAAATTGGTTTGAAATGAACAAATCAACCATAAATATCTCTAAAACTAATTATATCCATTACAGGAAAATTTCTGCTTAAAATGCACAGAGATCTTTGTGCATGAAGTGTACAGTGGAAACACCCACAGCAAAGATTTTGTCTACTGACCACTGTGACACACAAAGGAAATTTGATGAGGATACTGTTGCTGAAGCATTGCCACATTTGGGCTGCCTTTCTCAAACCATAAGGTATGAACAAAAATATATAGAGTCTGAATGGTATGATCACTGCTGTCTTGGATATGTCCACAGTAGCCATGTTGTTGTTGTTGTGGTCTTCAGTCCTGAGACTGGTTTGATGCAGCTCTCCATGCTAATCTATCCTGTGCAAGCTTCTTCATCTCCCAGTACCTACTGCAACCTACATCCTTCTGAATCTACTTAGTGTATTCATCTCTTGGTCTCCCTCTACGATTTTTACCCTCCACACTGCCCTCCAATGCTAAATTTGTGATCCCTTGATGCCTCAGGACATGTCCTACCAACCAATCCCTTCTTCTACTCAAGTTGTGCCACAAACTTCTCTTCTCCTCAATCCTATTCAATACCTCCTCATTAGTTATGTGATCTACCCACCTAATCTTCAGCATTCTTCTGTAGCACCACATTTCAAAAGCTTATATTCTCTTCCTGTCCAAACTATTTATTGTCCATGTTTCACTTCCATACATGGCTACACTCCACACAAATACTTTCAGAAACGACTTCCTGACACTTAAATCTATACTCGATGTTAACAAATTTCTCTTCTTCAGAAACGCTTTTCTTGCCATTGCCAGTCTACATTTTATATCCTCTCTACTTCGACCATCATCAGTTATTTTGCTCCCCAAATAGCAAAACTCCTTTACTACTTTAAATGTCTCATTTCCTAATCTCATGCCCTCAGCGTCACCCGACTTAATTCGACTACATTCCATTATCCTTGTTTTGCTTTTGTTGATGTTCATCTGTCCTCCTTTCAAGACACTGTCCATTCCATTCAACTGCTCTTCCAAGTCCTTTGCTGTCTCTGACAGAATTACAATGTCATCGGTGAACCTCTAAGTTTTTATTTCTTCTCCATGGATTTTCATACCTACTCTGAATTTTTCTTTTGTTTCCGTTACTGCTTGCTCAATATACGGATTGAATAACATTGGGGAGAGGCTGCAACCCTGTCTCACTCCCTTCCCAACCACTGCTTCCCTTTCATGCCCCTCGACTCTTACAACTGCCATCTGGTTTCTGTACAAATTGTAAATAGCCTTTCACTCCCTGTATTTTACCTTTGAAAGAGAGTATTCCAGTCAACATTGACAATAGCTTTCTGTAAGTCTACAAATGCTAGAAGCCTAGGTTTGCCTTTCCTTAATCTTTCTTCTAAGATAAGTCGTAAGGTCAGTATTGCCTCATGTGTTCCAACATTTCTACGGAATCCAAACTGATCTTCACCGAGGTCGGCTTCTACCAGTTTTTTCATTCGTCTGTAAATAATTCATGTTAGTATTTTGCAGCTGTGACTTATTAAACTGATAGTTTGATAATTTTCACATCTGTCAACACCTGCTTTCTTTGGGAATGGAATTATTATATTCTTCTTGAAGTCTGAGGGTATTTCGCCTATCTCATACATCTTGCTCACCAGATGGTAGAGTTTTGTCAGGACTGGCTCTCCCAAGGCCGTCAGTAGTTCTAATGGAATGTTGTCTACTCCCGGGGCCTTATTTCGACTCAGGTCTTTCAGTGCTCTGTCAAACTCTTCACGTAGTATCGTATCTCCCATTTCATCTTCATCTACATCCTCTTCCATTTCCATAATATTGTCCTCAAGTACATCGCCCTTGTATATACCCTCTATATACACCTTCCACCTTTCTGCTTTCCCCTCTTTGCTTAGAACTGGGTTTCCATCTGAGCTCTTGATATTCATACAGGTGGCTCTCTTTTCTCCAAAGGTCTCTTTAATTTTCCTGTAGGCTGTATCTATCTTACCCCTAGTGAGATAAGCCTCCACATCCTTACATTTGTCCTCTAGCCATGCCTGCTTAGCCATTTTGCACTTGCTGTCGATCTCATTTTTGAGGCGTTTGTATTCCTTTTTGCCTGCTTCATTTACTGCATTTTATATTTTCTCCTTTCATCAATTAAATTCAATATTTCTTTTGTTACCCAAGGATTTCTACTAGCCCTCATCTTTTTACCTACTTGATCCTCTGCTGCCCTCCCTCAAAGCTACCCATTCTTCTTCTACTGTATTTCTTTACCCCATTCCTGTCAATTGTTCCCTTATGCTTTCCCTGAAACTCTGTACAACCTCTGGTTTAGTCTGTTTATCCATGTCCCATCTCCTTAAATTCCCACCTTTTTGCAGTTTCTTCAGTTTTAATCTACAGTTCATAACCAATAGATTGTGGTCAGAGTCCACATCTGCCTCTGGAAATGTCTTACAATTTAAAACCTGGTTCCTAAATCTCTGTCTTACCGTTGTATATTCTATTGAAACCTGTTAGTATCTCCAGGCTTCTTCCATGTATACAACTTTCTTTCATGATTCTTGAACCAAGTGTTAGCTATGATTAAGTTATGCTCTGTGGAAAATTCTATGAGACGGCTTCCTCTTTCATTTCTTAGCCCAAATCCATATTCACCCACTATGTTTCCTTCTCTCTCTTTTCCTACTGTCGAATTCCAGTCACCCATGACTATTAAATTTTCGTCTCCCTTCACTACCTGAATAATTTCTGTGATCTCATCATACATTTCTTCAATTTCTTCGTCATCTGCAGTGCTAGTTGGCATATAAACTTGTACTACTGTAGTAGGCATGGGCTTTGTGTCTATCTTGTCCACTATAATACGTTCACTATGCTGTTTGTAGTAGCTTACCCACACTCCTATTTTTTTATTCATTATTAAACCTACTCCTGCATTACCCCTATTTGATTTTGTATTTATAACCCTGTATTCACCTGACCAGAAGTCTTGTTCCTCCTGCCACCGAACTTCATTAATTCCCACTATATCTAACTTTAACCTATCCATTTCCCTTTTTAAATTTTCTGACCTACCTGCCTGATTAAGGGATCTGACATTCCACTCTCCGATCCGTAGAATGCCAGTTTTCTTTCTCCTGATAACGACGTCCTCTTTAGTAGCCCCCGCCCGGAGATCTGAATGGGGGACTATTTTACGTCCGGAATATTTTACTCAAGATGACGCCATCATCATTTAATCATACAGTAAAGCTGCATGCCCTCAGGAAAAATTCTGGCTGTAGTTTCCCCTTGCTTTCAGCCGTTCGCGGTACCACAACAGCAAGGCCGTTTTGGTTAATGTTACAAGGCCAGATCAGTCAATCATCCAGACTGTTGCCCCTGCAACTACTGAAAAGGCTGCTGCCCCTCTTCAGGAACCACACGTTTGTCTAGCCTCTCAACAGATACCCCTCCGTTGTGGTTGCACCTACGGTACAGCTATCTGTATCGTTGAGGCACGCAAGCCTCCCCACCAACGGCAAGGTCCATGGTTCATGGGGGGAGGACAGTAGCCATAGGAACTTGGAAGTAAGCTTTTCTACAATTTAGAGCACTGAACACAGAAGTGTTTGCTAAGGTATGCGTGAAGTCTCGAATATTCAGTATTGTGTAGCTACCAGCAATTGTGCATGCAATGAGAGCCTGATAATCACCAAATAATGTATACATTCTGTTTTTTTTGGGGGGGGGGGGGGGGGGGGGAATTAGATGCATGGGCAAAGCCCAAGAACTGTCAGACTTACTGACAATGCTAGGTTGTAGTAATTCATCAGCAGCAATTTTGGTTGCTCATAGTCCATCAGTAGTCTGTGTGCTTTGTGATGGAGTGGGAGGCCAGGTGTAGTGCTGACTTCATGCACACTTTCATGCTGAATACCTTTCTGTCGAAATCTCCGTGAGAGTCCTAGGGATCATGGATACCACACACTGAGGATGCGTGCACACTGCAAGAAAAATTCATCACATTAACTTGTGTGTGGTGGATCACGTGTAACATTTTGTCTCACCTGTATGTGTACGTCTGCTGCTGATGCTGTGCTTGTCGTAGTCTCATTCATGTCGGTTATGGCAGAATTGTGGTACTGCTCCTGTTTTTGGTGTTTCAGATATGTACGTGCAGCATCAAACTCACTCCCTGCAGAAAGAATTGTTGTGTGCAGTTCACAGCTCTTGTTGCTTTGTACGAATTTCTCCTTCCACACTTCTTTATAACACATTGTGACCTTCTGTATCTCCAATTCTAACGTCTGACAGTTGTAGAAAATTGTTGTTTGTGGAGAAGGGGAAGGTGCTAGCAGAGTGGTGTCCTCTGAAGTCATCTGTGCATGTAGTGGCGCACTACCAGTGACATCTTGTACTGATCTCTACTACTGGTTAGGTGAAGGGTTCCTCGTGTCAAATCTTGGGAGAGATTGAAGTGACAGAGGAAGTACACTCGATACTCGGTTGCAATTTTTATTTATTTTATTTTATTTTTATTTTTTATTTATTTAGCCATCTGTGGACATTTTAAAATATATGGATGTTGTCAGTTGCGTACATTCATATGTTTATACAGTTTGTTGTTACATGTAGTTAAACATTGTGACATATAAGTTATTTACAATCATTTTTGCTCCTGATCAAAATATTGTGAAACAAAAGCTATTTACAATAATTTTGTATTAAGGAATTCACTTATAGTGTAAAAGCAGTGTTCCTGCAAAAACAATTTAAGATTTTTCCTAAAGCGGTACATGTTGTCTGCTTCTTTTATTTTCTGCGGCAGTTTATTATACAGTTTTACACCTTCATACAAGAAGCTATTTCGAGTCTTACTTTTATTCTTCCTGTCTAGGTGAAGACAGTGACTTGTTCTTGTACTATAGTTATGAAAACTGTTATTTGTGCTATAATTTTCTATATTTTTCTTAATGTACACTATGGTTTGGAATATAAATTCACAAGGAACAGTTAGAATTTCTAACATTTTGAAAAGTTCTCTGCAATGGGCCCGCTTACTGCTTTTTGTTATAATTCTTACTGCTCTCTTTTGCATTTTAAATACTGTTTGTAAATGCTGAGTACTGTTTCCCCAGAAAATAATACCATAACTGATTACTGAATGAACATAACTAAAGTATACAGTTCTATAACATTCACTACTGCATGTGGATACAAGGACTCTAATTGCATAACATGTTGTGGATATCTTTTTCGAGAGTTTCATAGCATGTTCATTCCACTTCATTTGGTTGTCAATGAGCAACCCTAACAATTTTGTTGTGGGTACATCATCTATGGAGATGTTATCTAGTTTTAAATTTAAGGGACTCTGTTTCATTTGTGAACATCCCTCAGCACTTCAGTAGAATTTTCCAGCATTTGTGTTGATGTCTTGCTGGTGATTACTCTGTTGCTGTCATCCGCAGACAGGATCTTCTCTCCATGGCTGATATGTTGTGGGAAATCATTTATATACACCAGAAATAATACAGGGCCTACTACACTTCCTTGAGGGACCCCAATATTGATAAATTGTGGATCAGATATATGTATCTCAATGTACTTTGATCCACTGGAGACATGTGTGATCTCTACTGACTATACTCTGTTTTCTAGATATGAACAAAACCATTTGAAACCACTGCCCTTACTCCTAGTGCCTCTAATTTATGTGACAGCTTCTGGTGGTCAACTGTATCAAATGCCTTACACAGGTCTAGGAAAAGGCCACTTACATAGCTGTTCTCATCTAGTGCTTCTAAAACTGTTTTTGTAAATTGTGCTATTGCAGATTCTGTGCCTCTACCAGACCTGAAATGATGCTGGTCATTGGAGAGGAGGTTGAATTTACTTAGATAGCTCAAAAGCCTGTTTTTCATTATTGTTTCTATCACTTTGGAAAAGCATGACAATAGGGCTGTTGGTCTGTAGTTCTCAACGTTTTCTACACCACCTTTCTTGTGAACTGGTAAAGTTTTGGCATGCTTCAGATAGTCAGGGAAGCAACCAGTTTTGAAGGATTCATTTATGATTTCTGTTAGTGGAGCTTTGATACCGTTTATGCATTTTTTTCAGCACACACATTGGGATTTCATCTAAACCTGCCGAGGTTTTGTTCTTTAATTGCCTTACAACATTGCATACTTCCTCCTCAGTAGTTGGAAGCAATACCATTGAGTTTGCTGTATGCTTCTGTATTGGTTGATTAGCACCTTTTGGAAAATTTTTCTGTAAGTTCGTTGCAATGCTGCTATGTAGGTATTCACATAATTTGCTAATTCTTTCTTGCTACTTTCTAAGTTTTCCTTGTTCCTGATTTGTGTGTTTGTTTGCACCTCTCTGCTTTGCAGTTCCTGTTTCTTGTTTCACTACAGCCCATGTATCTTTACTTTAATTATTGGCTAAATTTATGAACCTATTGTTCGCTGATTTTTTTGCAGTGTTGAGTACGTTCCTGTAGATCCTTTTGTCGTTTTTGTAGTAGTGGAAAAAAACTGGATCACTATTGTCCTTTTTAACGGAGCTTATGTATTTACAGGTTTGAGGACTTTTTCTAATTCCTTTAGTAATCCATTTATTGTTGGTGGGTGTTCCAATGGGAATTAATGGTTTGGGGAATGTTTCTTCAAATTTTAATTTAAACTCAGACATAAAATTGGAGAACTTGCTATTCACTTTAGTTTCTTCCCAACTTTTAGTTTCTTCCCAACTTTCATGTGCTAACTTTAAGGAAAACTCTTGCAAAGCTGATGGAGAGGAGACTCTTTTATATACATACAGTTTTCATTTTTTTTACATAAGCTTTTACTTTTATAATCTGACGTAGATGGTCAGACAGTCCCAGATTTTTGACAAGTACATCACAGTTTTCTCTGCCTAGATCTGTAGCTACATGGTCAATGGTAGATGATGAATGTGTGGTTATTCTTGTTGCACAGTTGACTAGTGATGATAGACCAAAAGTATGAAGGATATTCATAAATCTGTTACTGGTGTCATCTATTTTATTTGTATTTACGTTGAAGTCCCCACACAAAAGGATATTATGTTTCAGAGTCAACGCTAGTTCTAGGCTTTGTATAAGTTTTGAAAAGAATGTATCTAAATTACCACTGGGAGAACGATATACGCATAATATAGTTAGTTTCTTGGGCATATTTATAGCAACTATCTCTATTGCGGACACTTCAAAGTCTTTGTCTACACTTAGCATGATAATATCATTTCTGACTTTAAATTCAATGCCGTTCTTAACATAAATACATGATCCTCCACCTTTCATTGTGTTTCTGCAATAAGAACATTATTGGACATATGAGGGTAAATTAATATATAAGATTTCAATTTCTTTACACCACTGCTCTGTAATACAGAAAACAGTGCTGTCTAAGATTTGTAACTCGACTTCCAGCTGTTGCACTTTGTTTTTTACACACTGAATATTTTGGTGGAGTACTGTTAGACATTTAATGTTACCCTTCTTGCTGGCTTCTTTTTAGTCATATCTGCAATTAAAAAATCCTTCAGATGGGAAGGAGGTGTCCTTTTCTGTCTACTTGCTGCCCCATGGATGGTTGTTTCCATGTCTGCTGCTGTTCCTGCTATTGCTGGGATTTCTGCTGTTGCTGCTGATGTTGTTGTTGGCATTTTTGCTTCGATTATTGTTTGTACTACTGCATTTTGTGTAACTGCTATTGGTTGTGTTTGTTCTGCTGCTTTTTTTGTTGCTGGTATCATCTGTTATGAAATGGCTTCTCCATTTTGAGTTGATACAATAATAGGCATGATGATGTTTTTTGTGTACGTCATCTCAGCCATCTCATTTATTCTAGAACCTATGAACTTTTCCCCATGAAAATTTAAATGCATACCATGCCTGGTGAAGTGTTTCCTTTCGAAGAATTTCACATCTAGGAAGTTTGTGTTTCTGTATGCTATGCTTTGCGAAATTGCCTGTTGGCCTTAATAATTTCCTGGTTGACACATGATGTTTCTATTAGGTCATACCTGTGTGGTATTCTAGTCACTACTATACTTTCATTTTTCACTGTATCTAGGGTTTTCTGGAGGTCACGGACGGCACTCTTTAGTTCATTGCAATAAACATTGTTTGCACCACCAGTTATAACTAAAACCCGATTTTCTTGTGTAGTATTATCACGCTGTATGTTCCTTACAACTTCGTTCATAGGGGCCCCAGGTTTTACATAGCTGGTAGCTCTAAGATTGTGATCGTTTTGCAAGATTTTTGCGAGATCGCGACCATGACTGTCTGAGTAAACAACTAACTTGGATTTCCTAAGATATGTATTTCTGCCATTACTGCCTTTTGGGGGAATGCTATTTCTATATTTTCGTATATCACCAGCGTCTGTTAGATGGCAATCAGTATCATTAAAGTCTTCCTTGTTTGCTTTTACACATCTGCGATCAAGAATTGCCACGAAAATTTTTCGTGGAGGTCGAAGTCTATGGTGTATCTTACTGCATGTAAAGTCAGATAGGAGATACGTTTGCGGTGATTACTTGAAAGCCTGTGAGGCAATCTCTGTTGCTGAGTTCTCCCTTGGAGTAGTGCTCAGAGCTGGTGTGTATCAAAAGTGTCGATTTGTTAAGTGATCTAGCATGTAGAGTCTAACACTTTATCTTAGAGCTTGGGAGAGATTGGTTTGGCCCTTGTTTTTTAATTGTAGGCGGCTTGAGAGCGTGTGTAGCAAAGTGGAGCACCTATTGCGCACCGCATTTGTCATTTGGGTGATGGCACAGCATAATGCAGTTGCGCATTTTGTCACCAGAGTGAATGTACAGGGTGTTTCAAAAATGACCGGTATATTTGAAACGGCAATAAAAACTAAACGAGCAGCGATAGAAATACACCGTTTGTTGCAATGTGCTTGGGACAACAGTACATTTTCAGGCAGACAAACTTTCGAAATTACAGTAGTTACAATTTTCAACAACAGATGGCGCTGCGGTCTGGGAACCTCTATAGTACGATATTTTCCACATATCCACCATGCGTAGCAATAATATGGCGTAGTCTCTGTGTGAAATTACCCGAAACCTTTGACAACGTGTCTGGCGGAATGGCTTCACATGCAGATGAGATGTACTGCTTCAGCTGTTCAATTGTTTCTGGATTCTGGCGGTACACCTGGTCTTTCAAGTGTCCCCACAGAAAGAAGTCACAGGGGTTCATGTCTGGCGAATAGGGAGGCCAATCCAAGCCGCCTCCTGTATGTTTCGGATAGCCCAAAGCAATCACACGATCATCGAAATATTCATTCAGGAAATTAAAGACGTCGGCCGTGCGATGTGGCCGGGCACCACCTTGCATAAACCACGAGGTGTTCGCAGTGTCGTCTAAGGCAGTTTGTATCGCCACAAATTCACGAAGAATGTCCAGATAGCGTGATGCAGTAATCGTTTCGGATCTGAAAAATGAGCCAATGATTCCTTTGGAAGAAATGGCGGCCCAGACCAGTACTTTTTGAGGATGCAGGGACGATGGGACTGCAACATGGGGCTTTTCGGTTCCCCATATGCGCCAGTTCTGTTTATTGACGAAGCCGTCCAGGGTAAAAATAAGCTTCGTCAGAAAACCAAATGCTGCCCACATGCATATCGCCGTCATCAATCCTGTGCACTATATCGTTAGCGAATGTCTCTTGTGCAGCAATGGTAGCGGCGCTGAGGGGTTGCCGCGTTTGAATTTTGTATGGATAGAGGTGTAAACTCTGGCACATGAGACGATACGTGGACGTTGGCGTCATTTGGACTGCAGCTGCAACATGGCGAACGGAAACCCGAGGCGGCTGTTGGATCACCTGCTGCACTAGCTGTGTGTTGCCCTCTGTGGTTGCCGTACGCGGTCGCCCTACCTTTCCAGCACGTTCATCCGTCACGTTCCCAGTCCGTTGAAATTTTTCAAACAGATCCTTTATTGTATCGCTTTTCGGTCCTATGGTTACATTAAACCTCCGTTGAAAACTTCGTCTTGTTGCAACAACACTGTGTTCTAGGCGGTGGAATTCCAACACCAGAAAAATCCTCTGTTCTAAGGAATAAACCATGTTGTCTACAGCACACTTGCACGTTGTGAACAGCACACGCTTCCAGCAGAAAGACGACGTACAGAATGGCGCACCCACAGACTGCGTTGTCTTCTATATCTTTCACATCACTTGCAGCGCCATCTGTTGTTGAAAATTGTAACTACTGTAATTTCGAAAGTTTGTCCGCCTGAAAATGTACTGTTGTCCCAAGCATATTGCAACAAACGGTGTATTTCTATCGCTGCTCGTTTAGTTTTTATTGCCGTTTCAAATATACCGGTCATTTTTGAAACACCCTGTAGAATCAACAGAGTTGGGGAAGGACTGTCCCACTTGCCAGTGGATTGTGGTTGCTATTGGAGGCATGTTTATTGTGGCTGGTCGGGGGTCAGCGCTCTCGTGCAGGGGGCTAGTGATCTTACTCCCGTAAATACCTCGGGTTGTGTCAGAAATGTGCTGGCCGAGACCACTACTGTCCAGTGGGTTTGGTTATTGTCCGACAGTCTGCACGCCATCGTGGCGCGCTGATGCTGCCTGTTGTGTCTGCAGTAGACTTGGCCACTGTTTCTATGTTTCAACACAGTGTATCGAAACGTAGAACTGTTTCAGTGTTTCGGAACGGCTGTGGTTCACTGTTTCGAAACAGTGGTATTTATTCCACCCCTGTCTCGGATAACCGCACCAGATTCGATCTCGAGCCAGACACAGAAAATGTATCGTTGTTTCAAAATAAGGCTGTTTCAGTCCACCTGCGCTAGGAACGGACTAATTGTATCGAAACAGTGATGTTTCATTCCGCTCAGTGTCGTACGAGATTCGGGCTCGGCACAGATACTGAAACACAACATAACACTTCATGAAACACTTTCAAGAGGGTCGAAATCTTTTTGACAAGCAATAGAATGAAGCTTAAGATATCCGAAAATAAAGCTTCGTTTCTAGCTGACTGTCCTATTACGAAATGGCGTAACATCTGCTGTATAAATACTAACCAAACAATAAAACAACGCATACTATTCACATTCAAAATAATAAATATGTGAAAATCATTCGATTAAATTACACTTTTTTTTATAACATACGCTTCTCTTTTCATGTACAGTAATCGTATTAAGAAACGCAAGCAAGCCTACAACATTTTGAATAAAAAAAAGGCGTCGAGTGACAGTTATTAGACATACACATAAATTTGATCTAGGTATAACTGCAAGCAATCTGTTTGACATATCACTGATAGTGTAATGGTGAACGAGAAGGGCTGGGAAACATGGTGACTTTATAGTAACGGTTCGAAACACCTTGAAAGACAAAATTTTTTTCTGTTATATTTTGTTATTTATTCGAATTATTTGGCGTTATTTGTGAGTCTGTAGTCACTGTGCCTATTATCCACAATGATTCCCTTTGTGTGCATAAAAATTAGCAGGATGGATATACTACCCATACTAACGGAATGTGGGAATTCCAGTAGCATATCCGTTGTTTCTGAAGTTAGCTCCTACCTCCAGTTCCGTTCGTGGTGGTTCTTCTGTCTTCAGCTATGGCTGTCCTCAGCCAATTGAAAAGTATGAAAGTCACAACACGAAATCAGCGCATTTGCTGCAGGAAATACGAAACTGCCAAGACGCCCAAGTGTTAGTTTCATACTTTCTGCGAAATGATTAGCGCTCTCGCACCTCATTTGTGTTTATATGGACATACTTATAAAGTAGACATTCAAGATGATAAAATGTGTAGGTTTATTAGATTACAAAACACAAACTGTTTCACTGTTTCGAAACAGAGTATCGAAACATTACATTGTACTGTTTCATTTGTTTCGAAACAGTTAAGTGTTTCAGTTTGCCCATCTCTAGTCTGCAGTGGAAGTGTGGTGAGCCACAGTGTCGATTAAACTATAGTGGCTGCTGTTGTCCATTGCGGGGTCCCACTGTGCAACTTCCTTGAAGAAATGACTGTGGTGAAATGCAGAAGACAGATTGATGCTGTTGTAATACACTTTATTAACCACACGGAAGTACAACTCAAATGCATGGACACTAGACAATTGTTTATAGCGAAAAAAAAGCGTCAAAGATACTCACAATATGGAAGCACAAGCCTCGTAAGTCTTATTCACTCACACAGGTCCTCACAGATATATATCATGCTACAACAACTGAATTTTATAGGATACATAAAAAACTTATTATTTCCCGGAGAACTGACGACCATCCCTGAGGCTCGAAGTGCCGCAAGTAGCTACTTTTTATTATTATTATTCATGTGTAAATGTAAGGAAGGCGAATTTAATTAATTTATGACGTGAAGAATACCATCTTCTCTTTTAGGAAGTGATCAGAAAAGCTATAACAAAATACTCAGTTATAAACAGCACGTATCGTTTCTTTGTGAATCATTCTCTCTTCCGCATTTTTGAACTCGCTACTGTACCTTGCAGTGAAGCAAGTTGAAGAAAAAGCCGACATTTCGTGCCATGCCGAATTCCATTTTTGCCTATTTGGGTACCGTATATTGTTTCCGAGTTGGTCACGAGACTTTAGTCCGATTGTCAGGGTAATCAAACTCCCCGTACTGTATATCGCTAAACCTACATCCTACATGCTTTTCTAAACTTCGAGTTGTTTGCTGTGCCCATGTTACGTGCGGACGGTAAGGCTGCCGTCACAGTTGCTCCGATATCGGTGGATTCCGCCGACGACCAACATCGATCAGAAACCACGTGCACAGTCACACTATAGCCGATCTTATTTCCCCAACGCATCCTCGATCAAATCGACAGACGTTCTCGCACACTAAATATGGAGCGTGTAAAGAAATTTAACAATTTTTTCTTATTGATAAATATGTAGATAATTATTCGACTCTCATACCAAAGATTCACTACACTGACGGACAAAAGAAGATTTACGCTCTTCGTTTATTAGTTTTAGTAATAGTTACCTTTCGTTGTTCTCATGTCCTGGTGATAAGACGTATAAACAAAGTGCTCTGTTATTTCAAGTGAGATTGTGTTAAATAGAGAAAGCAACTCCTAGAACAATACGATTTTCTAATTTACGATACCATGGATCCCAGTACTATTATTTTAATTTTGTATGGAGAATTTAGATGGAGGCAACGGTATTCACGACGGCGGTGCTCAGCAATAGAGGTACGTGAATGTGTTCATCTCTTTCCTTTCGTGGCCGCCTACGTCAGTTTCAATATTTAGGTCATATTTGCCGCGACATTCGGAATTTGCACTCTTTCTTTTCATTAGATTACTTAGTTCGATTATTTTCTTCCTCAGATGAATAAATGCATTTTAACCACAATTCTTTTTACCCAGGCCACGGGGAGTGATATTACGGTTCTAGTGGAGCAGGGGATACAACCCGTCGGCTTTGACCAATGACATCATACATTATCCATAGATAATAATGTCTTCACTTTCAGCCATAGATAATAAAACAGTTCTGCGTTCTGGATGAGTGCTATCATTGTACATTAAAATAATTGAATGTGATTTCAAAAGAGATCGCTACATGTTGCTCAAAATATTCTTCGTGTGCATTTAATATTCTTCGTATGCATTTATTTAAATAATTGGTTGTTTGCAATTCATTCGGTACTCAATTTCATTCTTAGTGATATTGAGGTAACTTGAACTATTAGTTTCTTATTGTAGGACAATTTTTAGTATCTCATTTTCGTTTGTAGATATGGATTTATCTGTTCCGATGAACCTGGATGATTTGAGAGAGGCTATGGGCGCTGACATGTTGGACACGATTTGTTTTCTACAAATGTGTGGTCTCGTTGCCGGGTGTGTTCTATGTCATGAGTGCGGCGAACATATGCGCCTCACAAGTGTATCTCGTCGCCGTACTCACGACTTATTCGTATGGTGCTACAGCAAAGATCGGTTGTGGCGGCCCATTAGACGAGGGACATGGTTCGAAAAATCTAAGCTCGCCTTGAGAGAGACATTATGAAAATCACTTACTGTTGGTGTTTGAGATATCCTGTGTGGCTGTGTGTCCACGAGCATTGTATGAGTAAGCGTACAATTGTGGACAGGTACTCTTTTTGTAGGGAAGTTTGTGGGGAATACATGTAATACGGGGAGCCGATGGGGTGGGGGTGGGGGGGGGGCGGCTGTTTATGGTCGAAATTGACGAGTCGCATTTTGGCATAAGGAGGTACAACAGGGGGGGGGGGGGAACCTCCGGTGGGATTATGGGTTTGGGGGGCTGTAATTTCAGGTCAAGAGTGTGACGATATAGTGTTTAAAGTAGTACCCAGTCGAAGGAAGGAAGTTTTGGTCAGCTTAATTGAAGATCACGTTGCAGAGGGTTCCATTGTAATTTCAGGTGGTTTTTCTTCATGTAGGGATTTAGGGGAAAGGGGTTATCAGCATCTCGTAGTTAATCACAATATTGAGTTCAGATCATTATCCACAGGGGCTTGCACAGATAGTATAGAGGGTTATTGGTCAGCTGTGAAATGTCTTGTAGGGAAGGGGAAACGCCGGATTTCCACACTTCAAAGTCACTTAGACGAATATTCGCGGAGGCGTAGTATTCCCCAAACACATTGCCCGTTTAAATGTTTTCTTAAACGTGCTGGGCAAGTGTACCGTCCGAAATATGTTAGCTAATTTCACATTAGTATGGGCGGTGGGGGAGGGGGTGGTGGTGAATCTGTGTGTGTGTGTGTGTGGGAGGGGTGTATGTGTGTGTGTTTTCGTAATGTTTTGTTTGTTGTGTATGTGGGTAAGTGATTTTTGTTGATGTCTTTCTAGGCGAGCTTCGGATCTTTTAAGAAGTTCCCGTGTGGTAAGTTCAGTTTTCCATTTTCTTCTTTTACTGCATTTGACTATTTTGACGTATTTCTATTACACCATTACGTATGTTTTCATGTAGTCCAGTAAAAATTTCGCAGATGTCGTTCTTCTTTCGTTTCCCAGCAGTCGTATCAGTACGAATTTTTTCGAATCTGTACTAGCAATATCAAAGGCGGAACGCCCGACACAACTAAAATTTGTATCCCGTCCTTCAGTTGACCTTTACACTGACACTACCTATTCGAAAAGAACGACATACGTAACACTGATGAGATTTACCGATATATGTCAACTGGACAGCAGGATACAAATGTTGTGTATAGCTATATAGCTCAACTAAAGAACGGGATACTATTGTCAATGCTGTGATCAAAACTATAACTTTCAGTCGATACTATTAGCATCGAAGGCGGAAGAAAAACTGTACCCCATAGTGAAGTACGGGATACAAATTGTATATGTGTCGTCTTATTGCCTCTTCGCGTAGTTCAAATGAGGCACAGGTTGCAAACGTAATTTACTTCCATTTCCATGTTTTTGTTAGCAGTGTACATATATATAGGTCAACGGAAGTATGGGATGCAAATACACTCCTGGAAATTGAAATAAGAACACCGTGAATTCATTGTCCCAGGAAGGGGAAACTTTATTGACACATTCCTGGGGTCAGATACATCACATGATCACACTGACAGAACCACAGGCACATAGACACAGGCAACAGAGCATGCACAATGTCGGCACTAGTACAGTGTATATCCACCTTTCGCAGCAATGCAGGCTGCTATTCTCCCATGGAGACGATCGTAGAGATGCTGGATGTAGTCCTGTGGAACGGCTTGCCATGCCATTTCCACCTGGCGCCTCCGTTGGACCAGCGTTCGTGCTGGACGTGCAGACCGCGTGAGACGACGCTTCATCCAGTCCCAAACATGCTCAATGGGGGACAGATCCGGAGATCTTGCTGGCCAGGGTAGTTGACTTACACCTTCTAGAGCACGTTGGGTGGCACGGGATACATGCGGACGTGCATTGTCCTGTTGGAACAGCAAGTTCCCTTGCCGGTCTAGGAATGGTAGAACGATGGGTTCGATGACGGTTTGGATGTACCGTGCACTATTCAGTGTCCCCTCGACGATCACCAGTGGTGTACGGCCAGTGTAGGAGATCGCTCCCCACACCATGATGCCGGGTGTTGGTCCTGTGTGCCTCGGTTGTATGCAGTCCCGATTGTGGCGCTCACCTGCACGGCGCCAAACACGCATACGACCATCATTGGCACCAAGGCAGAAGCGACTCTCATCGCTGAAGACGACACGTCTCCATTCGTCCCTCCATACACGCCTGTCGCGACACCACTGGAGGCGGGCTGCACGATGTTGGGGCGTGAGCGGAAGACGGCCTAACGGTGTGCGGGACCGTAGCCCAGCTTCATGGAGACGGTTGCGAATGGTCCTCGCCGATACCCCAGGAGCAACAGTGTCTCTAATTTGCTGGGAAGTGGCGGTGCGGTCCCCTACGGCACTGCGTAGGATCCTACGGTCTTGGCGTGCATCCGTGCGTCGCTGCGGTCCGGTCCCAGGTCGACGGGCACGTGCACCTTCCGCCGACCACTGGCGACAACATCGATGTACTGTGGAGACCTCACGCCCCACGTGTTGAGCAATTCGGCGGTACGTCCACCCGGCCTCCCGCATGCCCACTATACGCCCTCGCTCAAAGTCCGTCAACTGCACATACGGTTCACGTCCACGCTGTCGCGGCATGCTACCAGTGTTAAAGACTGCGATGGAGCTCCGTATGCCACGGCAAACTGGCTGACACTGACGGCGGCGGTGCACAAATGCTGCGCAGCTAGCGCCATTCGACGGCCAACACCGCGGTTCCTGGTGTGTCCGCTGTGCCGTGCGTGTGATCATTGCTTGTACAGCCCTCTCGCAGTGTCCGGAGCAAGTATGGTGGGTCTGACACACCGGTGTCAAAGTGTTCTTTTTTCCATTTCCAGGAGTGTATTATGTACGTACCTCATTCTGCCATCGATAGTACTACTATCTACGTAAGAACAGACTATTAGTGGTAGAGGAGGCGAAAGAAACAACACCTGTAAAATTTGTATCCCGTGCTTCAGTTGACCTATATAGTCCAACTGAACAACAGGATGTTAATGCAAAAGAAAACGAAGAAATCGACGTACGCTAAACTTGTATCCCGTACTGCAGAACCAATACAGTTCGAATGAGGTTCGAGATACAACCCATATATATGTGACGTGAAGTATTCTATGCTACATCGATTTCTATCCATTTTACTCCCTTCATTTTCCACAGAAATAATACGATACAAACACGCGATATCCTTAACGTGAAAATACTACTTGCCTTGATATATGTCAACTATATTTTTCGTCTCTCGTATTCCTTTGCTTCTGAACAGTCTTGTCACCTCTTTCATCTGCGTAATAAATGATCTCTGGCCAATTCTGACGTCATTGGTCAAAGACGACGGCTTGTATCCCCTGCTTCACTAGACCCGATAGTACTTAGAACGTACGTGCCTACATGGCGATCGTACGTTGGCATACAACTGAGTGTGTACTGACATAACTATACTTACGACCCATTTTCCTTACAGTATTAATTCTTATTTTGAACCACTCACTCGTGAATATACATGCCCTCTTATTTTGTGTAGTCAGTCGGGTATATTCCTTAATAACATTACTTGTAATATTCAGTGGCTTAGTTTCCACAACTGACCTTTGCCTCCGTCGCAACGGCGCTTCACGCGAAATATTTATTACGTGACATTCATACTAACTCTCATTTCAAAGTTACTACATCGACCAACTTTTAAAAATTTAACAGGGCAGTTACAAGCGTGAGAAACTGATAAGTTTAATCCAAGACAGAGTGAGATTGTGGTGTCCTG
The DNA here is from genome assembly GCF_023864275.1 of Schistocerca cancellata. Taxonomy (NCBI): domain Eukaryota; kingdom Metazoa; phylum Arthropoda; class Insecta; order Orthoptera; family Acrididae; genus Schistocerca; species Schistocerca cancellata. The sequence continues at coordinate 594,112,792 of NC_064631.1, read as the reverse complement.
AAGATGAAAATATCCTAATCAGGATATAGTTCGGAATCTGTGGACTGAAATCACAGGTTTATTCGAAAACTGAAATAGGTAAAACCTTTACTGGAAAATTTAGGCATAGATTATAACCTCAAAAAATAATTCATTCAGTTGAAAAGGGTGGCATATCTTATATGCTGTAGCTACTGTACCGGATCTTTTTTGTGGCAGGTTCTCATTATTTATTTATTTATTTAACGTGGCAAGATTAGGGCCATCAGGCCCTCTCTTACCTCTAACCGGGCATTCTACTTATTTTACATTCATATGTTTTGGTAGGCATGTTAAACTACATCTAGTACAAAAAGTGAAATTAACAATTACAAAGGCACACTTGGAAAAATACATATATGTAGAATTTCTATTCGTAGATGATAAGTACTGTTATAATTAGAAATTATGAAAGAGACATATTTTAGATAGGAGTGCTATCAGCAGGGAGTATGAGGGAGACTGATGGTGAAGGGAGGAGAAGAATAGAGACATGATGTAGCATAATTAAGGAAATATAAAGGAAAAGAAGATTGCATGGTTAATAGAGATAGATGAAGAGGAAGAAGAGAAAGGAAGAAGAGACACTAGCTTTGCTATTTGACAGAGGAGAGGATTGGCCTTGTACATTAATTTTGTGGAAAACGCTATGAGGATGATAGTGGGAAGTCCTTCAACTTCTTCTTAAAAACAGCAAGGGATTGAATTTTGTGCAAGGTAAAGGACAGTTTGTTCCAGCGGCGGGCAGCGGTAACTGAGAAGGAGTTTGCAAAAGTTTTTGTTTTGTGAGTGGGCACAGTAAGGATACCACATAAGAGTGACCTCGTGTTTCGATTATGATGGCATGAAAGGTGTTCAATCTCTGAAGCAAGACGAGGAGTCGGTGAAGTAGGCGTAGATTGTGGTAGTCACGCAATTTGTCCGGCCGCAGCCACCCTAGCTGGGAGTATGAAGCACTGACATGATCATATCGGCGAATGTTGCAGATGTAACGCACACAGGCATTCATAGTTCTAGCCGTCGGTTGTTTTCGCTACTCATGCCTTGTTGAATTACATCACAATAGTGGAGGTTCGGTAGAACGAGTGCTTGCACGAGCTGGCGTTTCAAGTTCTGTGGAAATACGTTCCGAAACTTTTTGAGAGCATAGAGACAAGCGGGCGTCTTACGGCACACTGCGACTGTGTTCTCCGCCCAGTTACTTTAATTTACAGAAACTGGATTGAAATTTGTCATATAGGCTGAATTCATGCAGGTGTTCAGTGATTTGATCATGAACAATATATTCAAGTGCTTTGGAAACAGCAGGCAGTTTACTAATTGGTCGGTAATCACTAGGCAGTTGCGGGTTTTCGATCTTAGGGATGGGTCGAATTATGCTTCTTTTCCGTGCAGTGGGGTATATTCCGTTAACGAGGGAAAAATTAAATATGTCAGTTAAGACAGGTACTAAGATATCGGCAACATTCTTAATCATGGATACACTGATACTGCATTGCCTATCGCGTCAGAAGAGATTCTCATTATTGCTTTTCTTTTAGTCGTCTACAAATTATTATTATTATTGCTCACTGGCGTCTTATGCTAATAGGTTAGCGAATCTGTTAATATGATGTGGTTTGCAAAAGTAGTGTACGGTATGTATTTCCACCTCATGCTTGTCTTTCATTCGTGTGCTAAATGACACTCATTGAAGGTTAACTGACGTACGTCTGCACAACCTTAAATAAATACAGCGAATCAGAGGGTTTATAAACTCCTGGAAATTGAAATAAGAACACCGTGAATTCATTGTCCCAGGAAGGGGAAACCTTATTGACACATCCCTGGGGTCAGATACATCACATGATCACACTGACAAAACCACAGGCACATAGACACAGGCAACAGAGCATGCACAATGTCGGCACTAGTACAGTGTATATCCACCTTTCGCAGCAATGCAGGCTGCTGTTCTCCCATGGAGACGATCGTAGAGATGCTGGATGTAGTCCTGTGGAGCGGCTTGCCATGCCATTTCCACCTGGCGCCTCAGTTGGACCAGCGTTCGTGCTGGACGTGCAGACCGCGTGAGACGACGCTTCATCCAGTCCCAAACATGCTCAATGGGGGACAGATCCGGAGATCTTGCTGGCCAGGGTAGTTGACTTACACCTTCTAGAGCACGTTGGGTGGCACGGGATACATGCGGACGTGCATTGTCCTGTTGGAACAGCAAGTTCCCTTGCCGGTCTAGGAATGGTAGAACGATGGGTTCGATGACGGTTTGGATGTACCGTGCACTATTCAGTGTCCCCTCGACGATCACCAGTGGTGTATGGCCAGTGTAGGAGATCGCTCCCCACACCATGATGCCGGGTGTTGGCCCTGTGTGCCTCGGTCGTATGCAGTCCTGATTGTGGCGCTCACCTGCACGGCGCCAAACACGCATACGACCATCATTGGCACCAAGGCAGAAGCGACTCTCATCGCTGAAGACGACACGTCTCCATTCGTCCCTCCATTCACGCCTGTCGCGACACCACTGGAGGCGGGCTGCACGATGTTGGGGCGTGAGCGGAAGACGGCCTAACGGTGTGCGGGACCGTAGCCCAGCTTCATGGAGACGGTTGCGAATGGTCCTCGCCGATACCCCAGGAGCAACAGTGTCCCTAATTTGCTGGGAAGTGGCGGTGCGGTCCCCTACGGCACTGCGTAGGATCCTACGGTCTTGGCGTGCATCCGTGCGTCGCTGCGGTCCGGTCCCAGGTCGACGGGCACGTGCACCTTCCGCAGACCACTGGCGACAACATCGATGTACTGTGGAGACCTCACGCCCCACGTGTTGAGCAATTCGGCGGTACGTCCACCCGGCCTCCCGCATGCCCACTATACGCCCTCGCTCAAAGTCCGTCAACTGCACATACGGTTCACGTCCACGCTGTCGCGGCATGCTACCAGTGTTAAAGACTGCGATGGAGCTCCGTATGCCACGGCAAACTGGCTGACACTGACGGCGGCGGTGCACAAATGCTGCGCAGCTAGCGCCATTCGACGGCCAACACCGCGGTTCCTGGTGTGTCCGCTGTGCCGTGCGTGTGATCATTGCTTGTACAGCCCTCTCGCAGTGTCCGGAGCAAGTATGGTGGGTCTGACACACCGGTGTCAATGTGTTCTTTTTTCCATTTCCAGGAGTGCAACTAGCATTTCAAGGTCACCACGAACTATCTCGACTAACAGAATGTTTCTCTCGCCATCTTATATATTTGTAAAACTGTTCTGGTTATTCCGATAACTGAGGACAGAGTGTATAGTACTCTCCACGTTCTTTACGAGACAGGAAAGCTCATTCACAAGCATTCGGCGTCTCATTAATAGCAGAAGCCGCTATGCAGCTCTCGTACCCAAGCACAGACGCGTCGTGGCATCCACCCCAGCCTAACAGGTTAAAATCTTCGTACGTTGAATAGATTCTAACCTAAACTTCTTGACCCTGTCAAAAACTGATGAAGGGGATAGGACGCACTATGACCACGCTGTCGGCAATGTTAACGGTCACTGGCAACGGTCGTCAGAGGCTGTCGCCAGAAGTCACAAGATAACATCGGCCGTCATCTTGGTCATAGTGCGTCCGAACTCATTCGTCAGTTTTTGATGGGGTCGAGGAGATTAGTTTAGGTTAGAAACTATTTTATGTGTGAAGTACGTTATATTTTAACCTCTGTGCTGGGAGACGAGTGCTGCAGTGCGGCTTTTGCTATTATGAGATCCATGTAAATGAACTGCATCTGTCTCGAAACGAACGTGGCGAATACTGTACGTTCTGTCCTCTATCACTGAAACTACCAGGCGAGTTTTACGATTATACGAATGAAGGGAAAAACATCATGCTACAAAAATTAAAAGCGCTTTAACTTTGTGGCGCCACTTTATTTCTCTCACCAGCGTCATTAGCGTCAGACGGGACCACCACCTTAGAAACTAACAGGCCTTAATTGATGTTTTTCGTATTTATACGCGTTTATTACGAAAACATGTAGTTTCAGTGATACACTGCACTAACGACACCTCCAAAACATGTTGTTCAGAGTGTGGTTTATTATGCTACAGTAGCAGGATGTGCGACTTCTGTCTGTAGAGTTTTTGCCAATGAGATTATGAGCACATAATGATTAATTTACGTAGTGAAAGTACAGGTTAATATTACATGACGGATGAACAAAATTTGTATGTAAGGAAGCAAGTATTATCTAATCAATGAAAGATAGATTTGTGGTTTCAAAGCATCTCATTATATTAATCTATGTATTGCAATAGCAAATTGTTTTTATGTATGGTCCATATATGTAACATTGTTCTCTCTAACAAATTTAGAAAAATTTGCTTAGATAATAATACCAGGCAATAATATGTAACTCTAGTAAGTCAGTATCTGACTTATCCAGAAGACTGTAAAAAAAAAAAAATGTTATCAGTTGATGTAGAAAGTAAAATAAATATTCTAAAAATGGTGAATACTAGTGCAGTACTGGCTGGACATTCAGATAATCAGATAAAAGTACACGTCACTGCTCTCTAAACACTTACCCAGTGGACTTGAGAAAGGAAGTAAAAATATTCCTGGTGTCAGCATTATTTCACATTGAGCGTTGCTTATTGTTTCAGATTGAGTGTTGCTTTTAATAAAGAAAGTCATTATTACAGTGTCTTTTAGTGCACTTGCACTGCTTCAAAATTCGGTTTAGAAAAAAATTAAACATCTCGTAGAACAGGTATTTGAGGTGCAAGAGTGAAACTATTAGATTTTAAATTTGTATTTAGAGCATTGTAAATAACATCTAACGTATCACACAAAAACTTTGAAACTGTACTTTTCAGAACGTGGTATAGGCGTAATTTTTAGAAAGATGTAATCGACAGATGTCAAATATCGAAGCGCAACTTCTGGATTTACTTGAACCAGACGTGCATCTTTAATGTGAGAATTGGATTTTTTAATAGACCTCCAATCACACCTCTACAAGTAGGGGCCTACTCGAAATTTGTTTTGGTGAATTTGTTTAACGTTGTGCAAGGATACGTCAAATAATCTTCAATGACTGACATCCAGTATACGTGCGAAAGACAAACATAAAGTTTACTGTAAGATGCTCTGAACACCCGAAGCACTGAAAAGTGGAAACATACGTAAACTACATTTACAAACCACTTCAAGCAATCCTTGTCGCTTGAAAAAATTGGTTTTCCAGGTTATGATACCACACCTAAAAAAGAACATGGCGAGTACTATGCACTCTGTACTCAATTATCGGAATAATCAGAGAAGTTTTACGAATATATGAGATGACGGAAGAAATGTTCTGTTTCATATTCGCGATAATTCGTGGTCATCTTGAAATGAGAGTTATAAACACACTGTTTCGCTGCATGTATTTAAAGTTGTGCTGACGTACGTCAGTTAACCTTCGATGACTGTCATTTAGCACACGAGTGAAAACAAGAATAAATTGTAGCATAAGGTACTCTGAAAACCTGAAGCACTTAAAAGTGGAAATACATACCGTACACCACCTTTGCAAACCACTCCATGTTAATAATATCACTACCCTACTGGCATAAAACGCCAGTAAGTAGTAACAGTAATTTGTAGACAACGAATGACAATATACCACAAAAATGATCCATTACAGTAGCTATAATCATGTAAGATATGCCACCCTCTTCACGTGAACAAATTAATTTCTGACGTTATAATCTACTAAAATTCCCAGTAAAGATTTTGCCTATTTGAGGTTTCGAATAAATCTGTGATTTCAGTCCATAGATTCCGAACTATATCCCGGTTACGATATTTTCATCTTCAGGATGCCACAAATTCAATCTTTCTTGGAGTGAACTTACCAGTTTTTCACGCTCCATATTTAGTGTGCGTGAACGTCGGTCGAAGACAACAAACTGATTTGCATTTCACCGATTGTCGTCCGAAGTCTTTATGTTCGGGAGATATGATCGGCTGAAGTGTGACCGCGCACGTAATGCCTCCGTCCGATGTCGGTCGTCGGCGGAATCCACCGATATCGGAGCCACTGTGATCGCAGCCTAAAGACTCTCATCAACGTAACTTGGAGCGATAAAATCAAATGACATCGACCAGTGTTAACTGAGTGACAACGACGTTCAGAGCATTTACGTCTACGAGTGAAGGCGTGTTACAGCTCAACTAACGATACTGAAACATTACTTGTAAATGACTTTCGAATCACTTTATTTATTGACAACATAGACCCATTGAAAACACTGTGTTGTCTTCTGTCTAAAGTTGGTAGCTATCAGACTGCCGAATACCGATATTCGAAATGTGCTGTACCAGAGCTGCACAATGTGCAATAAACATAGCTTCTTTTGTCGAAATTATTGTTTCACGCCCTCTTACATGCCTTGAAGAAATATTAACAAAGCTTTTGAGTACGTTTTGTAGTCAAGTCAGAGTGCAAAGTGTGACCTACCGCAGGGCCCGTCTTAGCTCTCACTGGCCTGAATGAATGGTTACATAAAGCACGAAATAAATTGATTATACTCTTTTGTAAAAGGCCAAAAAATGTAGAAAATTGTAATAAACGATTTACAGCAGGTCTTTCGACGAAGTTTTCCGAAATTCTATAATAATCAAAGCCTTCCTACAAAACGGACTGTCGAATGAGAGCTGGATAAAAATGTGTATATGAAGGTTTCAGAAAATATTTACTACCTTTCAGACGACTGACGATTTTGCACAAAGGATTTCTTGCAACTGAAACAAACACACCTACTGCACACCACGACAGCGTTCTTCCAGGGGTCAGTCTAACGAACTGGAGAGTAAAATGAATGGAGTCCACGCACAGGGTCTGTACCCAACGTAAGCGAGCATGGTCAGGCGACGCGTGAGAGACTGAGGCTATGTTTCGACAATGTTCTTCGAAACGCAGCCGCGTCGAACACTGCGTTATATCCCGTGGACAGTATGACAACCAAACAAACATGGATAAGTCAGGCAGCGATTTCTAAAGCCATAGTATTTCTCATTGTGGTCCTCAATTTTACGCTAAAATTGCTTAAACCTGCGGTTTATCGGAAACAGACAATCATTTCTAAAAGTATATGAGAATTCTGTTATAAATATGAAGACAATAGTCGAGCTTCCATGGGGTAGGGGAGGCTCCCCTCAAGACTCCCCCTCCTTTCTTTGCGGACGTCCATGGCAGTCGTTCGTCCCATATTCCATACACGAACGTAACTAGGAGCAATCCCAATAAATGGTACAAATAGCCTTCACAGAAGTTCACGGATTGTGGATGTAGATAAATATGTACAGTAAATCGTTTATGTGTGTCAAAAAAGGAGTTGGCCAAGCACTGAACCTTGGGGACACAATTTTTATGTTTCCTCACTCCGAATTTAGTCTTATCTCTGTTATGTCATTTGTTGATTTTTTTTTAAAGTCATCAGTCTTCTAACTGGTTTGATGCGCCCCTCCTATGACAAACTCTTCATCTCAGAATACCAATTGCCACCTACGTCCTCAATTATTTGCTGGATGTATTCCGAATTCTGTCTTCCTCTACGGTTTTTGCCCTCTACAGCTCCCTCTAGTGTCATGGAAGTCATTCCCTGTGTCTTAACAGATATGCTATCATCCTGTCCCTTCTTCTTGACAGCATTTACCACGTATTCCTTTCCTCTCTGATGCGCAGAACCTCCTCATTCCTTACCTTATCAGTCCAGCAAATTTTCAACATTCGTCTGTAGCACCACATCTCAAATGCTTCGATTCTGTTCTGGTTTTCCCACAGTCCATGTTTCGCTACCATGCAACGCTGTGCTCCAAACGTACATTCTCAGAAATTTCTTTCTCAAAATAATATCTATGTTTGATAGCAGTAGACTTCTCTTGGGCAGGAATACCCTTTTAACCAATGCTAGTCTACTTTTGACATCCATCTTGCTCTATCAGTCGTTGGTTATTTTGCTGTCTAGGTATTAGAATTCCTTAACTTCATCTACTTCGTGATCATCAGTCCATCAATCCAGATGTTAAGTTTCTTGCTGTTCTCATTTCTGCTTCTTCTAATTACTTTCGTCTTTCGTCGATTTGCTCTTAATCCATGTTCTGTACACATTAGACTGGTCATTCCATTCAGCCGATCATGTAATTCTTCTTCACTTTCACACAGGATAGCAATGTCATTAGCAAGTCGTACAATTGATATCCTTTCACCTTGAATTTTAATCCCACTCCTGAACCTTGCTTTTATTTCCATAACTGCTTCTTCGATGCACAGACTGAACAGTAGGGGGAAAGACTACATATCTCTCTTACACCCTTTTTAATTCGAGCACTTCGTTCTTGGTCGTTCACTCTTATTATTCCCTCTTGGCTCTTGCACATATTGTGTATTACCCGTCTCTCCTTATAGCTTGCCCCTATTTTTCTCAGAATTTCGACCATCTTGCAGGGTCTGACATTGTCGAACGCATTTTCCTGGTCGACAAATCCTATGAACGAGTCTTGATTTTTCTTTAGTCTTGCTTTCATTATCAACAGCAATGTAAGAATTGCTTGTCTGGTGCCTTTACCTTCCCTAAAGTCAAACTGGTCATCATCTAACACATTCTCAATTTTCTTTTCCATTCTTCTTTTTATTATTCTTGTTAGTATCTTGGATGCATGAGCCGGTAAGCTGATTGTACGATAATTCTCGCACTTGTCAGCTCTTGCAGTCTTCCTCATTGTGTGGATGATATTTTTCCGAAAGTCAGTTAGTATGTCGCCAGACTCATACATTCTACACACCTACGTGAATAGTCGTTTGTTGCCACTTCTTCCAATGATTTTAGAAATTCTGTTGGAATGTTTTCTATCCCTTCTGCCTTATTTGATCTTAAGCCCTCCATAGCCAGCCAGGCAGTAGTAACCGACAGACACAAGCAGCAACAGGGAAGTAACCGCTTTTGTGACATTTAGGAGTTCCTAACCAGGAGCGGTTTTTATTATATCATCTGTGTGATTTAATAGTGTAGTTTCTTGAGTTTCTGCGTGTAAATTTAATATCTAATAGCCACAGTTCTCGCGTTTTCGTTTGCGTCGGAAGGTAAACCGATTTTGTGACATATTACAAGTTCCTAATCAGGGGCGAATTATCTAGTTTCACCTGAGTGCTTCGGTAGTTAGATTTTTGAATATCTGCGTATTATTTGACACAATTCCTGCGTTTTCGTCACGGTCTACGTTAGAGTTGCGCAGCACGTGTTGATAGTCCGTTTATCTGCATAGTTTAGTTTTCCATGGTCTTTAGTATGGACAGGGATTGCGATTGTTGTGAGCAGATGGGAGCTGAGTTGGTGACATTTGGCTCTCAGCTTCAGGCTGTGCTTGCTTCGGTTACACAGCTTGAGGCTGCAGTGGATGGGTACCACTGTTGTGGGCCGGCCGTGGGGATCCAACGGCCGTCCAGCACTTCCGAGTCTTCCGATCAGTCCTCACCGGTGGCCAACCCAGTTAGTGCTCGCACTGAGGCTGACCCCTCACATGTGGTCGAGTGGGAGGTCGCCCCGGGGCGAAGCAGGCGGCGAAAGACTTCCCAAGCGGCCGTACGTAAGGCCTCCCGGGTTTGTCTGACAAACAGGTTCCAGGTGCTGTCTGTGGCTGACACTGTCGCTGAGCCAGATGTTGTCGCCTGTCCTGTTTCAGAGGAAACCACTCAGCCTGCAAGATCCGGGCAATCGCAGAGGGTGGGGTTATTGGTAGTCTGGAGCTCCAACGTTAGGCGCGTTATGGGGCCCTTAGGGACATGGCTGCCAAGAAGGGAAAGAAAACCAATGTGCACTCCGTGTGCATACTGGGTGGAGTCATTCCAGATGTGGAAAGGGTCCTCCCGGATGCCATGAAGAGCACAGGGTGCAGCCAACTGCAGGTGGTTGCTCACGTCGGTACCGATGATGTGTGTCACTTTGGATCAGAAGAGATTCTCTCTGGTTTCGAGCGGCTAACAGAAGTTGTAAAGGCTGCGAGTCTTGCTTGCAAGATGAAAGCAGAGCTGACCATTTGCAGCATAGTCGACAGGACCGATTGCGGACCTCTGGTACAGAGCCGAGTGGAGGGTCTGAATCGGAGGCTCAGACGGTTCCGCGACCGTATTGGCTGCAGATTCCTCGACTTGCGCCAAAGGGTGGTTAGGTTTCGGGCTTCGCTGAATAGGTCAGGCGTCTACTATACGCAGGAGGCGGCTTCACGGGTAGCAGGGGCTGTGTGGCGTGGACTGGGCGTTTTTTTTAGGTTAGAGGGTCAAGGGCTTCAGTCACAAAGGGTGCAGGCCGAACACAGGAAGAACGTGGATACAGGAACCATTGGTATAACAGTTGTAAACCATCGCAGCTGTATTGGGAAAGTACCAGAGCTCCAAGCGCTAATAGAAAGCAGTGATGCTCAAAACGTTATAGGGACTGAAAGCTGGCTAAAGCCGGATATAAGCTCAGCCGAATTTTTTGCGAAGAACCTAACGGTGTTCCGGTTGGCGGTGGCGTGTTTGTTGCTGTTAGAAGTAGTTTAACTTTTCGCGAAATTGAAATAGGTACTTCCTGTGAGTTAGTATGGGCAGAGATCATTGTTGGCAACCGGAATAAAATAATAATTGGATCCTTTTACCGACCTCCCAATTCAGATGATACAGTTGCTGAAAGGTTCAAAGAAAACTTGAGTCTGATTTCAAACACGTACCCGACTCGTACGATTATAGTTGGTGGTGACTTTAATTTACCCTAGATATGCTGGCGAAAATATATGTTTAATTCCGGAGTTACGCATAAAATATCATCCGAAATTGTGCTAAACGAATTCTCTGAAAATTATTGGGAGCAGTTAGTTCATGAGCCGACGCGAATAGTAAACGGTTGTGAAAACACACTTGACCTCTTAGCGACAAATAATCCTGAGTTAATAACAAGCATCAAAAACCGATACAGGGATTAGTGAACACAGGGTTGTCTTAGTGAGATTGAATATTGTAATCTGCACATCCTCCAAAAATCAACGAAAAATATACCTATTCAAAAAAGCAGATAAAAATTCACTTGACGCCTTCCTGGGAGACAATCTCCACTCATTCCAAATTAATAATATAACTGTAGACCAGATGTAGCTTGAATTCAAAGAAATAGTATCGGCAGCCATTGAGAGATTTATACCAAATAAATTAACAAACGACGGAGCAGATCCTCCTTGGTACACAAAACGGGTTAGAACACTGTTGCAGAAACAACGAAACAAACATGCCAAATTTAAACAGACGCAAAATCCCCCAAGATTGGCGATCTTATACGGAAGCTCGAAATTTAGCGCGGGCTTCAATGCGAGATGCTTATAACAGTTTCCACAACGAAACTTTGTCTCGAAACCTGGCAGAAAATCCAAAGAGATTCTGGTCGTATGAGAAGTATGTTAGTGGTAAGAAACAATCAATGCCTTCTCTGCGTGAGAGCAGTGAAGATACTGTCGAAGACAGTGCTGCCAAAGCAGAGTTACTAAACACAGCCTTTCGAAATGGCGTCACAAAAGAAGAAGAAGTAAATTTTCCAGAATTCGAATCGAGAACAGCTGCCTACGTGAGTAACGTGGAAGTAAATATCCTCGGAATAGTGAAGCAACTTAAATCACTTAATAAAAGCAAGTCTTGTGGTCCAGACAGTATACCAATTACACTCAAGCTCATAAATTAAGGATAACGCTGATACATAGTGAAACAACGCTCTGGTGGGCGGTTTTCGGGTGCATGCGGTGCATTTGACCTGCGGTCGTCGCACGGTGGCGCTGGCAGCAGTCCACATACGCGGAGGTGTGTTGGTGCATGTCACAGTACGGTGCAGCGAGTAAGTGTACAGACGTTTTCAGACGTGCTAATGGTGACTGTGTGTTGAAAATGGCTCAAAGAACACATATTGATGAGGTTATGAGGGGTAGAATACCAGGGCGACTGGAGGCTGGTCAGACACAGCAGGTCGTAGCACGGGCCCTCCGTGTGCCACAAAGTGTGATCTCAGGATTATGGCAACGATTCCAGCAGACATCAAACGTGTCCACGGGCTACAGTACAGGACATCCACAGTGTAGAACACCGCAAGAAGACCGATATCTCACCATCAGTGCCCGCAGACGGCCACGGAGTACTGCAGGTAGCCTTGCTCGGGACCTTACCGCCGCGCGGGATTAGCCGAGCGGTCTCAGGCGCTGCACTCACGGACTGTGCGGCTGGTCCCGGCGGAGGTTCGAGTCCTCCCTCGGGCATGGGTGCGTGTGTTTGTCCTTAGGATAATTTAGGTTAAGTAGTGTGTAAGCTTAGGGACTGATGACCTTAGCAGTTAAGTCCCATAAGGTTTCACACACATTTGAACATTTTTGGGACCTTACCGCAGCCACTGGAACAGTTGTCTTCAGACACACAGACGACTGAACAGACATGGTTTATTCACCCGAAGACCTTCGAGGTGCATTCCACTGACCCCTGGTCACAGCAGAGCCCGTAAAGCCTAGTGTCAAGAACACAGTATATGGTCACTGGAACAGTGGTCCCAGGTTATGTTCACAGACGAGTCCAGGTATAGTCTGAACAGGGATTCTCGCCGGGTTTTCATCTGGCGTGAACCAGGAACCAGATACCAACCCCTTAATGTCATTGAAAGGGACCTGTATGGAGGTCGTGGTTTGATGGTGTGGGGTGGGATTATGATTGGTGCACGTACACACCTGCACGTCGTTGACAGGGGAACTGCAACAGGTCGGGTGTATCTGGACGTCATTTTGCACCAGTATGTCCACCTTTGCAGAGGTGCAGAGGGTCCCACCTTCCACCTGATGGATGATAACGCACGGCTCCAGCGAGCCCATATCGTTAACGTCGATATGCAGCAGGATTTTGGAACATATGTTGTATCCGAACATTATGAATTACCTCGAAGAAAACTATCTATTTACACACAGTCAACATGGGTTTAGAAAACGTCGTTCTTGTGAAACACAACTAGCTCTTTATTCACGTGAAGTGTTGAGTGCTATTGATAAGGGATTTTAGATCGATAACGTATTTCTGGATTTCGGGAAGGCTTTTGACACTGTACCACACAAGCAGCTTGTAGTGAAATTGCATGCTTACGGAATATCGTCTCAGTTATGTGACTGGAGTTGTGATTTCCTGTCAGAGAGGTCACAGTTCGTAGTAATTGACGGAAAGTCATCGAGTAAAACAGAAGTGATTTCTGGCGTTCCGCAAGGTAGTGTTATGGGCCCTTTGCTTTTCTTTATCTATATAAACGATTTGGGAGACAATCTGAGCACCCGTCTCAGGTTGTTTGCAGATGACGCTGTCCTTTATCGACTAATAAAGTCATCAGAAGAACAAAAAAAACTGCAAAACGATTTGGAAAAGATATCTGAATGGTGCGAAAATTGGCAGTTGACCCTAAATAACGAAATGTGTGAGGTCATCCACATGAGTGCTTTAAGGAATCCGTTAAACTTCGGTTACATGATAAATCAGTCTAATCTAAAGGCCGTAAGTTCAACTAAATACCTAGGTATTACAATTATGAACAACTTAAATTGGTAGGAACACAGAAAATGTTGTGGGGAAGTCTAACCAAAGACAGCGTTTTATTGGCATGACACTTAGAAAATGTAACAGATCTACTAAGGAGACTGCCTACACTACGCTTGTCCGTCCTCTTTTAGAATACTGCTGCGCGGTGTGGGATCCTTACCAGATAGGACTGACGGAGTACATCGTAAAAGTTCAGAGAAGGGCAGCACGTTTTGTATTATGCAGCACGTTTTGTATTATCACGAAATATGGGAGAGAGTGTCACAGAAATGATACAGGATTTGGGCTGGACATCATTAAAAGAAAGGTGTTTTTCGTTGCGACGGAATCTTCTCACGAAATTCCAATCACCAACTTTCTCCTCCGAATGCGAAAATATTTTGTTGACACCGACCTACATGGGGAGATACGATCACCACGATAAAATAAGGCAAATCAGAGCTCGTACGGAAAGATACAGGTGTTCGTTCTTTCCGCGCGCTATACGAGATTGGAATAATAGAGAATTGTGAAGGTGGTTCGATTAACCCTCTGCCAGGCACTTAAATGTGATTTGCAGAGTATCAATTTAGATGTAGGTAGCTCTTTTAAATTCTGATTCTAATACTGGATCCTCTGTCTCTTCTAAATCGAATCCTGTTTCTTCTTCTATCACATCAGACAAGTCTTCCCCCTAATAGAGGCCTTCAATGTGCTATTTCTACCTATCAGCTCTCTCCTCTGCATTTAACAGTGGAATTCCCGTTGAACTCTTAACGTTACCACCCTTACTTTTAATTGCACCGAAGGTTGATTTGACTTTCCTATATGCTGAGTCAGTCCTTCCGAGAATCATATCTTTTTCGATTTCTTCACATTTTTCATGCAGCCATTTCGTCTTAGGTTTGCTGCACTTCCTATTTATTTCACTTTTCAGCGACTTGTATTTCTGCATTCCTGAAGTTCCCTGAAATTTTTTTTACTTCCTTCTTTCATAGATCAACTGAAGTATTTCTTCTGTTGCTCATGATTTCTTCGCAGTTACCTACTTTGTACCTATGTTTTTCTTTCCAACTTCTATGATCGGCAGTTTTAGTGGTGTCCATTCCTCTTCAGCTGTACTGCCTTCTGAGCTATTCCTTATTGCTGTATCTATAGCCTAACTTTAAGCGTATCTCGTCATTCCTTAGTACTTCCGTATCCCACTTCTTTGCGTACTGATTCTTCCTGGCTAATCTCTTAAAAGTTCAGCCTACTCTTCATAACTGCTACATTGTGATCGGTGTCTATATCTGCTCTTGGGTACGCCTTACAATACAGTATTTGATTTCGGAATATCTACCAGACCATGATGTAATGTAACTGAAATCTTCCCATTTCACCCGATCCTCTTGTGATTCTTGAACACGGTATTCGATATTACTAGCTGAAATTTATTACGTAACTCAATTAGTCTTTCTCCTCTTTTATTCCTTGTCCCACACTCATATTTTCCTGTAACCGTTTCTTCTACTCCTTCTCCTACAACTGCATTCCAGTTCCCCATGACTATTAGATTTTCATCTCCATATACGTACTGTATTACCCTTTCAATATCCTCCGATACTTTCTCTATCTCTCCATTTTCAGCTTGCGACGTCGGCATTTATATCTGAACTATCGTTGTCGGTGTTCGTTTTCTGTCGATTCTGATAACAACAACCTTATCACAGAACTGTTCGCTGTAACTGATTTCTGCTCTACCTTCCTAACCATAACGAATCCTACTCCCGTTATATCATTTGCTGCTGCTGTTGATATTGCGCTATACTCGTGTGACCGGGAATCCTTGTCTTCTTTCAGTTTCACTTCACTGACCCCCCTATATCTGGATTGAGCCTTACCATTTCCCTTTTCAGATTTTCTAGGTTTCCTAGCACGTTCAAAAGTACGCGTTGCACGCTCCATCTCGTAGAATGTAATCTTTTTCTGACGGTCACCTTCCCCTTGGCAGTCCCCTCCCGGAGATGCGACTGGGGGACTATTCTGCAATCTTTTGCCAATGGCGAGATCATCATGACAGTTTTTCAATTACAGGCTACCTGCTCTGTGGATACACGTTATGTGTCTTCAGTGCAGTGGTTTCCACTGCCTCCTGCATCCCCATGCCGTTGGTCATTGATGATTCTGCCGTCTTGGGAGCAGTTTCCGACACCAAGGACAAGTGAGTGCCCTGAAACTCTGTCCGCTCCTCCGTCCTCTTTGACAAGGCATTTGGCAGAATGAGGGTGACTTCTTATGCTGGAAGTCTTCGGCCAAAATGCTGATTATTAATCAAAAATCAAGCGGTGGCAAGTTTCGAATCCGGGCCCGAGGTCGCTTTTATTTCTAATCAAAGACGCTACCAATTTTTTTTAATCTCATTTTGTTCGTTATTGGTTGTTGCATTCTCTACGGGCGGACGTCCCATGACACCCGTTCAAGTTAATCGGTGATCCATTCACTCACGTTTTTTTATAACATAGGGCAGCTAACCCTCTGACCGAGCATGCTGAACTACCGTGCTGACTATTTTTTTATCTCATATTTTTGACGGTTCAATCCCGCGTCCGGCCATCCTGATTTAGGTTTTCCGTGATTTCCCTAAATCACTCCAGGCAAATGCCGGGATGGTTCCTCTGAAAGGGCACGGCCGGCTTCCTTCCCAATCCTTCCCTAATCCGATGAGACCGATGACCACGCTGTCTGGTCTCCTTCCGCAAACCAACCAACCAACCTATTTCATATTTTGTTCACCATTATTCGTTGCGATTGTTCGGGACAGACGTCTCACAACACTCGTTCAAGTTCAGCACTGATCCGCGCTGTTAATACGACCTATTTGTTTCATGAAGGTAAGACCCCATCCATGTAAGTGGAAAGCCTTTAACACCGTACAAATTTAGTTTTTCTAGCACAATTTTATTATCTATGCAATAAAAGCCCTTGCAAAAATGCATTTGGGTAATTTTTATTGTTTGGTTTTAGGGTAGGGCGGGGCTAATTGAGCATAGGGGTAAGTTGGCAATCGAAATATCTCGGAAACTGTTCATCGCACGCTAATGCATCAAACTGCGAAAAGCAGCCTTCGTGGGAGGGGAACCCATAGCGCGACCGCCAGTGGCGACTTGTCGATCGAGTGAAGTACACGCGTGCATTGTTTATTTTGTGATCAAAAAGTAAAATAATCGTAAACCGGAATATTTATTCTGTACTAGTCAAATGTTATCCGTTGTCAATCAGGTAAGTGTTACACTTACATAGATTTAGTATAATTTTGATATGTATAAAAGTTCTGGGTATAGTTCTAACCGTCGTTTCATAAGCTCACTTTTGTTTTAAGCTTTTCGGTTGCTCAACTAACCGTATGACTCAGAACGAAAGTAATCTGGTATCCCGGTACGATGATTTGGAAAGCCCGGCGTAAGGCATGGATTTCGATGACGGCCTCTAGAAGGCACTTGTCAAACCCGTGGGCGCTGCCGACGCCGCCACTGCGCTGAGCGCGGAGACACGCCCTCCGCTCCGCGACAACCTGTGAGCACCAGTGGCCGTTCTTTACAGGCCGCGGAGCCACAGTACGCTCTTCAGTCGTGTGTCGACTGCGCTTTCGTGAACTTCTATTGCTTATGTTTATTTTGTTTTAGGTTGCGGACTTATGAAAGAAAGACAACAAAAGGTTCTTACACTACTGAAGACTTAAACGATGCTGCAAAGGCTGTCAATAATGAGGGAAAAAGTGTGAATGCCTCCGCCAAACAAGTCTGCATCAAGCGAATGACTTTGACAAGATTTTGAAGAAATTAACTGAAGCTGGCAATTCATTCGCGGGTTATGCAACCCAAGGCAGGTATTTTCTCCCACGTAAGAAGACTCTTTACAAAAATAATTGTTGCAAATGGCATCAATCTTATATGGATATTCCCCAAAAGATGTTCGTCGCCTTGCCTACGAATGTGCTGCTAAAATTGGCATTAAAATTCCATCCTCCTGGACTGCAAATGAGATGGCCGGGAAAGAATGGATTACAATGATTTCAAAACGAAATCCGGAGCTATCAATTCGAGAGCCAGAACCCACCATCCTTGGTAAGGCAACATCATTTAATGCTGAGAATGTCAAAGTCTTTTTTGACAGATTAGCCGAGGTAACGGATAAACACGGACTCAGTGCTTCAGAAATATGGAATGTAGATGAAACAGGAGTGTCTGCTATGCTGAAGCCAAATAAAATTGTAGCTGCCAAGGGTAAGCTTAACGTCGGCGGCATGACTTCTGCGGAGCGAGGTCTCGCGTCCGTCGGCCGTCGTAATTTAATATATTATTATTATTATTTTGGTTGTTGCCGACTTACGTGGTGGGCCTTAATAAAAATGACATTTCATTCAATTTTGATTTACTATTAAATGCTTTTGTGAAGTTCTCCTTTTTAACAATATTAATCTTAAATTATTTGTTACGTTAGTGAATGTTAGACTCGCTGAATCTTAAAACATGAGCATATAAGCTGAACAATGTAATAAAGTTTTCATATTAATTTCCTCGGCTAGTCAGTTCACTTTAAAGCAAAAAATGTTTAGTTGTTAATTACAGTGGCCGAGCGGTTGTAGGCGGTACAGTATGGAACCGCGAGACCGCTACGGTCGCAGGTTCGAATCCTGCCTCGGGCATGGATGTGTGTGATGTCCTTAGGTTACTTAAGTTAAAGTAGTTCTAAGTTCTAGGGGACTGATGACCACAGCAGGTAAGTCCCATAGTGCTCAGAGCCATTTGAACAATTTGTTAATTACAATTGCGGCCTACATACGCGCGAGAGTATTTTTTCTTACCTCCGTTAACCATTGCATTATAGTCGGAGTCCTGGCTCTGGCTCTCGGCTGTGGTACTGAAAATAAGAACCTTAAAGCTACGTATTTTCTGCAACTTCGGGCCGCTGTGAAAAAAATGAATGTTATGTTAATAGCGGGCGAGTTTTTCGCTTCCGCTAATTTTTTATAAGTTAATATCTCCACGCAATGGCGTCGTTGGCTGCATCGGCTGCTGCGATTGTTGAACTGTAAATTACTCGAATGCAGGTTAATTCAAAGGAAGGCGGACAAGAAATCGGTGTCACCTCTTACAAATTAAAAGTGAACAATGATATTAAATCAAGATATTATCTGCTTAATTAGTACAAATATGCTTACATTTGCCAGCACTCGCAAGATGTCCGTCTACACGCAACCAATACAAGAGAAGAAGTGAAGACGACTAAAAAATTAACAAAAGAGCGTATCTTGTCGTCTCTGTAGATCATTTTGTTATATTTCTTTGCACTCGAAACTTACACAGAGAAATTATTATAATACGGAGAAAAATTTATGTTCCCCTGAGCGGCTAGTGTCCACTTATTCATATTTTAAATGTCTCTTCTTTATAAATACGGTTTTTTAAGTCTTTTCGTAATATAGTACTGGAGACGCTATAGAGGGACTAACGTTTCAGTAGTAACTGCTGATTCTGCTTATGGAAATGCAGTACTTCTTATGTTTGTGTTTCCCAGAAAAAATTTTAAGAGACATTTCCTTAACGGTGGCCCTCTGATGTATAGGAGCAGGAAATTCCAGCGGATGGGTTACAGACGAAGAATTCCATCAATTTACGCAACGTTTTATAAAACGTGTGAAACCGTCCATGGAGCACCGTGTTTTGTTAGTACTAGATAATCATTCCTCTCACTTGAACGCGATGACATTAAATTTGGCCAAAGAGAACGGAGTTGTAATGTTGTCCTTTCCGTCGCAATGTAGCCACAAGCTGCAGTCATTGGATGTCTCAGTGTTTGGACCATTCAAAAAGTGTTGCGCTGCTGCTCAATACACATGGCTACGAAATAACCCGGGCAAGACCCTAACTATTTACGAACTACCAAAAATTGTGGCTATTTCGTTGCCAATGGCTCAGACAAGTATAAATATTATCAACAGTTTCCGAAGACTGGCATCTTCCCATATAATGCGAACATTTTTAGTTAGGATGAGTTTTCACCATCGTTTGTAGCGGACCGTCCAGATCCACAAACTGTCGAGCTGGAAAAAGAACGTCCTGAGACAGCTATAGGTCTAATGTTCAACACTGAATCTAATCCCACTGCCTCTATGTCCAGACAATCAGTGTGAGAAAGTAATGGTAATGCACATTCTCTATCGAGACTGAACGTTTTTTTCTAAAATCTGTCAACTATATAAATGACATCTGTTGGAATACTGGTAAATCCAAAGCATTCCTGTTAAGTAGTTTGTTAACAGGTGCAATGTTTCTTACCAGTCTGAAGAAGCCGTCATACATACATCAAAAAAAGTTTTGCATCGCCCCGGTTCCCAGAACTCCCGATGACAGACGTTGACTGTCAGAGATGTCAGAGATGATTGACTGTTCAGAGATGTCACTAAACCCGCCCAAAGATGTAAACAACCATAAATGAGCAACGCCTATAAGACGGAGGGGGTCCGACAGTCGACAATTCCAGTCATTCCACCAGGAAGGAGGTACATGGCTCGTGTTGTCTGTAGTTCAACCGTGCCTAGACGGTCGATCGCGTCCGCATTGTTACTTTGTGCCAGGAAGGCCTCTCACCAAGGGAAATGTCCAGGCGTCTCGGAGTGAACAAAAGCGATCTTGTTCGGACATGGAGACAGGAACTATCGATGACATGCGTCCATCAGGCCGCCCAAGGGCTACTACTGAAGTGGATGACCGCTAACTACGGATTATGGCTCGGAGGAACCCTGGCAGCAACGCCACCATGTTAAATAATGATTTTCGTGCAGCCACAGAACGTCCTGTTACGACTCAAACTGTGAGCAATAGGCTGCATGATGTGCAACTTCACTCCCCACGTCCATGGCGAGATCCATCTTCGCAACCACGACACCATGCAGCGCGGTACAGATGGGCCCAACAACATGCCAAATGGATCGCTCAGGATTGGTATCACGTTCTCTTCACCGATAAGTGTCGCCTTCAACCAGACAATCGTCGGAGACGTGTTTCGAGGCAACCCGGTCAGGCCGATCGTCTTACACGCACTATCCAGCGAGTGCAACAAGGTGGAGGTTCCCTGCTGTTTTGGGGTGGCAGTATGTGGGACCGACGTACGCCGCTGTTGGTCATGGAAAGTGCCGTAACGGCTGTACGATACGTGAAAGCCCTCCTCCGACCGATAGTGCAACCATTTCGGCAGCATATTGGCGAAGCATTCGTCTTCATGGACGACAATTCGCGCCCCCATCGTGCACATCTTGTTAATGACTTTCTTCAGGAAAGCGTCATCGCTCGACTAGAGTGGTGAGCATGTTCTCCAGTCATGAACACTATCGAACATGCATGGGACAGATTGAAAAGGGCTGTTTATGGACGACGTGACCCACCATCCACACTAATGGAACTACGCCGAATCGCCGTTGAGGAGTGGGACAATCTGGAGCAACAGTGCCTTGATGGACTTGTGGATAGTATGCCACGACGAATACAGGGATGCATCAATGCAAGAGGACGTGCTACTGGGTATTAGATGAACCAGAGTGTAAAGCAATCTGGACCACCACCTCTGAAGGTCTCACTGTATGGTGGTGCAACATGCAATGTGTGGTGTCCATGCTCAATAAAAATGGCGGAAATGATGTTTATGTTGATCTCTGTTCCAATTTTCTGTACAGATTCTGGAACTCTCAGAACCGAGGTGCGCAAAACTTTTTTTGATGTGTGTATTTATGAGTAAACACTGATCTCGATTCAACTGAATTCTTGGAATCATCGTAATGACTTTTGCAAAACATCATGGTTGTATGCACAGATATTGGGCTTAACAGTATGGATGCCTTCCCACTTTTCCTTCTAATATAAAATAAACTAATAAAATAAATTTGTAATGATACGGTGTATAGGCGATAACGACGGTGAGTAGTCACACAACACAGATTCAATATAGCACACTTTTTTTTAACGAAAGGAGCGTACACATCAGAATCATCCAAAATCAGCATTGCCTTAGGACGGATTAGAAGTCAGAGTTTTGTGCGAGGTCCCGGTCGACCACCAGCGATGATGTTTGTCGACGTAGCGTTTACACTGTCACGTCAAAAGATTCTCCTCTCTAGTTCAAATAATGACATTCACACACACCGACAATAGAACGTCATCGACACGTCACGTCACGTCAAGGTTTCTCGGGAAGAATGTTTCGACGGGCCACTGACGGAGTCACGTGATGATGACATTGTCTACAAATATGATTTATATAGCAGTTGGAAATGTGGGTGCATGGGTAAAAAGGACACAATTGAAAAATCTTGAACCGTTAAATGAAGTTGGCTGAGATCCTAAAAAAACGGTGTAGCCTACGAAATGAGTCCTTCTACGACTGTGTGTAGGAAGTCGACTAGAACAGTCTCCAAACCAGTTTTGAGAAAGAGTAATGAATTACTGAGGAAGACGCTGATTAATAAAGCAGTTTAGGATTAATATCTGATGTGTACCTCATGAATAACTAAAAGATGATATGCAGATGTCCCTTTCATGTCATATACGGGAGGATTTACTGTCTTACAGACTAACATGCGTCACACACACCTTTATAATGATCAGTAACGGCAGGATGAGAAATTATATACAAATGACCTCTTAAAAATGTAGATTTAAATCTTAATACAGAGTGTTCGTAAAATCACGACGTTCAAATTTTTGGCTTTTTTACAGTTAACCTAAATGAATCTATACAACAGAAGAAAAAAAACGGTCATTCGTAGGGAGTATTGCTATGTCTGATGTTGTAACATATCGATATTGCTCTCCTTACTTATCGCTGGCGTCTGAAACTTTCGAAGCCGGACGCGCCTTTTCTCTGTTCTGTGGCAACGATGCCCCTGCAGTAATGATCATGCGCCGCCGTGTTGTGTGCAAAAACGGTCGTTGCTGAGCTCCAGCGCGGAACGGTTGTGCGGAACAGCGTCGCGAACAAATCAGTATGAAGAATTTGCTGGAAAGTGTTATGAATAGTTGAAAGTGTTACGTCGGTTCCTGGGAGAAAAGTGTGTGAGAAATTTAGTTATTCCGTAGGAGAGAAGTGTTTGAGCAATTCAGTTATTTCACGGGAAGGCGCACGGGATTAGTGATGACATTCATGGTTGAAACAGTGTGTGTTTGTGAATCAGTACTTTTGTGGAGAAACAGATTGATAGTAGAATGTAAATGAAATGGCTTCTGTGATCTACGATTACATCTTCAGTTAATATGGAAACACAGCGTATCAATGATTACTTCAGTATGAATGTGAAACTAACTTCACTGTTAACACAAAACTGGGTGAGTTTAGACATTGTTAGGGAAGTGTGTTACGTGCTAAAGGGACAAATAACAAAGTAATTTTACTTGTATTGTTGTTATTTCAAAGTGATATTTTCCATTTTTTAACTAAATAAGTTTAATAATCGAAAGGTATAAGATAAACTTATTCGTTTTGGGCACACGATCAGATTTATTCCGTAACGAAGCGTATTCTCTATGTAAAGCTGTCTGATAGCAGCAAAAATTAATCTAAAAATAAAAGGAAAAGACATTGACGGAACTTTACATCTGGCTTGCTATGAAAGGACAACTGATCTTTAGTGAAGAATAGTAATTCGGAATGCAGTTTTACATTTGGCTTATGTGCGCTGACAAGCTAATTTTAGTGAGGAACAGCGAGTCGAAACGCAATAATGAGACATAACTGTGAACAATGCAGCGACGATTTCATGTGTGAAAAAAGGAATAGGAGTGTGCTATTGCCGATAGAATCACGTGTGAAATAGAAACCTAGTGTCT
Source organism: Schistocerca cancellata (assembly GCF_023864275.1). NCBI lineage: Eukaryota > Metazoa > Arthropoda > Insecta > Orthoptera > Acrididae > Schistocerca > Schistocerca cancellata. Next base: position 594,089,328 of record NC_064631.1, on the reverse strand, counting down.
TGGACTGCAGTGGTTTGATACAACCCTCTCAGCGACACTAAGGAGGCAGTTCGCAGTCATGACTTGGATAGCATGCCACACAGGTGGCACAGCTTACACATAAAAATCGGAATTTCACGTGTTCTTCTTTCTCACACGTTCGCGTACACTTTGCGGTGATCCACAGTCAAGTTTTTCTCATTATTCCACAAAATTATTACATCTGCTCACAGCTTCCAATGTACACGTCTGAACATATTTTCCTCCAGTTTCTTCCTGATAATCTTACTCTTTTCCTCATCCATGTCCCCCATCACTTTATCTTTAATTTGAATGGTTCGCTAATTATTTCCCAATTATCCTCAACGTATCCCTCAAATATAGGATTACATTTATTCCTAATGGCCGGGAGAGCAGTGTGCTGACCACATGCTCCTCCATATCCGCGTCCAGGGACGCCTGTGAGTTGAGAAAGCCACGGCGGCCGGTCGATACCGTTGGCCCTTCATGGCCTCTTCCGGCGGAGTTTAGTTTTATTTATTCCTAAAGCTGATTACCGCCCTTACCTCCATGTTCTCTTCCTCACTACAGAATTGAGCACCTGCAGCACTCACTACTGGTGCTTGTTCCTTTTCTGATGACTTTTTTGCAGTTCCAAATCAAAAATACGAAACATAAGCCCAACTAACTTTCTCCACAAGGAAAGATCGTAGCTATATGGTGTGATAACCCTCCATCCCCCATCTGGGAGGAATGGAACTGCGGGGGTTAGCTGTGATAATAGGGGTATCTAAAGAGGGCATGTGTCCGCAACGTCATAGCAAATGTAAGTGTGGTTTGCCCATGGGTGCCCCTATAACTCCGCCACACACTCCTACAGCCCCATGGGGGTTATGTGGTATGGTAGCCCTCCATCCCCACCCTTGAAGAAGCTCTGATTTGGAATTGCAGGGGTTGGGTACAAAGCTGTGGGGTATTAAAAGAGGGCATTGCACCAGTGGGCTTCTTGTGGGAAGTTGGGAAAGCGGCTTGGAATCGAGTACCAGGCCTAGACTGCCCAGAATGTTCCTTGTAGAATACTCGAGAATGTTTTAGATGGTTCCAAAATGTTATGTCCGCAGCTCGTGGTCGTGTGGTAGCGTTCTCGCTTCCCACGCCCGGGTTCCCGGGTTCGATTCCCGGCGGGGTCAGGGATTTTCTCTGCCTTATGATGACTGGGTGTTGTGTGATGTCGTTAGGTTTCAGTAGTTCTAAGTTCTAGGGGACTGATGATCATAGATGTTAAGTCCCACAGTGCTCAGAGCCTTCCAAAATGTTAAAGATCTTCCAGAAGGTTTGAGCATGTTCTAGATCTCTGAGGTAATACAGAATTAATGGGACATCCAGCACTTACACGTTCTGGACATTTTCAGCAAATGCTTCCAATTATGCCAAAATGAACTCCAGCAGAGGAGATCACTGCACATTTGAAGAAATCATTTCTTTGGTCTCGAGTGAAGAAAGTACAATCAAGAACAAATATTAGAGTAAAACTTTTGAATAATGATGAAGAGAAACATTTTGTCGAAAAACTCCTACAAATTAGAGAAGGCGCTCATCCAGTTGGTTGCAAAACACGTCAGATTGAACTTACAAATGATTAATGTAACACTGTCAACAGCGCAAATGAATTAATAAATAAAGTTTTTCTGAACGTTGTTCAAAATTACGCCAGCTGGTTATTTAAAAGGGCATTTTACCAGTAAGAAACGAAGTGATTGATAATATTGATTTAAGCATTCTAAAGAAAAAATGTTTGTAAACTTATCAAACAATGCAATTGAAGCAGAAATAATACTTGGAAAAGGTAGAGAAAAAACAGCATTTATTCTTAGAATTTCGTTCATATCAATTGAACTGCCATTTCAATTTAAAAGCTGCAATTTTCAGTAAAATCAACATATAACTTCAGTATAAATAAGGCACAAAGGCAAAAGTTAGGATGCTGTGATATTAATTTGAAATAATTATGCTTTTCTGACAGTCAGTTACATGTAGCTTGCTCATTTGATAAGGTGATGAATGTACTCTAGTTTGAAAGCAAGTATTTATTGTTTATTTATTTGGATCATGCTTCATTAAAGTATTTGTAATACTACATGCATGTATTTTATGTGTAGTGCAGCGCTATATGATGGTGATGACGAGAGAAGGAAGACAGCGAAACTCAGGGCTGAGACATAGTCTACTCCTCACGAGTAGCACCAATCGGGCCATCAAGTTTAACGGGATGTGGTCGTCATGAAGGCCCAAAAAATAGAAATTTTTTTATTTAACAGAAGATCTTCCTGATTCAAAAAATATATACACACATCAAAAAATGTTTTGTATCACCCTGGTTCCCAGACCTCCTGAAACAGACGTTGACTGTGGGTATTGTATCAGAGACACAGTCCCTTTGACTGTTCAGAGATGTCACTAAACCCGCCCAAAGATGTAAACAACCATGAATGAGCAGCGCCTATTAGACGGAGGAGGTCCGACAGCTGATCAATTCCAGTCATTCCACCAGGAAGGAAGTACACAGTGTAAGTAGGCTGTTTATGTTTTCTTATTGGCAATGTTACGTAGCGCTCGGTATGAAAATCACTGGCTGTGCTGTGTCTAGTCTGTGGCCAGTTTGCATTGTTGTCAGCCATAGTAGTGTTGGGCAGCTGGATGTGAACAGCGCGTAGCGTTGCGCAGTTGGAGGTGAGCCGCCAGCAGTGGTGGATGTGGGGAGAGAAATGGCGGATTTTTGAGTACAGAATGGATGTCATGAACTGATATATATATTATGACCATTAAGGTAAATACATTGTTTGTTCTCTATTAAAATCTTTCATTTGCTAACTATGCCTATCAGTAGTTAGTGCCTTCCGTAGTTTGAATCTTTTATTTAGTTGGCAGTAGTGGCGCTCGCTGTATTGCAGTAGTTCGAGTAACGAAGATTTTTGTGAGGTAAGTGATTTGTGAAACGCATAGGTTAATGTTAGTCAGGGCCATTCTTTTGTAGGGATTTCTGAAAGTCAGATTGCGTTGCGCTAAAAATATTGTGTCAGTTTAAGCACAGTCTCGTATATAATTTTTCAAAGGGGACGTTCCAACAGCTAGCGTTGTCTGTAGTTCAACCATGCCTAGACGATCAATACCGCGGTTCGATCGGTGTCCAAGCGTCTCGGAGTGAACCAAAGCGATGTTTTTCGGACATGGAGGAGATACAGAGAGAGACAGGAACCGTCGATGACATGCCTCGCTCAGGTCGCCCAAGGGATACTACTGCAGTGGATGACCGCTACCTACGGATTATGGCTCCGAGGAACCCTGACAGCAACGCCATCATGTTGAATATTGTTTTCGTGCAGCGACAGGACGTGGTGTTACGGCTCAAACTGTGAGCAATAGGCTGCTTGATGCGCACCTTCACTCCCGACGTCCATGGCGAGGTCCATCTTTCAAACCACAACCCCATGCCGTGCGGTACACATGGGCCCAAAACATGCCGAATGGACCGCTCAGGATTGGCATCACGTTCTTTTCAGCGATGAGTGTCGCATATGCCTTCAACCAGACAATCGACAGAGACGTGTTTGGAGGCAACCCGGTCAGGCTGAACGCCTCAGACACACTGCCCAGCGAGTGGAGCAAAATGGGGGTTCCCTGCTGCTTTGGGGTGGCATTATGTGGGGCCGACGAACGCCGCTGGTGGTCATGGAAGGCGACGTAACGGCTGTGCGATACGTGAATGCCATCCTCCGACCGATAGTGCAACTATATCGGCAGCATATTGGCGAGGCATTCGCCTTCATGGACGACAATTCGGGTCCCCATCTTGTTAATGACTTCCTTCAGGATAACGACATCGCTCGGCTAGTGTGGCTATTATGTTCTCCAGATGTGAACCCTATCGAACATGCCTGGGGTAGATTGAAAAGGACTGTTTATGGACGATGTGACCAACCATCCACTCTGAGGGATCTACGCCGAATCGCCGTTGAGGAGTGGGACAATCTGGACGAACAGTGCCTTGATGAACTTGTGGATAGTATGCCACGACGAATACAGTGATGCATCAATGCAAGAGGACGTGCTACTGGATATTAGAGGTACCGTTATGTTCAGCAATCTGGACCACCACCTCTGAAGGTCTCGCTGTATAGTGGTACAACATGCAACGTGTGGTTTTCGTGAGCAATAAAAAGGGCCGAAATGGTGTTTATGTTGATCTCTATTCCAATTTTCTGTACAGGTTCCGGAACTCTCCGAACCGAGGTGATGCCAAACTTTTTTTGATGTGAAGTAACTCATCATTTTCTTGTTTAAACGCCTTTCTAAAGCAGATGCGACTCGTGAATGCCTAGCTGTCACACAATTATCAAACACCGAACTTTGCCTACAATGTCTCATTATTTAATTTTGGCGCCAGTATTTCCATAACAGCTCGTTTGTGTAATATCCTTGACGAACATAACGACTGTACTTTGAGCAGGGATTTATTGCAATTGTTCTGTCAATACAAGTAGAGTACTAGAGTCTACTTACGTTTTTTGAATGCCTTCATGCCGTAAACGTATTGTTGTGACTATGTATTTCAACAATCTTGCATTGTAAAAACGAAGAAGATTAAAAACCATGAGCAGACTAGGATCACAACTGGGGAAACATGAGAAGTGGGCTGCTATCACTGGACAGGCGGCATGTCACTGAAGCTGAAAAAGCTGATGGAAGTGTGATAAAGGAGGCCAGAATAACAAAGAAAGAAAGAAAACTAAAGAAGATGAAAGGACACTCAGAATTAACAAGATAATTGAGCTATAATGTTTTGACAAGCTGTCATTGAAAAGAAAATGATATGAAAAACTTTAGTTTTAATTTCCTGAAGTCATCCAGTATTAAAGTTACAGAAACAAAATTTTGCGTGAATAATAATATAGTGGTTTTCTAAACAGTGAACCACATTATTCAACAATGTAGTCAATATTTTTGGTGGAGCATGCTACATATTTTTAAATTATTAGGAGAAAAATTTACTTCTAAGGAATATTTTTTTAAAAAATACACGGAATAACAAATTAATAATTAGAAGAATGAAATTTGTTTTGACCTTTTATTTTGAATAGTGTGGAAGTACAGTGTATCTGAAATAAAAATTACACATAATTCAGCATGTAAGATAAAAATCAATTTTCATTCCACTATGTATTGCATAGTTTTTAGGTTTTTTGACGTAGAGGGCACAATACACTAATTACCTGTTTAAAGTTTCATTCGAATGTGTATTAAGTTGTTGAGTTATTAAATTTCAAAGTACTAGTAAAAACTATAGGCCATGACGTCCAGGTCCACTTCACGTCCCCAGCCGATGGACGGGTCACCATCAACAGTGTCACACGGCCTCACATCATGAGGCACTGTGGAGAGGTTTGGTATTTAAACCAGGCCATTGGACCGAAGACTGGCAATGAGGAAGTTTACGTCACCACCTCCTCTCTCCATGCCGGCCAAATACTGTCAGTGAATTTTTTTTTCTACCACGGGGATTCTACCCCTGGGTTGAGTGCCACTGCACAAGTGTGAGTTAATGACCTTAGCCACGGAGGCTGGTACAGGCAAGTATCGTGATGTAATAATTAAGTATGATATAACTAAAACAATCAAAAGTTTTCTTTCGCGGCTTTAAATATAGCTGTATTGATAATATAGCTTTATAATTTACGTATTTAAATGTTGATTCATGATTATAATTAAAGTTAAACTTTCAAATCGCTTTAGAAATAACACCACTTGTCAGAATGACGTCAAATTGCAACGGAATATTATCGGAGAAGGGGGAAAAACTATGACAAAATAAAAATAAATACTTATAAAATGTAGCAATAGATAGCGCTGTAAGCCTCAAATTCAATAGTGGTCGACTACAAATGACAAAAGAATCATGCAACAAAGCCTAAGATGTACGTTTGACGTTAAAGAAGCTGCACTACTCAGTGTGCGTGGGTGTACAGGTGTGATACTGTTAGTTACGTACGCCCATCCACCACGGCAAGGTCGTATCATATCGGATGGGAAAAATCGGCTTTTAACTGTCCTGAGGCCTAAAACCACATAAAAAGTATCACTCACGTCGGTTTTTAATTGTCCTGATGCCAAAAACCGCATAAAAAAGCGTCAATCAAATCGGTTTTTAATTGTCCCGAGGCCAAAAACTGCATAAAAAGCATCAATCAAAATCAAATTGGATTATTAATTTGACGCAAAACATGTTCAAATGCTGTCTAGCGTTTTCTGCAACAAATTGAAATCGAGAAACAGCATGTTGCACAACTGATCGAAGTGTTTCCGAGGTCACGTTCAGAATGTGTTGTGCAATGCGTGCCTTCAATGTAGCTAAGTTTGCAATCGGAACACTGAACACAACATGTTCCAGATAGCCCCACAGCCAGAAGTCACACTTATTAAGATCAGGTGATCGGGACGGCTAAGCTCTAGGGAAACGGCGGCTGATAATTCTAGGATTTCCGAAATAGCGCTTCAGCAGCTGCTTAACTGGATTTGCAATGTGCAAAGGTGCGCCATCTTGCATAAAAATGATACCATCCACTCATCCACGCTGTTGGAGAACTGGAATGACGTGGTTGCGCAAAAGACGCTCATAACGCTTACCAGTGACTGTACAGGTAACAGGAGCGAAAGCAACTGTCTCTTCGAAAAAATATGTCCCTATGGTAAATGAGGCCGAAAAACCTGCACCACTCAGTGACCTTTTCAGGATAAGTGGTACTGGTTGATTTGGGTGTGGATTTTCTGTTGGGTTGGCAGAAGAGCCAACATCGTGTTAGTAGAGGAGGCCGAAATGCACGCGTTTTAGCTCACGCAGGCTGGCGTGAGGAGGGAAGAACTATACTGACGGGAGGTCTGCAACATGACAAGGAATGAGAATTCAGAAAGCGGACGTAATTAGTTTCATACTTAACTTTAATCCATTAATGATGAACGTCACTCGTGAAGGTACATGATTCACAATAACACCCTCAATAGGCCGTAGCAAATGATGTAGCTGAAGGCTACGCTAAACTGTCGCCTCTGCAAATGAGAGCGTATGTAGACAGTGAACCATCGCTAGCAAAGTCGGCTGTACAACTGGGCGAGTGCTAGGGAGTGTCTCTAGACTAGACCTGCCGTGTGGCGGCGCTCGGTCTGCAATCACTGATAGTGGCGACACGCGGGTCCGACGTATACTAACGGACCGCGGCCGATTTGAAGGCTACCAACTAGCAAGTGTGGTGTCTGGCGGTGACACCACATTTTCCTTTGCCCATATTCGACAATTCTGTGTATTGACATATCCTGTCAGATGGAAGTGGGCTTCACCTGTCCACAAAATCTTCCAACGCCTGAAAACCTAGTCCAGGGTGCACGCCAACATGCGGTGTATGCGCCCGTAGAGAGACAGGAGGGGCCGAAGGGGCGACCTCCATCGGGCCAGGGCACCCGACGGACGAAGAAGACATATGGTCCGGAGCGGGCAAGAGTTCCATGTCGGAGGACAACTGGTCACGGGAAGCGATCGGCAGCGCGTGACCCAGGGAGGAGCCCGGCGACTGCAGCGACGCGTCCACTGCGGGCGTCGCCGGCGGGAGAACAAGCGGCGGCGGCGCGTCGCCATGAGGCAAAATGAAAGGGAGCGTCGGTAACACCTGAGCTGAAGCGAGCCAGTAGATGGGTCCCCGGGGCGCTGACCGGACGGCACCGTCGCTGAAAGCAGACGGCGAGCGGCAGATCCTGTGCGACGACAGAGGCGCAGCTGATTGAGATGCCGGCGCACCTCACCAGAGGCCCCCAAAACCAGATACATAGCGCGTCCGAGGCAGCGAAGAATGCGGCCTTCGAGCCAACGCCGTGAACCTCGATAGTGACGGTAGTAGACAACGTCGCCTGGGGCAAAAGCAGGTGTCTGCCGCTGCACAGGAACCTGATGTGGCGGATGTAGCAAAGACATCAAGGTTCGATGAGGGCGACCATGGAGCAACTCAGCCGGCGAGCGACCATCTCGGGGCTGAGGGCGATACGAGGACAAAAAGAGCAATAACGCGTCCTCCCGAGAATGCGACTTTCAACTTCAACATCTGTGACTTGAAAGTCCTGACCAATCGTTTAGCGGCACCGTTTGACTGCGGCGAAAACGCCGCGGACGTCAGATGTTGAGTACCATTGGCCTTGCAGAATGACTGAAATTCTGCAGACATGAATTGTGGGCCATTGTCGGAAACAATTGTCTGTGGAAGACCTTCAATGCAAAAGATAGCAGATAACGCTTGGATGGTGGCAGAGGATGTCGTGGAAGACATCCGGACAACAAAAGGAAAATTACTGAATGAATCTACCACAAACAACCATCGAGCATTCCAGAACGGACCAGCAAAATCGATTTGTAAGCGTTGCCAAGGGAGAGTGGCTTTTGGCCATGCAAAGAATTTCCGCGGTGGTGCTGATTGTTGTTCGGCACACACCATGCAAGAAGAGCACATATTCATAATCGCGGCATCGATTCCGAACCAAGTACAGTGCGGACGAGCAAGTTGTTTCGTTCGCACCATACCCCAATGTTCTAGGTGGAGAAGCTTTAAGACAGAGGACTGTAACGAACGTGGGACCACGACCCTGGACTGATCATTATCAGAACGCAACAGCAAAACACCACGTCGAACAAAACCACGTCCCGAATAAGGCCTTGCAAGGTTGCAACCCACTCCCGATTAGTCTGACCTGCCGTACGTTTTGTACAAAAGAAGGTATACCGTTTCGCAACTACATTGGTTCTTTGAAATATGCATCTTATGCAGACAAAATTTCGTCGTAGGATAGAGTTGCTACGTCGCGCCGGGGAAACAATTTGACTATCACACGGTAGGTTTGAACACCGACGGACGACAAAAGAAAAGGCTGCCGCTCGTTACCTTGAATTCTGTAGGCGGCGAGATGGAATCCAAATTGGCGTGACCACTCCGTCCAGCTTTCCAGTGCAGCATCAAAATGTCTGAAGGTCGGTGCAACTGCGTTTTGTGGCTGCATTAGCGGTGGAGCGGCGGCTGCCGCATCGTTTTGCATTGCACATTGACCCTGGACGAGCTGTCCAAGGGCATCCAGTAACGCCTGCGTCTGCTGATTGTGTAAGCGATAAAATTCGGACAGTACATCTGGAGATTGTGGCGAAGCCATGACACAATGAAATCAGGGCAGTATAGATACGAACACCGTTTTTACACTCGTCGCCAATGTTGGGTTGGCAGAAGAGCCAACACCGGTTACTAGAGGAAGCCAAAATGCACGCGTTTTAGCTCATGCAGGCTGGCGTGAGGAGGGAAGAACTATACTGACATGAGGTCTGGAACATGACAAGGAATGAGAATTCAGAAAGTGGACGTAATTAGATTCATACTTAACTTTAATCCATTGATGATGAACGTCACTCTTGAAGGTACATGATTCACAATATGAATCTCAATAGTAACTGAATATGGCGCCTTGCTAGGTCGTAGCAAATGACGTAGCTGAAGGCTATGCTAAACTGTCGTCCCGGCAAATGAGAGCGTATGTAGACAGTGAACCATCGCTAGCAAAGTCGGCTGTACAACTGGGCGAGTGCTAGGAAGTGTCTCTAGACTAGACCTGCTATGTGGCGGCGCTCGGTCTGCAATCACTGATAGTGGCGACACGCGGGTCCGACGTATACTTGCGGACCGCGGCCGATTTGAAGGCTACCACCTAGCAAGTGTGGTGTCCGGCGGTGACACCACATTTTCCTTTGCCCATGTTTGACAATTCTGTGTATTGACATATCCTGTCAGATGGAAGTGGGCTTCACCTGTCCACAAAATCTTCCACGACCAATCATTGTCCACGTCCATGCGAGCAAGAAATTCTAAAGCAAAGGTCTCTCTTATTGGTAGGTCAGCAGGAAGCAACTCGTGCACATGGGTAATTTTGAACAGATAGCAAAGAAGGATGTTTCGTAGGATTTTACGCACCGTGCTCACGGGTGTGCCCAATGTTCGGGCAGTTCTTCGAGTTCTTCGTGCACTACACGTTTGCACACCACCACTCATCTCCTCCTGCATTGCTGTGGCCACTGCTTCCACTGACGTCGAATCAATTCGTTTCCTCGCTCTACCAGGCTGCACACCAAAAGAACCCGAGAACCCGTATTTTCGACGAATCATTTTCTCCAGACCCACGGCAGTCAGTGTCCAGAACTTCTGCAGAGTGACGTGTGTACAGTCATAATTCTTTTAACGCAGCTTTACAAGCAGAGAGCGATCCTGCATCGAGACAGTCATGGCGAACGTCGCAGACGGGAAAGGGGGAAAAGCCGTGTACCTGGCGTATTTATATCAACTTCAATGGGTCGTGTGCGTGACAGGTGTTTTCATTTACGTATTCTGACACATACAGCGCCATCTATTGATCAATTTTCACACTATTTTTCTGCTTCTGCCATACATTTTCCTTTTCCGATAATATTCCGTTGCAATTTGATGTCATTCTGACCAGTGGTGTTATTTGTACAGCGTTTTGAAAGTTTAACATTAATTATAATCACCCTCTGTATCCACTTGCCACCAGTCATTGGTTTTTGTGTCAGATTCTACCATTGTTTTCCCTGTTGGGTACTGCAGAGGTCGTGCGGTTGTTGTGCAGTTGCTGTTTTGAGTGTTTGAAGTGGTCGCTGTCACATTGTGGCGGTCGCCAGCACGTCTTCCGTCTCTTTCGCATTAATGTATTTTTAAGGGATAGAAAGTTCGAGATTTATCTATGTTATCGGACTTCTATGAATATTTGTGAATATTAACGAATGTTTTCGAATGTTCTAGATTTTAGAATTTTCTGGAAAGTTCTCGAATTTTTTTAACGTTCACGAATGTTATGGTATATTTTTGGCGTTCTATAAACAAGTTGTTGTCAGAGTACTTTATTTCAGATTAGGGTATTGTGGAACACTTCAGTAAATTTAAAGTTGCTGGTGAATATTTTTGAGCATTCGAGAGAGCTTTTTAGCTTTGCGTAAGTCCATTTTTTACGAGTTTTTGAATGTTATTTTTTACTATGCTCTCGGATAGTGTGAAGTCATCTGGAATGTTCGCAGCAATTAAACGAAAATAAAACCATGCGAAGTGAGTCTTTTTCATCGAGTTAAGGAATAAATATATTCGGAAACAGTCGATGGTATCTTCAGTTACTTGAACAGGCCTATGTATGATATTTTTCGTTAAGCGGAACAACGCAGATTTTCCCATAAATAAGTGAAATTAATTTTTGTTCTCGTGGTTTTGTTCCCATCTCAATTAATGTGTAAAGCAGAGTACGAAAGTAACAGCTGAAGGATCTCAAACTGTGAGAAAACAATATCAGGAATGACAACTCGCAGCACCTAAAGAAGATGACTGAATCGATCGTTGAAATACTGTGCAGAAATGGAAACAAACTTTGCTTAACACCTGAAACAATACCAGTTTAGGCAATGTTACGTATTTATTAACATATGTGGAACGTCTAAACGTATAACTTCATTAAACTGCTAACAGAACAGATACTTAGAACTTAAACCGGCTAATACACAGTTATTTTAAATTGAGTTCCTACTGTAATATTACGAGAAGCAGGACTTCAGCCTCTTATGGGCACTGATGCAAATCATGATGAAGGTTGAGAATTTGTCCCGGACTCGGACTCGGACTCGAACCTGGACGCTCCACTTCCGTAGAACGATTGTGTGGTGTCACCGCCAGACACCACACTTGCTAGGTGGTAGCTTTAAATCGGCCGCGGTCCATTAGTACAAGTCGGACCCGCGTGTCGCCACTGTCGGTAATTGCAGACCTAGCGCCACCACATGGCAGGTTTAGAAAGACGGACTAGCACTCGCCCCAGTTGTACGACGACTTTGCTAGCGACTACAGTGACGAAGCTTTTCTCTCATTTGCCGAGAGACATGTAGAATAGCCTTCAGCTAAGTCCATGACTACGACCTAGCAAGGCGCCATTAACCATATCTGGAGAGAGTCTAATTTGTATCGTCAAGAGCGATGTACCACAATGATGGATTAAAGATGAGTATTAACTTAGCTGCATACTTTTCTCTATAGCATTCACAAAGTATCCTGTTCCAGACTTCACGCCAGTCGGTGTGAGTTGACGCGTGCCCTTTCGGTAACCTCACCCTGTGTCTAGACTGTCTTGTCTAGACACAACAGATTGCCTTAACCGCCTCGGGCATCCGGACGCACTTCACGGCCGACCCAAATTCTCAACCTGTCCCGTGGAAGTAGCGCCCCCTTCTATTAGCTCCACTGCTCGTAGCATTCGTTAAGTCCTTCAGAGGTTCAGAAGATATGGTGCATCGGCACTGAAATAACATAGAGCCATCCTCGTCCGTATATACGAGGTGTCCCAAAAAACATCGAAAAACTTTAGGGCCAGGTTCCTTATATAGAAATAAGTAAAAAATGTCGCAAACATGGGCTCTAAAATGCATACCTTAAGAGGTATGCGCTCTTGTTCATCCTCGATACTATGAAACAGGTGTCTTCTACCGTAAGGTCTTTGCTTTCCATCTTTCGGGAGGAGGAAGTATTGTTCAAAACAACAAAAAAGGTGTACAGTAAACATGGCGTCTAAAATGCATACTTTAAGAACTATGAGCAATTGTTCATCTCCGCTAGTGTGAAAAATATCTCTTCTATTGAAAGGGGCTAATAGCTCCTAAAGTATGCATTTTAGAGCCCATACTTCGTAGAACTTTGGCTTGTTTTGGCGCATACTACCTCCTCCAAAAATATGAAAAGCGAAGAGTTTGCAGTAGATGTATTTCGTAGTATCAAAAATGAACAACTGCTCATATCTCTTAAGTTATGCGCTTTAGAGCCCTTGTTTACTAGACATTTTTTCTTGCTTCGGTGTAAATGACATGTCCCTAAGTTTGTCGGTGTTTTTTTGGGACACTCCTTATATTGAAATGTATTGTCTCTTCTGTCCGACGCGTCCGACGTAACAGGCACGACATCTCAATACGTAATTCCTATTGTGTTTTGTCTCCGACGTCATAGCCATATGAAATACACAATGGTCCGCGTAATAAGGAAAGATGCGCCTCACGACAAACAAATGCTGGATGTACTAAAGCCGCGAGGGATTAGCCGTGCGGTCAGAGGCGCTGCAGTCATGGACTGTGCGGCTGGTCCCGGCGGAGATTCGAATCCTCCCTCGGGTATGGATGTGTGTGTTTGTCCTTAGGATAATTTAGGTTAAGTAGTGTGTAAGCTTAAGGACTGATGACCTCAGCAGTTAAGTCCCATAAGATTTCACACACATTTGAACATTTTTTTTTGATGTACTAAAAATTATTTTTTGTAAACCTGGAGATGCAGCCGCCCCCCTCCCGACTAGCTGGGAATGCACGGCAACCTCTCAGTTTGGCCTCGCTCTATTAAGCAGGGACGCGGTTGGCGACTCGGGCATTACAGGCGTCAGACAGCTACCGGCTACGCGCTGTCCCACGCCACAGTTCCCAGACACAGGTCCGCTCTCGCCACGCACGGCTTCCGGCAGTACTTGACGGCGTCGCAGCTGTCACGTGTATGCCGGCGCGTGTGCCGAAGTAGACCTCTCTACTTCACATCCTCCTCACAGGTCGAGGAAGAGGACTATACAGTTGGCCAAAACTTGTGAAAGAAATATGGGATCAGAATTCATTTTTCGCACCAAAAACTTCGCCACCAGTTGGACATTAACAGGCTACATCTACATCTACATCTACATTTATACTCCGCAAGCCAACCAACGGTGTGTGGCGAGGGCACTTTACGTGCCACTGCCCTTACCTCCCTTTTCTGTTCTAGTCGCTTATGGTTCGCGGGAAGAACGACTGCCAGTAAGCCTCCGTGCGCGCTCGAATCTCTCTAATTTTACATTCGTGATCTCCTCGGGAGGTACAAGTAGGGGGAAGCAATATATTCGATACCTCATCCAGAAACGCACCTTCTCGAAACCTGGACAGCAAGCTACACGGCGATGCAGAGCGCCTCTCTTGCGGAGTCTGCCACTTGAGTTTGCTATATACCTCCGCAACGCTGACGCTTACCAAATAACCCTGTGATGAAACGCGCCGCTCTTCTTTGGATCTTCTCTATCTCCTCCGTCAACCCGACCTGGTACGGATCCCACACTGATGAACAATACTCAAGTATAGGTCGAACGAGGGTTTTGTGAGCCACCTCTTTTGTTGATGGACTACATTTTCTAAGGACTCTCCCAATGAATCTCAACCTGGTACCTGCCTTATCAACAATGAATTTTATATGATCATTCCACTTCAAATCGTTCGGCACGCATACTCCCAGATATTTTACAGAAGTAACTGCTACCAGTATTTGTTCCGCTATCATATAATCATACAATATAGAATCCTCTTTCTATGTATTCGCAATACATTACATTTGTCTATGTTAAGGGTTAGTTGCCTGTTTGGCACGCTACGGTTTCTGTGCTCTGTGCCGAGGCCACTGTTGACTTTTCATACATTCGGGATACGTACCGGAACTGGCTGCCAGAAATAGGCGTATTCGGTTTCTCTGCTGTAAAACCATTCTTATATACATGGGAACATGTCAAAAATCTTAGTACTATTTTTCATTTCGCATAATTTTTTAAGCTGCAATATTTTTGAACATTTTTGATTCACGTATTTTTACTTCTGTAGGGGAGTCTGCGCTGAAAAGAAACTTCCTTTGTAAGTAGGCTGTTTATGTTTTCTTATTGGCAACGTTACGTAGCGCTCTGTATGAAAATCACTGGTTGTGCTGTGTGCAGTCTGTGGCTAGTTTGCATTGTTGTCTGCCATTGTAGTGTTGGGCAGCTGGATGTGAACAGCGCGTAGCGTTGCGCAGTTGGAGGTGAGCCGCCAGCAGTGGTGGATGTGAGGAGAGAGGTGGCGGAGTTTTGAAATTTGTAATACTGGATATCATGAACTGCTATATACATTATGACTTTTGAACACTATTGAGGTAAATACATTGTTTGTTCTCTATTAAAATCTTTCATTTGCTAACTATGCCTATCAGCAGTTAGTGCCTTCTGTAGTTTGAATCTTTTATTTAGCTGGCAGTAGTGGCGCTCGCTGTATTGCAGTTGTTCGAGTAACGACGATTTTTGGTGAGGTAAGTGATTTCTGAAAGGTATAGGTTAATGTTAGTCAGGGCCATTCTTTTGTAGAGATTTTTGAAAGTCAGATTGCGTTGCGCTAAAAAAAAAAAATATTGTGTGTCAGTTTAAGCACAGTCCTGTATAATTGTACAAAGAGGACGTTTCATATGTCGACCCTTAGCCGAGGATACCTCACTGGAATCTTCTGATTTTTTCTTGTAGTTTGTGTAATTAGTGTAGCTATTGTTTATTGCTAGCGCGTAATTGTAGAGAGAATCTCCTTGGTAGTTGCAGCCTTTCATTGTTGTTGTGGCATGCATGTAGATTTGCACCAAGTATTTCGCAGCTGCGCTTGCAATTAACGAGATATTATTTTCAGTGCTAAGTTAATGTGTTCTCTTATTTTTGCTCTTCAAATTGTGTTTTTCTGTGTTATCGTGTGAAACATTGTGACAATAATGGCGTGTGAAAAACGTTATACTAGGCTCCAAAGTAAACTGAGAAATGACAGTGAAGACGAAAGCAGTGTGTTAGCGCCACCATGTAATGAATTAACTAATATTCAAAGTAGTAATTTGGTAACTGTGCATATGGGAATGGAGCGGGCGTCAAATAATGGTGTAGACAGTGAAACAGGTAGTGAACAGCGAAGCATTATCGATCGATCGGTTGGCAACAGCTCGCCTCAGGAATCGGGAATGACAGAACACAATATTGCAAATACTGTAGACTCAGGTTTTGGGTTCTCACCGTTTTCTCAAATGAGTCAAGACACATTTTCCGCTTGTCAAAATGTGAATGTTGCCGGTGCAAATTCACTGCCGAAAAGCACTGAGGAACATGTTTCAGACACCAGTGCATTGTTATTACAATTAATGCAACAAATGGGACAAAAGCTTCAAAAGTTAGACACAATGGAACAAAATCAGAGACAAACACAGCAAAAGCTTCAAAAGTTAGACACAATGGAACAATACCAGAGACAAACACAGCAACAGTTAGACGCAATGGAACAAAATCTTCACACCACGCTTGAACAAACACGTGAAGATTTAACTACTGAGTTACATAAAATAGAATCGAAATGTCAAAAAGTCTGTAATGACGTAAAAACACAAATTTGTGAGCATTTCCAACCTATTTTTTAGCGTCATGAAAATGCATTACAGAATCACGAAGCAGCCATAAAAGAACTGCAAACTATTGTTCACGAAAATCATGAGACCTTGCAAGCTAAAATGGACTCAGTTGCATCTACTGATTCGGTTACGCAACTTGCAAAAGCCCACGAAAACTTAAAGGACACAGTAGAAAGACACCTGGAGGAAATTAGTTCATTATCAGAGAAAGTAGTTGAACTTTCGGATCAGCTAAATAATTTATCTACGAAGGTAGATGATAATCTGAATGACACAAAACCAGTAGTCTTTAATGACACAGAAGAGTGCGAACAAATTAGGACATTCAAACAAAATCAGAATCAAATTAATACGCAACACCAAAGAGAAATCCGGGAAGTACAAGATCAGCTGACACAGGTAATACAAGAATTACGTATTTCAGAGGCCACTCGCGCTCCTATACGGGAAGAGGGACATAGAAATACGGAACAGCCACAAAATAATAACTCAGGGCACTTCGGAAATTATGAAAGAAATTGGCAAGGTACACCGAATTTTGAGATGGTACCGCCGAAACGACGTAACAATGACCAACATGCGACTCGCCGACATGATGATTTTGACTATAAGCTGTTCATTACTACATGTACATTCAAAACATTTAAGAATTCTGGCAACGACATTCATCCACAAGCATGGCTCCATCAATTCTCTCATTGTTTTCCTCCCAACTGGTCATTAGATCACAGATTAGAATTTATGTGTGGCTATTTAGAGAATGAACCAGCTGTAAGAATGCGATCGGTCATTCACGATTGCCACAGTGAAGGAGAATTTTACCATGCCTTCCTCTCAGCATATTGGTCTCAAGTTACACAAGACCGAGTAAAACATAGCATTATAATGATGAAACATTTCAAACGATCTGAATTTTCCAGTCTTGTGAAATATTTTGAAGACATGTTGCACAAGAATCAGTACCTGTCAAACCCATACAGCCCCTCAGAACTTATCCGCATTTGCTTAATCAAATTACCTGAACATTTACGACATATTATTTTGGCAGGACGTTGCAAAGACGACATTGAAGCTTTTCAGGGACTCTTACAAGAATTAGAAGTTGACACTGACAATCGTGAAACGCGAAAACAGGAACACAACAATTACAGGTCACATCCGCCGCAATGCCGCGATGAAAGAAGTAATGACAGGACACGACAAGGCTATTCTTACAACGTAAATCGTGACTAAAACAGACACCACCCGTATGACAACCACTGGCAGAGAAAGATCGCACTTCCGTAATTATGAATATGACAGAGATAACCATAGAAACAGACAATATGGAAACCAAAATAATTATTATCAAGGGAGACAGAATAACTTCAGTCGCAACGGTCCACCACGCAGTTACAATTCTGGGAGAAATTCTCCACCACATGACCGACAAACAAGAAACTATGTAAACTACCGACAAAACGACAGGCCTGAATTCCATCAGAACTGGCGAGATTCTAACAAGGCTGGGCCCTCTCGGCAAGGCGAATTTGTAGAAGTTAGGTCTCCTAATCCCAGGAACGACGCGCGCCAACAAAGAAACAGACAATGACTCGCACCGCCGGCTGGCTCAGAGAAAAATAACATAGACGCTAACCTTGAGCAAATTTTAGCATTCCTTACCGACGTATACAACATGATAATTGCTTTGAAGTTGAAACTCTGCGTACTAGGAAGAGTAAAGGTTTACACCACATTTCATATGTGAAACCGTTTATTGAGAGATAATCTGCTTTTTAACTTTGTCTTTGCCATAAAACTTTTCACTTCACATTTCTAGTATGCACTGTCAGACTTAGAAACTGTTACCATGCAACAATGTTTGAAGTTAAATATCCAATCAAGAACCAAGATAACTTATTTAAACAGAAATTATGAATGCATTGTTATAGTGAACAGACGTCACAGTGTTATTGTGTGTGTACATTCTTGCTTGTTAGTTGCACGATTACGTAACGACTGTAAGGCTCACATACTTAGAACATTTACCAGTACTGCTAATGAGATTTTAATGCAACATTTTGGTTTACTTGAAAATACATTCTGGATTTAAAGTACTTTCTGTGAGATACCAGATGACACAGTGGTTAGTTTATGTGACAGCTACACGATTTTATCATGACGCTACTAATGAGTGACAATTTACAATGTTGCTTTTGCAGTGTTTCTGTTTTATATCTGCACAGTTTTTATGTATTATTCTGGAAAGTAAAACATGTTTTAGTAGTAACTTTTGTGGTATAGCTACACCGAGACAGCCTTTTCTGTAGCACAACAATACGTTACAGCACAGTACTTTCTTCATCACGGCAATAAGCGTAATAACTAAGATATCTATATGCGAAGCATTTCACTTTTGTTTATGAGGAGGTGAGTACATTGACTTCAGCAGAACTTTGCTTACAGAGGACGATAACTATGACAGTTCCACAGAATTATCTTACAGCAAGATGCACATTAACGCTACATGACACGCATTTGAGTGATTAATTTTGTACTTAAAACATTTATTTTTAAAGATTTTTGAATTACAATGATACAAAGGTTTTCTGTGATACATAATTGCTGTAATCTGTAATACCTGAGGGTATAATTACATTAATCCTCAGGGGGGTACACGCTTATTTTGTGTACCATGTGTATGGCAAGCACAAGGAGCCCTAGCTAATATGGTATTTGCTTATACAACTTTACACATTGATACCATATTTCTCTATCACATAAATTACACGGCTATCTGATCATTTAACTGGGAGAGACAAACATTTTTTTTACTGCGTCAGTGACAGATGTTTACGCAATTACACAGCTAGATAACTTCACACTTATGAAATTGTATTTTGTCTGTACTGTGTGAACCCTTCATATGTTTCGGAACCATTGTGATACTACGAGAGCTTTGAATGATGTATTTGGTATGGGATCATGATTTTTAAAGTACGTTTGAGATAGATGACACTATTGAAATGAGCAGAGAATTTTTTTTAGGTTTAGAAATTATTGGAGGAAGCTACGACGATTTTGAGAATTGACTGAGACGTTATGATATTATTACGACGACGATGTGTATTATGCTGTTGAGATATGTTTATGATCAATAAAATGATGCTACCGTATATGAGAAATTTGATTATGCTACGTATTTCTTATGATGAAATATTGAAGAAGTGTCGACGAATATGTATATGTGTAATAAGGTAAGGAATAATGAGTAGTGGTTAGGGACTCTGACTTGTGAAAAAGGATGTTGGAAACCAAGAATCGTACTTTAAGAGTTATGAAATGTGTGTAAATGCGTGAATGCATCACAATGCAGGCGAAAATTTTTTGCACACTGTTACATTCATAGGATTTTGTTTCTACACATTTGCAACGCAAATTCTCGACCTGTGAAATTTTTTATATGAGACTGTCACTGTAATGCAAACTGGTGTCGTAAATATTTCAGTAAGAAAGTTAAGTGACCGCCTGCACATAATGCATCGTGGGCACCCAGCTGTGTCAGACCCCTGGAGAAAAAGCCATTAGTGTGTGCCTTTTCAGAGGCACAGATGGAGAAAAAAAAAAGAAGCCATTATCCTCGCTATTGACATTCCTTTGTTGAAAGCATCGCAAATACGACACGCTGAAACTTGAAAATGTATGATTATACTGTGGAGCTCTTAATTTATGATATTTACTAAAATGCCTAATGAAACGATGAGAAACATTTCACAGCTATTGTCTTGCTAGTTGAGAGAATTTTTTTGCCTTTGGAGATGCCATTTACCTAGTGAATGCCGTTTCATATGTTGCTTTTTATATATATTTGCTCATTTTGTTTAATATCTAGTTTCTAGCTGCACTGCAGCATTGGTTAAAATAAAATTTAATAGATGCACTCATATAGATATTTTATGCCTACAGATCCAGTCAATTATAAATTTATGATCTACTTCCAAGAAAATGAGGGCACATAAATAGACATTTACTTTCACAGGAATTGCATAAATAATTTTTTGACGATTTGGTAACTTATCTGCTAGCGTACGTTTTTGTGATGCATCACTCTAGTGTTAAGATGTGACATAGGTATTAAAAATGGCCATTTTTTACTGTAATATTTTTTCTGCTTGAGCTATGTCATGTTTAGATATAAGTTATTGCATTTGCTGCTGCTGTTTGCCAGGCATAGTGTTATTGAATTTGACTTTTTATTACTCTGTTAAGCCAGTTTTACTACGGATTTATTTTTCTTGTTTGCTGCACAGTGCCTTATATTAGTTGTAATATTGCAATTGCTTTGCCAATTTGAATTTTTTGTCATTGATGTTTGTGTTAATTGTTTTGTGCTGCTGCATTGCCTTGTCCATTAGTTTAGCATCTGAGCTCAGTAGATTTAAGTTAGCTTAAGAGGGGGTAGACTATATGAGAAACTAACTATGATGGATTGGAAGAAATGCATTGAGCAGCTATAAGAAAATGGTTTGGCCAAAACAGTATTTTGATGGAAAATAAATAATGCAGTAAGAAATATGTGAACATATAAATGCAGAAAGCATGCCTGAATAGGATTTTTTTGGTGGAAACAAATGTTGAAATAAGACGAAAGATCTATGGAATGAAGTTTTGGGTTGGACTGCAGTACCAAATGTTACACTGAAAACAAACCCTGTCCTTTCCTTTTGTGTTATCCCACTATGTGTTTGTGTACCCTTGTGTATTTGTTTTCTTCCTGTCTCTGTGTAGTTTCATAGAATTTTTTCTTCTTATAATACTAAGCTACATTCACTATGACGAGGAATACTGTTATCCTCAAATATAATTGGCATTAATAATATGTTATTTACCTTGTAAATATGCTTAGACATTATTTATTCTGTTTTGTTTTAATGCTAATGTGTAAAGTTGATGTTTCAAAAGTTATTCTGATCTTTTATGTATTTATTTATCTCATAATTCCTGTAACACTGATGTATATGTTTATTTCTATTATTCTGTAAAGCCTGTATTACTACAAATGTTATCTGTATTATTATGTTTTTAATGATGTATTTTGTACCTTTGTAATTGTATTCTTATGTTATAAAATTGTAACTGACATCAGTTCATCAAATTAAGTAACTTGTAAGTTACATTTCACTACACACGTTTCTGTTGGTCATAGTATATAGACAATATGTGAGAAGTAGGGACCGTTAGTGTTTGCACGTGTGTTAATAAGTCAGCAAGGGACTGGATAACAGCATTGCTGGTTCTAAGGACAATTCCACAAACTTTGTGAGTGCACAAGTGGTGGTTATGGACTTGGTATATTATCTGCAAGACTCTTCAATGAGGATTGTGCACCCACACAGTCACAACATATGGCTGGCTGCTGGCCATCTCTACAAGGACTACAATGGGTCTGTGCCTTTGATGACCCACCAATATCATTATTTCTACATGGACTGCAGTGGGTCTGCACCTCTGGTGGCCCACCAATACCATAATCTCTACCAGGACTATAGTGGGTCTACTCTGTGATGACCTACCTACCAATATTCTTCAAAACGTCGAATGACTCTGCTGTGGGTTTGCTCTGTTGTGTCCCATTACCTGTCAGCATGTCAATAGTCAGCACTGTCTTTCCATTGGAAGGACAACACTACTTCTTCAAGACTGCATGGAAATCCACTACTTCTGTGTGCATTCTCTTTTACTACTCAGACTTTGAGAAAAAAAAAACACTGTAATTTTACTGTGATGGATGATCAGGACTGTCTTTATGGACTGTGAGAAAATTATAGCTTTTGACCAACATTGTATCGATAAGTGTGTGCATTTGATTTCTTTGTTATTGTAATTATGACATTTTTTTTTCAAATCTGTATTGGCCACTGCCCAAAATAATTTGTAAAATTTTTTGTGGGGAGCATGGGGGCTATGTAAGTAGGCTGTTTATGTTTTCTTATTGGCAACGTTACGTAGCGCTCTGTATGAAAATCACTGGTTGTGCTGTGTGCAGTCTGTGGCTAGTTTGCATTGTTGTCTGCCATTGTAGTGTTGGGCAGCTGGATGTGAACAGCGCGTAGCGTTGCGCAGTTGGAGGTGAGCCGCCAGCAGTGGTGGATGTGAGGAGAGAGGTGGCGGAGTTTTGAAATTTGTAATACTGGATATCATGAACTGCTATATACATTATGACTTTTGAACACTATTGAGGTAAATACATTGTTTGTTCTCTATTAAAATCTTTCATTTGCTAACTATGCCTATCAGCAGTTAGTGCCTTCTGTAGTTTGAATCTTTTATTTAGCTGGCAGTAGTGGCGCTCGCTGTATTGCAGTTGTTCGAGTAACGACGATTTTTGGTGAGGTAAGTGATTTCTGAAAGGTATAGGTTAATGTTAGTCAGGGCCATTCTTTTGTAGAGATTTTTGAAAGTCAGATTGCGTTGCGCTAAAAAAAAAATATTGTGTGTCAGTTTAAGCACAGTCCTGTATAATTGTACAAAGGGGACGTTTCACCTTGCATATTAAAACTGTGAGCTGGACTGAGGCTCGAACCTGGGACATTTGTCTTTTACAGGCATCTGCCCTACCTACAGAACTATCCAGACATAACTCGCTACCCATCCTCAAAGCTGTGAAGTGAACCGTGCTTGCGTAGCTCAGTCGACAGAGCACTTGATGGCGAAAGGCAAAGGTCCCGGGTTAGAGACCCAGTCTGGTGCACAGTTTTGATATGCGAGGAAGTTTCATATCAGTGCACACTCAACTGCAGAGCGAGAAACTCGTTCTGCAAACATCCCCGAGGCTGTGGCTAAGCGAAGTATCTGCCATATCCTAATAACCTTTCTTTCAGGGTATTAGTCCTTCAAGATACGGAAGAGAACTTCTGTGAAGCTTGGAATGTAGGAGATGAGATATTGGTGGAAGTAGAGCTGTGAGGACGGCTCGTGATTTGTGCTTGGTTAGCTCATTCGGCAGAGCACCTGCCCAAGAAAGGCAAAGATCCCTGGTTCGAGTCCTGGTTCGGACTCTGTTTAAACCTGCCAGGAAGTTTCAGATCCTTGGCAGGTTTCCAGAGATACATGACACCACACGCATACGCACAGGGCACGCAGTTCCCGCCAGTTAAGGGCCGCTGATTTGTGGGCACAGGGCTGGCGCCCGATATGTCTTACATCACGATACCTATCAGACGAATTTGGTGGCCAACTCATCAGCATCAGTTCACTATCATACTCATCAAATCAGTGTAGCAAGATTCTGGCCGTGTGACAAGGACAGTTTGAAAGGGTAGAGTACCGCCCGACATTGAAAATAGGTACAACGTTCTTCGTTATTCTTGTTAGAACAACATATTTTTTGTAATAATAACTCAATTTCACTTAATACACTGAAGCCGGATACCAGTGTAGGAAAGAAGGACCATTTATTTATTTAATTGATCACATGTGCACTCCCACAAAATAAATCCCTATATCCAGTTTGATGAATGAATGTATGGTCGTCTGCTAATCGCAGATAGTGAATGGACAATATATGATCATCTTCGAGACGGTCCTTTGGTTACCTTGGGTGGAACCAAAGAGATGAAATTTACCTGAGCTTTGAGCACCTGAAATGTGGCTGGCCAATACGATAACATGGTGCGCGCCCACCTCGACGGAGGTGTGAGCTGACCTGAAGAACGGCCGTGTTTCAGCACTCTGGCGCTGGATCTTGTGTTGGTAAGACCTGTCTCAGATGTGCTCCGTAAAGACAAAAGAGTGGAGACATGGTATGCATGTAAAATACTTAAGAGTAGTTTGGAATAATTATTTCTCTGTTTCAGGAACTTTTGGTGGGAAAATTAAATGACACTCAGGTAATATTAAGGGGATCGTAGTAACCTTCGGAAGTGACCAACGGTCACAATGAAACCACGTGTAGAAATAAGTTGGAATACTTCCGAGTGCTAAAGTTAAGCTGAATTACTGGTGTGTGTACTATAAGTTGGAAATATTTAAGAAATGGCGTGTGCAGGACTTGAAATTAGAGATGAGTACTTCCACGTGGTGAGTACTGTGTGAGTCTCAATCTGTGTATGAGACAAAGGATAAAGAGAAGTACTCGTCCATGGTATCAGTTGAGGACTGGCGTGTGTGACGAATATGTTCTTAACATTACTTTGCGTGTTATGTTTTCGTGTGACGCTTGATTCAAACTATAATACTCTGAGAGTGAAGCAAGGTGAGTCAGCCGTCTATCCAGCAACGCTACTTGGCTTGCATTGCACAGGAAGACGTGCATATATCCTCCAGAGTTCATAGTAGGAAAGAAAAGTTACAAAGTGGGGCAGTGTCGTGTGAAACTGGGATGAATACTAATTGAAGTGGGAAAGCTGAAAGTGATGTGATCATAACGTTGTGACTATTCCTTGTGTTGTATTCCATGTTGCCAGTGTGGTGTATTTCATGTAATTTAAGTATGTGTGGTTTGCATGGGAGAGTAGCAAGATAGGTTCAGAGGCAGTGGGTTATGCATGTTCCTTTTTGTACCGCTCGGTCTGGAGGAAATTTTCGTGATGATGGGTGTGAGAGCCGAAGTGTGAGATATAGCAAAAGATCCACCATACTATCCGGAAAGTGCACTGTAGTGTTAGATAATTACGAGACCATAAGATAGAGAATCACCAATGTAAAGCCATGCCCACTGGGCGGAGTTTCTCACATGTAATTGTTGTAGAAAATGTAATGGTGTGTTTAGGTTGTAGACTTTATCGGAATAAAAAAGGTAGTGAAAAGAAAAAGATTGGTGGCCTTTTTCTTCGAATAGTATGTTTTCATGAATTCCAGAATTTATAGTGTGTGCGCCATTCATATTCAGTGCGATGGCCACGTGTTGATCAAAGCCGTTGGGTAAGAAAGAAGCTGTGGTATTGCCAGTGCGTAGTGAACAGTCAGAGTTGTGTAAATTACTAATAGTCAGATGTGTGTTATCCGTTTCCGTTGCGTAATATTCAAACAGGAGAATAATTTATAACTTAATTGTGAGTACTAGAGCTCATGTTACTCTGATAAATAAGAATGAATCCACTTCCTTGGCAGACCACTCATCTTGCAGGCCTGACTGCTTGATGCCACAGTATGAGCAAGGCATGTGGGTGCCTCTCATAATTTCGACCCTGCCAGGATTGTGCTGTTAGGGTTTGCTGTTAAGATTTTTTTTATGGGATTTGTCAAGATGTTTCCGTGTATTGTGATAGTGCTAAGAAGTAAAATTTTTTGTTTGCAATTTCTTTCTGGATTGGTGAGGATCTTTTATTTTTTTATGTAATTGATTGCTACGTCGTCCAAGGCTGTAAGATCGTTGTATAAATTTTTTTTGCATAATGTCCATAGTAACTAGGTCGCAGTCGAAAAGTGTAGTCACTATGGAGAAGAGTGATTCTGGGGTGAACGTAGCAGTGGAGCAGGAAGTAGGTGTCGACGTTGGGTTAATGAGCGAGAACGGCAAACACTCGGAAGGGGCTGAATTGGTCAGCGGACCGTGGGTAGGTGATCCTTTAGGCGGCGGGCTTTGTCCACAATCGGGGGCTTTTCCCTTCGACGCGGGCATGCCGGGACTAGGTCAGGTATGCAATAAAAGTGTAGCTACCCTTAGCGAAGCTATGGTTTCTCAGGCGAGCGAGGTGAGTGCACCGAAAGTAGCAAATGACAATGTGCAACTGCAGTTTTTACAGAGGATGGATAAAGATAATAAAGAAAGATTGGAATCGATGGATAAAGATAATAAGGAGAGAGATAGGGAGACTAAGGAAAGATTGGAAGCGATGGATAAAGATAGTAAGGAAAAATTTGGAGGCAATGGATAAGGGAAATAAAGAGGCAATGAGGAAGCTACACACAATTAACGATGAGCGTCTGGATGTGTTGAAGCAAGTATGTGACGCCGTGAAAGAAAAAGCCAATAATTTGGAGGTACGAATAATTGCAATAGAGAGTGATATTACAGAACGTAGGGACGTGTTGCCGGATGAGCGAATCAATGAGTTAGGAGTAACTTTGCGATTTTTGCTAATAGGAAGTTCATTTGAGTGTTTGAAAGGTACTTTATAAATATCCAAAACCCTTATTAACAAGCGTTTTATAAATATTTGTCAATCTTTTGACAGCTGATCGAATAGGCATGGCTTGTTTCTGTAACACTAAATAAATTAAGCCATGATTTCTTGGTCCATTTTAAAAAGTCCAAAAGTCTTAATCGCTTGAACTTATAATGTATTGGCTGTTGTTGTTGTTGTGGTCTTCAGTCCTGAGACTGGTTTGATGCAGCTCTCCATGCTACTCTATCCTGTGCAAGCTTCTTCATCTCCCA
This sequence comes from Schistocerca cancellata, assembly GCF_023864275.1. Taxonomy (NCBI): domain Eukaryota; kingdom Metazoa; phylum Arthropoda; class Insecta; order Orthoptera; family Acrididae; genus Schistocerca; species Schistocerca cancellata. The sequence goes on along the minus strand of NC_064631.1, from coordinate 594,062,634 downwards.
GTACCTACTGCAACCTACATCCTTCTGAATCTGCTTAGTGTATTGATCTCTTGGTCTCCCTCTACGATTTTTACCCTCCACGCTGCCCTCCAATGCTAAATTTGTGATCCCTCGATGCCTCAGAACATGTCCTACCAACCGATCCCTTCTTCTAGTCAAGTTGTGCCACAAACTTCTCTTCTCCCCAATCCTGTTCAATACCTCCTCCTTAGTTACGTGATCTACCCACCTTATCTTCAGCATTCTTCTGTAGCACCACATTTCGAAAGCTTCTATTCTCTTCTTGTCCAAACTAGTTATCGTCCATGTCTCACTTCCATACATGGCTACACTCCATACAAATACTTTCAGAAACGACTTCCTGACACCTAAATCTATATTCGATGTTAACAAATTTCTCTTCTTGAGAAACGCTTTCCTTGCCATTGCCAGTCTACATTTTATATCCTCTCTACTTCGACCATCATCAGTTATTTTACTCCCTAAATAGCAAAACTCCTTTACTACTTTAAGTGTCTCATTTCCTAATCTAATTCCCTCAGCATCACCCGACTTAATTTGACTACATTCCATTATCCTCGTTTTGCTTTTGTTGATGTTCATCTTATATCCTCCTTTCAAGACACTGTCCATTCCGTTCAACTGCTCTTCCAAGTCCTTTGCTGTCTCTGACAGAATTACAATGTCATCGGCGAACCTCAAAGTTTTTACTTCTTCTCCATGAATTTTAATACCTACTCCGAATTTTTCTTTTGTTTCCTTTACTTGGCTATGTTATACAAAAGGAAAACTGGAAAAATGCAAACAATAGAACGGCGACTATCTGAAGATGTGTCTCGGGTGGAGTACAGTGCGAGACCTCGCCCACTCTGCCATAAATTTTTTCTAGGGCCCGACTGAAACCAATCACGGGCCATATCCGATCTGCAGGCCTCTGGTTGCCCACTTGTGGCGTTAAATCATCGCAGTGGAAAGGATAACGAACGTTGCAAGATGGCTTTCATCATTGTCTGCTGCATCACAGTCGGGAGGAGAATGAATATTGCAAGATACCATTCATCGTTGTCTACTGCATCGCAGTGAAAAGGAGAACGAATGTTGCGAGGTATCATTCATTGTTGTCCACTGCATCGCAATGGAGAGGGAAACAAACATTGAGATGGCGTTTATCGTTGTCTACTACATCGTAATGGAGAGGAGAACGAACGTTTCGAGATAGCTTCATCATCATCTACTGCATCGCAGAGGAGAGGAGAATAAACATTGTGAGATACCGTTCATCGTTGTCTACTGCATAGCAGTGGAGAGGAGAACGAACGTTGCCAAATAGAGGTCATCATCGTCATTTGGACCCAACTCCTGATTTGATGCTACGGCGTGCTACTGAGTACACAATGGGAACACATCTAGTTCGCATAACCGGTAATTTTGTCAGCAGTCGCTACATTTCTGACTTGGAAAGCTGTGGCTGCACTGTGTATTTCAACGGATAACGCAAGACTACGTTGTTTCCTGTGCTATCCTGGCCTTTCTCGATACATAAGGTAATCATCTCCTGTTCTAGCCAACATGGTCAAATCTCTCATCCACTGCAAACATCTGATCATGAGTTACGGAGAGTTTGTCACACAGTCACTTTCCCACCAGTAAAACTGTTAAACTCTGACATAGAATTGATCAGCATGGGGTGATCTGTAGCTTTCATGTTAGTCAGTTCTGTTCGATGCACAGCCGCATTAGAGGCATTGTTGCTACCGGAGGTGGCAGCTTTGTGTATAGATTTCGCTTCCGGTGTATTCCCAAATCACCCACAAATTTAATCATCTATTCTTTCTGCTACTGTTTATTTACAACAAGTAAAATGTTATCTTCTATCCTTCCCAGTGTTGTAATTTCAACAGCCGGCAGTGTACTTATTATGAAAAGTATTACATGCTATGGCCTGGCGTACAGAGGTGAATTTCTGCTTTCACAAGACATGTCTTGAACCTGAATGAAGTTTTATGTCCTTACTGCTACTAATCCGTGAATGAAGTTATAAATGCGTATCCACTCACTGTGGGCATTTTTCCTGTGTCTAAGGTCTCAAATTCTGTCTGAATACTCTTCTCTCGGGCTTTCATTATTGCAGTGCCATCTTTGTACATGTGTGATGTCTTGCTCCATAGCACAGCCCTTTGCTGTAGGATAATAATTAATTCCTCTGCGTCGATTTCAACATCGATTTTTGCAACAAGCGCTATAGATGTCGAACATTTCACTCCTAAATGTGGGAAAAAATGTGGCAGAACAGAGAGTTAATCTGGGTCTACCAATAAACGGTTTCTGACTCAATCCGTAATCATTTAGGCTAATTTGTTTCGCTCCCTGCACGTCGCGAAGTGAATCGGTACTTGGATTCTGGCCGCTGTCACAAATAGTACTTCCTGCGACGCCACCGAGGCGCGGGCGTAAGGAACGGTTTCACTCGTCCACGTTATGCCAGAATTGGCTAAATTTGCGTTTTAACAGAATACAGACAAACTTTCTAGAAGTGTGTGAGAATTCTGTAATGAATAAAAAACATGTACTCCAGATTACAGCGCAGTACTCTCTCGCGGCCAGCTATTTATCCTGGATAGTCGGAGATCGGTAAAAGGGGCGAATATGTCACCAAGAACAGGCAGACGCCGCCAGTACTACTATGAGGAGGTGGGGGTTTCAAACAGTGCGCCGAAATCTGCACGGTGGGCAGTTGTCCTGCGAAACACTATGCTACTACTTCGGTCCTCTATCGTAGGAACTGCCAAACTCTTCCTGTGCAGGACACTTTAGTACTTCGGTGAAACACCTTGTTTATTTTCACGATTAATAAAGTTTTTTTTAAAAATGAGGAAAACTTATTTTATTCAGTGAGTACTTCAATTTTTCCCTGAAGCGCCAAAGAAATTGGTATAGGCATGCGTATTCAGGTGCAGAGGTATGCAAACAGCCAGAATACGGTGCTGCGGTCGGCAACGCCTATATAAGACAACAAATGTCTGACGCAGTTGTTAGATCGTTTACTGCTGCTACAATGGCAGGTTATCAAGATTTAAGCGAGTTAGAACGTGGTGTTATAGTCGGCCCACGAGCGATGGGACACAGCATCTCCGAGGTAGCGATGAAGTGGGGATTTCCGAAACGATCTTTTCACGAGTGTACAGTGAATATCACGAATCCAGTAAAACATCAAATCTCCGACATCGCTACGGCCGGAAAAAGATCCTGCAAGAACGGGACCAACGACGAATGAAGAGAATCGTTCAAAGTGCAACCCTTCCGCAAATTGCTGCAGATATCAATGCTGAGCCATCAACAAGAGACAGAGTGCGGACCATTCAACGAAACATCATCGATATGGGCTTTCGGAGACAAAGGCCCACACGTGTACTCTTGATGACTGCCCGACACAAAGCTTTACACCTCGCTTGAGCCCGTCAACACCGACGGTTGATGACTGGAAACATGTTGCCTGGTCCGACGAGTCTCGTTTCAAAAAATTGTATCGAGCGGATGGACGTGTGAGGGTATGGAGTCAACCTCGTGAACCCATGGACCCTGCATGTCGGCAGGGGACTGTTCAGTCTGGTAAAGACTCTGTAATGGTGCGGGGCGTTTTCAGTTGGAGTGATGTGGGACCCCTGATACGTGTAGATACGACTGTGACAGGTGACACGTACGTAAGCATCCTGTCTGATCACCTGCATCCATTCATGTCCATTGTGCATTTCGACGGACTTCGGCAATTCCAACAAGACAATGCGACGCCCCACACGTCCAGAATTGCTACAGAGTGACTCCGGAACACTCTTCTAAGAATAAACACATCCGCTGACCACTAACCCCCCCCCCCTGACATGAACATTATTGAGCATGTCTGGGAAGCCTTGTAACGCGCTTTTCTGAACAGAACTTCACCCCCTCGTACTATTACGGATTTATGGACAGCCCTGCAGGATTCATGTTGTCCATTCCCTCCAGCACTACTCCAGACATTAGTCGAGTCCATGCCACGTCGTGTTGCGGCTCTTCTGCGTACTTGCGGTGGCCCTCCACGATACTAGGTAGGTGTACCAGTTTCTTTGGATCTTCAGTGTTAATCATGGCTAACAACGTAGAAATAATAATAAAATTTTTAAAAAGTAAGAAAAAATATCGAAAAAGAAAAGCTGTATTATTAATAGTTTATCACGAAGCACTTACTCCTTTCCCACAAACACTAGTGTTCTGCAGAACACTGTTCTGTCACAGGAAAAGTTTGGCAGTTCCTGTTATAGAGGACCCAAGAAGTAGCATAGTGTTTCACAAGACAACTGCCCACCGTGCAGTGGACGAGTGAAACCGTTCCTTACGCCCGCGCCTCGGTGGCGTCGCAGGAAGTACTATTTGCGACAGCGGCCAGAATCCAAGTACCGATACACTTCGCGACGTACAGGGCGCGAAATAAATTAGTCTAAATGATTACGGATTGAATCAGAAATCGTTTATTGGTAGAGCCAGATTAACTCTCTGTTCTGCCACATTTTTTTCCCACTCGTAGGAGTGAAATGGGATCTTCGACATCCAATCCACTGGAAAGCCTCGGTTCTATCCAGCCAAATATCAGACTAGCTGATAGTGGTTCAAATAGGGGATCCCAATTGGGAATAAACGGAAGGCGCTTACCAGTTCCGGTACACACCTTACAACCAAGAAACCTCCTGAAAACCTTGGTCGGAACCGTGGGATTGGGACAATAGTAATTTATTTCTTGGATGAGGATGTTGTCCCAATCAAGAATTAAACTGTCATATATGTGCGAATTATGTATATGTTGTATGAGTGAGTGCGTTACTGACTAAACGGAGTAAGTTATTGAGTCTTCCACATTGTCAAATCAATCTAAATAAGGGTCACTAGCTTCGCTTTGACCTGCGAGACAGGATTATGCTTAAAAAAAATTCTATAAAGTCAATAACTGAAAGGCGTGTAGCTATCTAACAGCTTTCAGAAAGATTCCGAGATCCGACCTCTGGACTGGAATATGGTCATCACTAACAGGTCAATACACCGCCTCCGTCTGGCCACTACCCACAATCACAACAACAAACAGGAATACAGATCAAAGTCAGTAGGGAAATAATCGTATGCAAAACGATTCCTAAATCTACCTAGCAGCAAATGTATTTAATGGTATGAATTAATCTTCGCTAAGTCCGTCACTTTATCCAGATAGTTAACAGCTCCTCCGTCTGCTCTGAGGCATCTTTACAGAAAAAGTCCACGCTCATTAATGCGAAACACTCATCAAGAAAACAGGGAAGTGCCTAACAGAATTCAATGCCCACAAACGGAAACTCCCTACTTTCTTACCCTTTCTGTACCAGAAAAGTAACTCTGTTGATCACGAAAGATCACTAACGTAGCATTTCTGAACTGGTAACACAAACTCTGCCCCAAAGGGTCCACGATTCGACACTTCAGTCGCAAGAGGCTGCCGGCTGACTCCTCGATTTCGCGAGCTCCACACCGATCCAAGAAATTACACTACCACCAAGAACTTAAGAGCAAAAGTAACTTTTGCACGGCGTGTCACTGCTAAGTAACATAGGTCGTTGAAACTGGACCATCCATAGAAAGAACTACTATAGTGTAGTAACAAGGTAACTAAAAGAAATCCGCAATGGGACGAACGGAAATGATATTTTTATTCAAAGACAGTAGATACACTGAAGTCTCCGCCATTTACGATGGTTCTGTAGGAATAATTTCACTACATAAAAGAAAACACTTGTGTGGAATTTATACTGTGAAAGACCACCTTTATTGTACCGCACAAACACAATAGATACATAAGTTAACGCGGGAAGTGAACACTGGTTGGGTCCTCCAAAGAACCCCGCTCGCAAAGAGAATCTCTCAGTGTCTTGTCGACTATCGACTTGTCACTCCCACACAGCCCCCCCCCCCCCTGAAGTGCGGAGCACCCGGTGTGGTGAGGTACTTAAACTTCACCTCTCGGTCTGCCCGAGTGCGGATAGTGCAGGTGTGGGTGCTGATTGATGATTCCGTTGCTGCATTAGGTCCCCTGGTGTGGGGCTCCTGTGGGTCACAGGTGTCTGGTTCTGCGGAAGGTGTGGGTTCATTGCAAGTTGTGTCTGAAGTCGTCTGTGAGACTGTACTCGGTGCTGCCATTGTCCAAGCGGGTTTCACTCGCTCAATGGCAACCTTCGTCGACTTTCTCTGGAGTAGGATATCCATTGTGTGTGTGTCCCGTCCTAGCACTTGGTATGGTCCAGTGTACGGTGGCTGTAACGAATGATGTACCAGGTCTGTGTGGAGTATGATGTGGGAACAAGTATCGAGGGACTTGTGTATGAACACTGGATGCGTGCCGTGCTGAGACGTCGGGGCTGCACGTAGCGTCTCTGCCTGCTTCCTCATTTGTTGCAAGAGGTGGGGTAGTTGTGTGTCATCTGGGAGAGGAACTGGTGCGAGGAATTCTGCTGGAACACGGAGTGGTTCTCCATATACCAACTCTGCCGAGGAACAATTGATGTCTGTTTTTAATGCGGTCCGTAACCCCAACAAAACCAATGGCAACGCTTGAGTCCATGAGTCCTTGTGGCACATCAGGGCCGCCTTTAAAGTCCGGTGCCACCTTTCCACCAAACCATTGCTGGCTGGATGGTAGCCAGTAGTACAGTTTCGTTGGAAGCCGCACAGTTTTGACAGTTGTTGGAACAGTGCTGACTCGAACTGGCGTCCTTGGTCGGTGGTAACGAAAAATGGGCACCCAAAACGAGCCACCCAAGTTTCCAAGAATGACTGTTAAGGCACCGACTACAGTCTCACAGACGACTTCAGACACAAGAACGTCGGGAAACCGAAGCACACGACTCATAACGAAAAGATTGCGGAATGCAGTGCGAAAGCAAAACTTCGAGAAGACCAACTCTGAAGCCATCGGCGCGCTAGGAATTATTCTGCGCAGCAACGATCATCGACCTCTGCGGATCGACAGATGACAGTGTGGAAATTTCGGCAAGCGGTGGCTAAGGGTTAAGAGAAGCCGAACGCACTAAACACAATCACGTTGGGGTAACCACTTATGTAGGAATAATTTCACTACATAAAAGAAAACACTTGTGTGGAATTTATACTGTGAACGGCCACCTTTATTGTACCGCACAAACACAATAGATACATAAGTTAATGCAGGAAACGAACACTGGTCGGGTCCTCCAAAGAACCCCACTCGCAAAGAGAATCTCTCAGTGTCCTATCGACTTGTCACTCCCACAGTTCCCTTGGACATTATGAAAGGTGGTATAAGGTTCTTAATAGGGTGTGTGATAACCACTGACGGCAATGCACGCTCTGCAACGTGCTTCCATTCCGCCACAACGTTGGTAAGGAGTTCTTCTGGTAGGACGTTCCATTCCTCTAACAGTGCGGTTGCAACTGCTGGATGTGCTGCAATAAGAGGTGCGACAATAAAGAAATGCGACTGGTATTCTTTGCAAGATGTGACAACCCTTGCGTAGGTACAATATCTTTGACCTTGGTGTATAAGCTGCTTCTAGTCCAAGCGGCACATCGATGCAACTGCTCAGTTGTGAGTTGTGCTGTGATAAGTTAACACGTGTTTGTGTCTCTCATCACGGAAATGGAACCGCATAATATTGCGCAACTGTATGCCATTTCTTTTTGTGTTAAATTGGGTGGAACACGACGATAACTTACGGTAAGCTTCAGAAGGCTTTTGGAGAGGAGGTTATGTCAAGAGCTCAAGTTTTTCGTTGGCATAAAATGTTTAGTGAAGGCAGAACGAATGTTGAAGACGAAGACTGCTGTGGACGACCATCAACCTCACGGGCGGAGTCAACTTGGCCAGGGTGCATGAACTCGTACGATCTGATCGAAGATTATCCATGAAAATGATTGCTGAAGAACTGAACATCAGTCGAGAAACGTTTCATCTAATAATTACAGAAGGTTTTGGTATGAGATAGATTTGGATTCTGCATCACGATAATGCGCCATCCCATACTGCTGTGTCAGTACAATTTTTAACCTCAAAACAAATTTCAGTACTACCACAGGTACCTTATCCACCAGATATCGCTCCGTGCGACTTTTTCCTATTTCCAAGAGTCAAAACGGCGGTCAAGGGACACCATTTTCAAACAACACAAGATGTCCAAAAAGCTGTGACGAGGGTCTTGGAGTATGTTACAGAAGATGACTTCCAGAAATGTTACCATCAATGGCAGAAGCGCTGGAAGAGGTGTGTGCAGTCAGAAGGGAACTACTTTGAAGGAGACAACACTAAACTTGACTAAAACGGTAAGCAACATATTTTTTCACATAAGTCTCATTACTTTATTGTCGCCCCTCGTATGTCTCCCTCTGAAGGAGACAACACTAAACTTGACTAAAACGGTAAGCAACATATTTTTTCACATCAGTCCCATTACTTTATTGTCGCCCCTCGTATGTCTCCCCAATACATCCAAACTTGCTCTAGAGGACTCAAGCAAGGACACGGGAAGGCCAGAGCGACATTATGCCACCCCACACCCTAACACCTGGACCATAAAAACGATCATTTTTGACAATGACGGACGTGCCTCCATTTGGCGAGAGCTGGGAGGGAAGACATGCACTCAGTAACAATGTCAAACTTGATGCCTTGGTCCTCCAGATGTTATGGTTTTTTATTTTATTTTTTTTTAATTTTACACGTCTAGTTCCATACGACCAAACTGAGGGGCAAATCTCCCAGGTCATGAAACGTGTCAGTACAGGAAACTACAACATAAAAGTAATAAGAGATAAATAAAATTTTTATGAACCCAAAAAAAGACTAGGCATAAGTTTACATAAACACAATCAACATTATAACAGAGGAATCAGCTTAATTTTTCAAGGGGCTCCTCGACGAATAGAAGTGACCCATGAGGAAACTCTTCAGTTTCGATTTGAAAGTGCGTGGATTATTGCTAAGATTTTTGAATCTTTTTGGTAGCTTATTGAAAAAGGATGCCGCAGTTTACTGCGCACCGATCAGCACAAGATTCAAGGAACTAAAAACTAAACTCCTCTCGAACATGCCGTGAAAGGCCATCGGTACCGACCGGCCGCCGTGTCATCCTCAGCTTATAGGCGTCACTGGATGCGGGTATGGAGGAGCATGTGGTCATCTCACCGCTCTCCCAGCCATATGTCAGTTTCTGAGACCGGAGCCGCTACTTCTCAATCAAGTAGCTCCTAGCTCCTCATGTGGCCTCACAAGGGCTGAGTGTACCGCGTTGTCTAGCAGCGCTCGGCAGATCGGATGGTCACCTGCACAGCCTGACAGCTCTTAACTTCGGTGACCTAACGGGAACCGGTGTTACCACTGCGGCAAGGCCGTTGGTACAAGATTCAAGGAAGTGCGATCCAAATGCAGATTGGATTTCTGCCTAGTATTAACTGAGTGAAAGCTGCTAATTCTTGGGAATAATCTGATGTTAACAAGAAACGACAGTAAAGAATATGTATATTGAGAGACCAATTGCAGAATACTCAGACTAGTGAACAGGGATCGACAAGAGGTTCGCGAACTTACTCCACTTATTGCCCGAACCGCCCGTTTCTGAGCCAAAAATATTCTTTGAGAGTGGGAAGAGTTACCCCAAAATATAATACCATACGTCATAAGCAAATGAAAATAAGAAAAGTAGACTACTTTTTGTGTCAAACTATTATTTACTTCAGTACTGTTCGAATAGTAAAAATGGCAACATTAAGTCTTCGAACAAGATCCTGATCGTGGGCTTTCCATGAATGTTTACTATCTGTCTGAACACCTATAAATTTGAACTATTCTTTTTCACTAATCATATGCCCATTCTGTGAAATTAAAACGTCAGGTTTTGTTGAATTGTGTGCTATAAACTGTAAAAACTGAGTCTTAATGCGATTCAGCTTTAGTTTATTTTCTGTAACGTATGAACTTATGTCATGAACTGCACTATTTGAAGCCAAGCCAATGTTGCACACATCCTTTACTACCAAGCTAGTGTCACCAGCAAACAGAAATATTTTAGAATTACCTGTAATACTAGAGGGCATTTCATTTATGTAAATAAGGAACAGGAGTGGCCCCAGAACGATCCGTGTGGCACCCCCCCCCCCCCCACCCCCCGCCACCTCATTTGACTGTGCCCCGCTCAGACCTCACATCATAGCCATTCTCAACACTGTGAATAAAGACCTTTTGCTGTCTGTTGTTAAAGTAAGAGGTCAACCAATTGTGAGCTACTCCCAAGCAGTATCTTCTGATCAACACAATCAAACGCCTTAGTTAAACCAAAAAGATGCCTAGCGTTCGAAACCTTTTATTTAATCCACTCAGAACCACACAGAGGAAAGGGAATATAGCATTTTCAGTTGTTAAACCACTTCTAAAACCGAAATGTACGTTTGATAGCAAATTATGTGAAATAAAATGATGAATTATCCTTACGTACGATAACGTTAACAAACATTGATGGCATAAAAGTAGATCTAAAATTGTCTACATTATCCCTTTCTCCCTTTTTATAGAGTGGCTTTACTACTGAGTACTTTAACTGTTGAGGAAACTGATCATTCTTAAAGGAAAAATTACAAGTATGGCTAAGTGCAGGGCTAACATGTGCAGCATGGTACTTCAGTATCCTGCTAGGCACTCTATCGTATCCCTTAGAGTCCTTAGTCTTCAGTGATTTAATTATTGACTCAATCCCCCCTTGTCAGCATCACAGAGGAATATTTCAGACATCAATCATGGAAAGGCATTTTCCAAGAGAGTTATGTGATTCCCTGTAGAAACAAAGTTATTATTTAATTCACCTGCAATGCGCAGAAAATGATTATTAGATACTGTACATATATCTGACTTATCAATAACAGAAATATTTTTACTACAAACTGACTTTATATCGTTGATCTTGTGGTGCTGACCAGACTGACCATATAGTTTTAATTTTATCCTGTGAATTACCTGTTCTATTTGCATACCATATAATCTTTTCCTTCCTAATAACTTTTTAAGCACCTTACAATACAGTTTGTAATTGGCTTGATTGCTGCTAACATTTTGATGTAATTCCCACTTTGCTGTACGTGATATCGTTATCCCACTAATCAGTCACCCAGGCTGCCTTTTACTGCTAGTACCCTGTTTAGAACGTTATAATGGAAAGCAACTTTCAAAGAGCATGAGAAATGTGTTAAGGAAAGCATTATATTTACCATCTATGTTAGCGGCACTCTAAATATCCTGCCACTCTTGTTATTTGACGAAGGTTAAAAACCTCTCAATTGCCGTTGGATTAGCTTTTCTGCGTAGTTTGTAATTATGTATAACATTTCTTTGAGTACAGGAACCTTTTAGTGTTAAAATTTGCGCATCGTGGTCTGAAAGGCCATTTACACTATTGATAACAGAATGCCCATCTAGTAATGAAAAAGGAATAAAAATATTATCTATGTCCATGCTACTGTTCCCCTGCACCCTGGTTGAAAAAAACACAGTCTACACCAGATCTTATGAATTTGGGGGATCTTCAAACATCCTTTTCCTTGCACAATCACATACAAACTGATGCTGGAGTCTCGACATATAACTAATTTTTAGTACCTCCTATAAAGTGAACCAAGAACCCTCTCTAGCTTCAGCAGAAATGCTTTGAAGTCAGAGTTAGGGAATCTATAAACAATAACAATTAAAAGTTTAATTTCATTAGATTCAACTGCTCCTGCACAACATTGAAATACCTGTCAGTGCAATGCTGTGATACGCCTGTGGACTCAAATGTAATACTGTTTTTTACGTACATGGCCACTCCCCCACTTCACAAAGAACTCCTTGAGTAACAGCCAGCTAATCTGTATCCTGATTAAGAAAGCCTCTGAACTATCAAATTGGGGAGGAATAATATTAAGAGATGCATTCGGCCTTGACTTCGTTTTTATTTATTAAAATGCGCGATCGCATATAACTGGGCAGATGGCGGAGCTCTCAGAATGAGACGATATTCGGCGAATGGACTGGCCTGCACCCGACTTAAATCCCAAAGAGTACTTGTGGGATGCTTTTAGGACTTCCACATATACCAGTGACCATCTAGCAGTTATCAGCCGCTCTGGTGAAGAAATGGAACGCCCTTCAAAGAACTCCTTATCAACCTTGTAGCCAGCGTGGGAGTAGGCTGCAGTGTGCATTATCGTCCGTCGTGATCACAGAGCCTGTTAAGAACTTTTGTCCCGTCCTCAGTAATGTCCAAGGGACATCACGAATCTGGTGAGTTCAGTGTAATTATTGTCTTGAATAAAAGTGTCTTTTCTGTTGGTCTCATTGCGTATTTCTTTCAGATACTTTGTCTACTATATGGCAGTAGTTGTACCTATGTATAGTCAAAGTTTCATCGATCTATATTTGCCGACAGTGACACATCATGTGGAAGTTACTTTCGTCCTTAAATTTTGCACGCCAGTGTATTTAACGTTTCGACGTCCCAGCCAATCCGAATCAAGAGCAGAAACGTAGGCAGCCTCACTGGTTATTTCCTTCTCCTGATCTCGGCGCTTCTTTTAGGTGATGTCTCTACGCAGGACATTAAGAATTTTTTCTGCAACACTAGTTGGAAATACTGGTTCTCATGGGGAAATTACTCTGCCTGTAAGCACATCCCATTTGGAGTAACTGGGAAAGAACTCCCATCAGCTCCAGGCTGAAGAAAAACTCCATTCCCCCTATTGCCGTATATTGGCCCAGCCACTACAATAGTGAATGGGAGGGGGGTTGGGGTGGGGGGTGGGCTTAGGAAACAATACACTGCATGACAACAATTAAAAATACTGTACTACGACCTTAGCAGTCGATGCATAAAAATCGTTTATTCGGTTGACAGGAAATTACGCTATTTCCTTCTGTACACGGGTATTTTAAAGTAGACATAGATCCAGTGCGTAGAGACTACAACGCAGATCGTTGGATCGGCTTACGACGAACACTGCTCTGTTATACAGTAGGTTTCCTTTCAGTATGAAGGGTAAGGACATTTTCTGACTACTGACACACACACCCGTAGCATAAGCGACAGCGATCGGTATTAGCCGCAAATTGTTTATCAACATTTTCAGAATTTTTTCCCTTTTTTGCAAGAGGATGATCAGTTGTTTTCTATGTTTTATGCATCCACTATATGAACCGATAAAAGCTAGAACAGGCTCCGGAATAGGTCTGATCTGAGGTTCCGTACATTCGGATTCCCGGGATCTGTCGTGGTTTTCAGAGCTTCTGTGGCTTACTGGGGTGTGGGGGTTCACGCAACTATCTAGAGTAAACTCGGACCCTTTTTGTGAAGAGAGAAGTTCAGTTAATTGGAAATAAATAGATTTTAATAAACATCAATTAAAATTCACCAAATGAGGACTGGCATATTGTTGATTTCGTTCGTCTTATATTAGAAAACAAGTGGCAGGGCACACTTAAACGTACTCCTATACGCACACTGTCCCTACTTCTTTATTGAGAAGAAGGAGAAGCCACCCAAAGTCGACGATCGCATGCACTGTGCGGTACCACTGGTGTACGTATCTGGCAAATGTCAAGGGTCTTAGAAGACTCTGTCTGGGGCCGACAACATAGGAGCTAGCATATAGTGCACACAATAACACATTAACCGAACATGCCAACATATTAACAACGTCTGGTTATACCAGATGTAATCACACCGGTTTTTCTTTTACTTACATTATTTGGAACGTACCATTAGTTCTTTTGGCTACTCTTACATCATTGTATTCTTTTGCATATCGGGTATTTCCCTTCCACAAGCTCGCTATTGAAATCTTTTCTAATTCTGATCTGGTCGTTTCTGAACTTGCTCAGTTTATTTCCCTTCATTACAGTCGTTATTGGACCTCCTTCTCTCGCACTCCCCTGAAACAAGAAACTAAAAGAGAACCATTTTAATACATTCAGTTACTCAAGAAAAACCCAGCATTAAATACTGAATGCTCATTCCTTCCACCAAGCAGGCTCCACCTCACTGTTATTTTGCACGGCAAACTTACACTCATATTTCCTTTCGACTATAACATCCGCAACAGGCTCAGTGCTTTCCAGCAGCCGGCAACAAATCCTGAGTTCCCTCAATCGTCACATATCGACACCGGCAATATCCTGAAACAGCCACACGTCCTTTGTGCGGTCCCTTAATTAATGTCCCCACTATTAATGCTTTGAGAACTTGAAACACTTAGTACGAGGGGTAGTCAATGAAAACTGAACAGCCACCACAACGGGACCATAGAATGGTTTCATTAAAAAGTAATCACAACATGCGTTAAGACATACATCCCACTGGAAGACAAGTCAGTCAATTCCTGTTTCGCAGAACGCGGTCGGCCACTGACAGAGCCACAACCGCACCCACTCCTGCACTTCCTCGTCGACTGAAACCGAGGTCCATGCATTTCTCTCTTCAGGTCGCCAAAGATCTGAAAATCACATGGTGAAAGATCCGGGCTGTATGGAGCACGTTGCAGTGTTTCCCAACCAAATCACTGAAGCGCAGCCTTTGTCCGATTGGTAGTAAGGGGGCGGGAGTTATCGTGCAACCGGATGATTCCGTCCGATAGCATTCCCGGGCGTCTTGACTTTATGGGGCGCTGTAGTATCTACAGAGTGTCTTCATAGTGTTGCGCATTGATTGTGGTTTCACAAGAGCTCCTGGAGTCGAAGGAGGTCATCATGACGTTACCACAACTTGTGTGAACAGCTTTGGGTTTCTTTGGCTCGGGAGAAGCGGGATGTTTCCACTGTTGGCTTCGCCGTTTGCCCTCGGGCTGTCAAAACGCTGTTGAACAGAATCATCCTGTTGCACGATAACTTCCACCACCACACTGCCAGTCAGGTGAAGACTATGCTTCAGCGAATTGATTGGGAAACGCTGCAACATCCTCCGTACAGTCAGGATCTTGCACAGTGTGAGTTTCACATCCTTGGCAACGTGAAGAACATGCATGGACATTGGTTATAGTCAGCCACGGAAGTGGAAGAGTGGCCTCGGTTGTGGATCCATCAGCGGCTGACCGCGCTGTACCAAACAGGAATTGATCGTCTCGTCTCCAAGGGGAATAAATATCTTTAGATGTGTGGTGATTACTTTTGAATGAAACCACTCCATGGTCCCATTGTCGCAGGCGGTCGGTTTTCATTTGACTGCCTCTCATCGGTTATGGTGCTACATAAAGATAATCCACTTCACCTCGCAGTTTTGGGATTTCGACACCCATATGCGAAGTTTTGTCAGATGATACTCATTATCCGTTTAACCATATGTCAACACAACAGCAAATAGGAGCACCTATTTTACTATCAGGGATTCTGGTTTTAACGACAATGTATACAATCGAAACGAAACATGAAAAAGGTTGGAGTAATTCACCGATATAGAGCAGGTAAAACATAATACCAAATATACGCTGGGTGCACAATAAAAGTAAAAGGCAAATGAGCAGCCCATTTTCAGTAAATAGTTGCCCTATATACATGACTTCAAGTTGGAGATGTGGATCACTCCCCCCTAAAGGGTCTGGACTGTAGGTTCTCTAACTCAGTGGTATTCAGATAAATTATCCTCCTTACACGAAAGGAACGTAGGGATTCAAGAATTTACTACAGAGAAAGTTTTTCTTTTTGGCAGTCGGTGAACTTTTAGTAGGACCTTTTGCCAGCATACAGCTGCTTCTTTGAAAGTGCTTCTTCTGTCCACGTTTTCTCTTCTCTCTTTCTTCCTAAGACCCTCTTCTGACATTTGTTGAAGACATTTTCTCTACGGGCAGACACCTTGCATCATGTGTCAACTATACATCGAACAACTACATAATGAATTTCGATATTTACAATGGGATATTTGGCTCGAGTCATCTACTCATCCTCTTTTTTTAATAGAAACTCCTGAACTCACTCAAATCTGTTCAAGATTTCCCTTTAACACGACAAATTCCTTACTCCTGTTCCATCCCCACGAGTAATTGCCTTTCACGCCTGTTACTCCCTATTATTCTCCTCCTTTGACGCATTATGGTCATTACTGCATGGATCAGGTCCTTGAATTTCAACTAACCAACCAGAGCTTGCAAGTTTCTTACAGTCCACCCCCAGCCATCACTGTCTCATCTTGGATACCATCCACTTTGGCCCTGATCCGGCATCCACAGTCGGTTACGCTGAATACGAGAGTAAAACTGTACTCTTCTATACCTAGGAAAAACTGCCCTCGTCTATACCTTCCATGATTAAAATATTGTGGTTACACATCTCTATTTTGACTGTATCTGACGAGTTTGAATTTTGTCCTTTTTGTTCACTATGAACAATAAGCCTCCCCCCATGAACCATGGACCTTGCCGTCGGTGGGGAGGCTTGTGTGCCTCAGCGATACAGATAGCTGTACCGTAGGTGCAACCACAACGGAGGGGTATCTGTTGAGAGGTCAGACAAACGTGTGGTTCCTGAAGAGGGGCAGCAGCCTTTTAAGTAGTTGCAAGGGCAACAGTCTGGATGTGATCTGGCCTTGTAACAATAACCAAAACGGCCTTGCTGTGCTGGTACTGCGAACGGCTGAAAGCAAGGGGAAACTACGGCCGTAATTTTTCCCGAGGGCATGCAGCTTTACTGTATGATTAAATGATGATGGCGTCCTCTTGCGTAAAATATTCCAGAGGTAAAATAGTCCCCCATTCGGATCTCCGGGCGGGGACTACTCAAGGGGATGTCGTTATCAGGAGAAAGAAAACTGGCGTTCTACGGATCGGAGCGTGGAATGTCAGATCACTTAATCGGGCAGGTAGGTTAGAAAATTTAAAAAGGGAAATGGATAGGTTAAAGTTAGATATAGTAGGAATTAGTGAAGTTCGGTGGCAGGAGGAACAAGACTTCTGGTCAGGTGCCTACAGGGTTATAAACCCAAAATCAAATAGGGGTAATGCAGGAGTAGGTTTAATAATGAATAGGAAAATAGGAATGTGGCTAAGCTACTACAAACATCATAGTGAACGCATTATTGTGGCCAAGATAGATACGAAGCCCACACCTACTACAGTAGTACAAGTTTGTATGCCAACTAGCTCTGCAGATGACGAAGAAATTGAAGAAATGTATGATGAAATAAAAGAAATTATTCAGATAGTGAATGGTGACGAAAATTTAATAGTCATGGGTGACTGGAATTCGGTAGTAGGAAAAGGGAGAGAAGGAAATGTAGTAGGTGAATATGGATTGGGGCTAAGAAATGAAAGAGGAAGCCGCCTGGTAGAATTTTGCACAGAGTTTGTGACTGGATTCAGGATTTCCTAGAAGAAAGAACACAATATGTCATTCTTAACGGTTCAAAATCTGCAGATGTAGAGGTAATTTCGGGAGTACCGCAAGGAAGCGTGATAGGACCTTTATTGTTTACAATATACATAAATGACTTAGTTGACAACATCGGTAGCTCCGTGAGGCTATTTGCAGATGACACGGTTGTCTACAAGAAAGTAGCAACATCAGAAGACTCGTACGTACTCCAGGAAGACCTGCAGAGGATTAATGCATGGTGCGACAGCTGGCAGCTTTCCCTAAACGTAGATAAATGTAATATAATGCGCATACATAGGGGCAGAAATCCATTCCAGTACGATTATGCCATAGGTGGTAAATCATTGGAAGCGGTAACGACCGTAAAATACTTAGGAGTTACTATCCGGAGCGATCTGAAGTGGAATGATCACATAAAACAAATAGTGGGAAAAACAGGCGCCAGGTTGAGATTCATAGGAAGAATTCTAAGAAAATGTGACTCATCGACGAAAGAAGTAGCTTACAAAACGCTTGTTCGTCCGATTCTTGAGTATTGCTCATCAGTATGGGACCCTTACCAGGTTGGATTAATAGAAGAGATAGACATGATCCAGCGAAAAGCAGCGCGATTCGTCATGGGGACATTTAGTCAGCGCGAGAGCGTTACGGAGATGCTGAACAAGCTCCAGTGGCGGACACTTCAAGAAAGGCGTTACGCAATACGGAGAGGTTTATTATCGAAATCACGAGAGAGCACATTCCGGGAAGAGATGGGCAACATATTACTACCGCCCACATATATCTCGCGTAATGATCACAACGAAAAGATCCGAGAAATTAGAGCAAATACGGAGACTTACAAGCAGTCGTTCTTCCCACGCACAATTCGTGAATGGAACAGGGAAGGGGGGATCAGATAGTGGTACAATAAGTACCCTCCGCCACACACCGTAAGGTGGCTCGCGGAGTATAGATGTAGATGTAGATGTAGCACAACTTAATCATAGCTAACATTTGGTTTAAGAATCATGAAAGAAGGTTGAATACATGGAAGAACCCTGGAGATACTAAAAGGTCTCAGATAGATTATATAATGGTAAGACAGAGATTTAGGAACCAGGTTTTAAATTGTAAGACATTTCCAGGGGCAGATGTGGACTCTGACCATAATCTATTGGTTATGACCTGTAGATTAAAACAGAAGAAACTTCAAAAAGGTGGGAATTTAAGGAGATGGGACCTGGATAAACTGAAAGAACCAGAGGTTGTACAGAGTTTCAGGGAGAGCATAAGGGAACAATTGACAGGAATGGGGGAAAGAAATACAGTAGAAGAAGAATGGGTAGCTTTGAGGGATGAAGTAGTGAAGGCAGCAGGGGATCAAGTGGGTAAAAAGACGAAATATTTAATTTAATTGATGAAAGGAGAAAATATAAAAACGCAGTAAATGAAGCAGGCAAAAAGGAATACAAACGTCTCAAAAATGAGATCGACAGGAAGTGCAAAATGGCTAAGCAGGGATGGCTAGAGGACAAATGTAAGGATGTAGAGGCTTATCTCACTAGGGGTAAGATAGATACTGCCTACAGGAAAATTAAAGAGACCTTTGGAGATAAGAGTGTAAGTGGACTGTATAGGTTTTTTTATTGGTAACGCCACATAGCGCTCTGTATGAAAATCACTGTCTGTGCCTTGTGCAGTCTGTGGCTGGTTTGCTTTGTTGTTGGCTATTGTAGTGTTGGGCAGCTGGATGTTAACAGCGCATAGCGTTGCGCAGTTGGAGGTGAGCCGCCAGCAGTGGTGGACGTGGGGAGAGAAATGGCGGAGTTCTGAAATTAGTTAGACTAGATGTCATGAACTGCTATGTATATTATGATTTTTCAACACCATTAAGGTAAATACATTGTTTGTTCTCTATCAAAATCTTTCATTTTCTAACTATGCCTATCAGTAGTTAGTGCCTTCAGCTTTTATTTAGCTGGCAGTAGTGGCGCTCGCTGTATTGCAGTAGTTCGAGTAACGAAGATTTTTGGTGAGGTAAGTGATTTGTGAAAGGTATAGGTTAATGTTAGTCAGGGCCATTTTTTTGTAGGGATTTTTGAAAGTCAGATTGCGTTGCGCTAAAAATATTGTGTGTCAGTTTAAGCACAGTCAGGTATAATTGTTCTAAGGGGACGTTTCAAGAGAACAACTTGTATGAACATCAAGAGCTCAGATGGAAACCCAGTTCTAAGCAAAGAAGGGAAAGCAGAAAGGTGGAAGGAGTATATAGAAGGTCTATACAAGAGCGATGTAATTGAAGACAATATTATGGAAATGGAAGAGGATGAAGATGAAATGGGAGATACGATACTGTGTGAAGAGTTTGACAGAGAACTGAAAGACCTGAGTCGAAACAAGGCCCCTGGAGTAGACAACATTCCATTGGAACTACTGACGGCCTTGGGAGAACCAGTCCTGACAAAACTCTACCATCTGGTGAGCAAGATGTATGAAACAGGCGAAATACCCTCAGTCTTCAAGTAGAATATAATAATTCCGATCCCAAAGAAAGCAGGTGTTGACAGATGTGAAAATTACCGAACAATCAGTTTAATAAGCCACAGGTGCAAAATACTAACACGAATTCTTTACAGACGAATGGAAAAACTAGTAGAAGCCGACCTCGAGGAAGATCAGTTTGGATTCCGTAGAAATACTCTAACACGTGAGGCAATACTGACCTTACGACTTATCTTAGAAGAAAGATTAATGAAAGGCAAACCTACGTTTCTAGCATTTGTAGACTTTGAGAAAGCTTTTGACATAGTTGACTGGAATACTCTCTTTCAAACTCTAAAGGTGGCAGGGGTAAAATACAGGGAGCGAAAGGCTATTTATAATTTGTACAGAAACCAGATGGCAGTTATAAGAGTCGAGGGACATGAAAGGGAAGCAGTGGTTGGGAAGGGAGTAAGACAGGGTTGTAGCCTCTCCCCGATGTTATTCAATCTGTATATTGAACAAGCAGTAAAGGAAACAAAAGAAAATATCGGAGTAGGTATTAAAATCCATGGAGAAGAAATAAAAACTTTGAGGTTCGCCGATGACATTGTAACTCTGTCAGAGATAGCAAAGGACTTGGAAGAGCAGTTGAATGGAATGGATAACGTCTTGAAAGGAGGATATAAGATGAACATCAACAAAAGCAAAACAAGGATAATGGAATATAGTCGAATTAAGTCGGGTGATGCTGAGGGAATTAGATTAGGAAATGAGACACTTAAAGTAGTAAAGGAGTTTTGCTATTTGGGGAGCAAAATAACTGATGATGGTCGAAGTAGAGAGGATATAAAATGTAGACTGGCAATGGCAAGGAAAACATTTCTGAAGAAGAGAAATTTGTTAACATCGAGTGTAGATTTAAGTGTCAGGAAGTCGTTTCTGAAAGTATTTGTGTGGAGTGTAGCCTTGTATGGAAGTGAAACATGGACGATAAACAGTTCGGACAGGAAGAGAATAGAAGCTTTCGAAATGTGGTGCTGCAGAAGAATGCTGAAGATTAGATGGGTAGATCACATAACTAATGAGGAGGTATTGAATAGCATTGGGGAGAAGAGAAGTTTGTGGCACAACTTGACCAGAAGAAGGGATCGGTTGGTAGGACATGTTCTGAGGCATCAAGGGATCACAAATTTAGTATTGGAGGGCAGCGTGGAGGGTAAAAATCGTAGAGGGAGATCAAGAGATGAATACACTAAGCAGATTCAGAAGGATGTAGGTTGCAGTAGGTACTGGGAGATGAAGAAGCTTGCACAGGATAGAGTAGCATGGAGAGCTGCATCAAACCAGTCTCAGGACTGAAGACCACAACAACAACAACATGAACGTAAGCACATCCACTTACTCTTGGAGCCGGCCGTGGTGGCCAAGCGGTTAAAGGCGCTACAGTCAGGAACCGCGCGGCCGCTACGGTCGCAGGTTCGAATGCTGCCTCGGGCATGGATGTGTGTGATGTCCTTAGGTTAGTTAGGTTTAAGTAGTTCTAAGTTCTAGGGGACTGATGACCTTAGAAGTTAAGTCCCATAGTGCTCAGAGCCATTTGAACCATTTACTCCTGGAGCAATGCCTAAAGCGACTGGACACCTCTCATGTGCCTTGGTGAAATAATAATTTCCGTACGTGATCGAGGCTGATGTTTCGTCAAGCATAGCCACGCTGTTTCTGACAGGTCGTATGAAGAGTAAAGGTACTGAATCATTTTGACCATTTCTTTGGAGAACACTGTTGGATCACGAACATTTGAATCAATATAATTGGTCATCGTCAGTATAAATCTGATCTTCGACGTCGCACGTCCAAAACTCAGCTAAAATCCACTCTTTAATCTATCGTAATCATCACAACGGCGCATTATTTCTCTCGTTCGTCTGACCGGTTCATCATGAAGATTACTACACACAAACTGCATCTCAAGACATGACTCGCAGGATAATGCAAAAGCATGTTCAAATTGCTCCAGCCAAGCAGACGGATGTTGTTCATTCGACGGACCAGGAAAAATCGCATATATCTACACAGTGACGAGGTGGTGTCTACTTTTGCCGTCGCTCTCCACGTCTGTTTTTCACCTGACTTTGTGTGGTACAAGAGGGCATTCACTTCTTATCCGACAAAGCCTGTTTTTAGCTCTCGTAATTCGTTGTGTTCAGTTCGTGGTCTTTTGTCACGACTACTGCTGTTATGGTCATGGACAAGGAAAACACATGAGCCCACGTCACTCTGTTGCAAAGTCACCTCACTCTCGTTTGTTTGCTGGAAATGGAGCAAGCCTGGCGATTTCGTTTATTTATTTCCATTGGGTTTTGCTTGAATCTAAGGAGTGATAGTACCTCATCTCTGTCGCCTATGGAAGTTGATTGTGTGCATTCCGAATCGTTGTCGTTACGCAATGATAACTGCTCTATAGCAGTGGTCAGCAGTTCAGACTTATCAGCTACTTTGTGGATGTCGTTATGCTGCGACATCCATTCGGATATAGTCTCCAGTGCCTTATTTTACTCATTACACGCATTCGCTATGATTTCATAAATGGCAGCACTGTTAGTGGTTGCCCCATTCGAACACCCCCTTGTTGTTCCTCACTTTGTCTTCTAACTCTTCAAACATTTGCATGTTTATTGACAAGGTACTGGCTTCGGTATAAACTGTGCTGCCATAACTCTCTTTCTTGCACTGTGTGCTACCCCCATTGCACCGTCGCCTTCTCATGTTCAGTATTTGGAGACGCGATAGTCTCATTCTCCTCTGCATTGATTAATTCATTCTCTCCACTGTCTGCCGTGCCTCTGGAAAACTATTCTTAGCAGCTATTCTTAGCTGCTTTGCACATAATAGCCTGTCTGTTCTGTACTTCAAGACTATGTGCCTTATCCCTGACTTCACTCATGGTTGTGCGCAGTTTCGATCTGGACCGTGTAGTTACATTCATCCCAATCAGAGCTCGCCAACGCCCCATTTAATTAATCGAATTTTTATTAGTGTACTTTTACTAGTGGTGATGAACAATATCCTACGTCATCACATGCACAAATTATACACTGGCAAAACCAACAAAAAAAAAAAAATGGTTCAAATGGCTCTGAGCACTATGGGACTTAACATCTGTGGTCACAGTCCCCCTAGAACTTAGAACTACTTAAACGTAACTAACCCAAGGACAACACACACATCCATGCCTGAGGCAGGATTCGAACCTGCGACCGTAGCGGTCACGCGGTTCCAGACAGAAGCGCCTAGAAATGCACGGCCACACCGGCAGGCAAAAACCAACACGAATCCTAAAAAAGGAAACAGAAACAAGATGACAAACACAACACTTATTCAAATAAGAGAACAAAGCCGATAATCAGTGTTGAGTAATACCACATGTGGAAATGTGTGACTCCTGAAAATTAAAATACAAGCTAGTAAGTGGTATCCCACAACATACTACTTTACGGAAGTTTGCGCGGAACAGACAATCCAGAGCACAGTCGAATATATGAAAGACTCTCCATATACGGTATGTGAGCTCAGTCATTGTATGTGAAATTAATCTCACGGATGCTTGCTTGATATGTGGACCTGCTATGCCCTGATTTGGTAGTCAGGTCTGACTAACGCTCGCGCTCTTCGCCAGCTTGTACGCCAATCGACGAGATGTGAACACAGCATATGGCATGAATGGTCCCATAAAATCATTAATCACGAATTTCTGTAGTGCAACGCATAACGACTTCAAGATTCGACTGGACATCCGATGGCCATACAAGCTCAAGAGGAAGGTAACGTCGTGAGGAGTGCAAATACAGTACTGGCCATTAAAATTGCTACACCACGAAAGTGACGAGCTACAGACGGGAAATTTAACCGACAGCAAGAAGATGCTGTGATATGCAAATGATTAGCTTTTCAGAGCATTCACACAAGGTTGGCACCGGTGGCGACACCTACAACGTGCTGAAATGAGGAAAGTTCCCAACCGATTTCTCATACACAAACAGCAGTTGACCGGCGTTGCCTGGTGAAATGTAGTTATGCCTCGTGTAAGGAGGAGAAATGCGTACCATCACGTTTCCGACTTTGATAAAGGTCGGATTGTAGCCTGTAGCGGTTGCGGTTTACCGTATCGCGACATTGCTGCGCGCGTTGGTCGAGATCCAACGACTGTTAGCAGAATATGGAATCGGTGGGTTCAGGAGGGTAATACGGAACGCCGTGCTGGATCCCAACGGCCTCGTATCACTAGTAGTCGAGATGACAGGCATGTTATCCGCATGGCTGTAACGGATCGTGCAGCCACGTCTCGATCCCTGAGTCAGCAGATGGGGACGTTTGAAAGACAACAACCATCTGCACGAACAATTCGACGACGTCTACAGCAGCATGGACTATCAGCTCGGAGACCATGGCTGCGGTTACCCTTGACGCTGCATCACAGGCAGGAGCGCCTGCGATGGTGTACTCAACGACGAACCTGGGTGCACAAATGGCAAAACGTCATTTTTTTCGGATGAATCCAGGTTCTGTTTACAGCATCATGATGGTCGCATCCGTGTTTGGCGACATCGCGGTGAACGCACATTGGGAGCGCGTATTCGTCATCGCCATACTGACGTATCACCCGGCGTGATGGTATGGGGTGCTATTGGTTACACGTCTCGGTCACCTCTTCTTCGCATCGACGGCACTTTGAACAGTGGGTGCTACATTTCAGATGTGTTACGACCCTTGGCTCTACCCTTCATTCGATCCCTGCGAAACCTTACATTTCAGCAGGATAATGCACGACCGCATGTTGCAGGTCCTGTACGGGCCTTTCTGGATACAGAAAATGTTCGACTGCTGTCCTGGCCAGCACATTCTCCAGATCTCTCACCAATTAAAAACGTCTAGTCAATGGTGGCCGAGCAACTGGCTCGTCACAATACGCCAGTCACTACTCTTGATGAACTGTGGTATCGTGTTGAAGCTGAATGGGCGTCTGTACCTGTACACGCCTTCGAAGCTCTGTTTGACTCAATGCCCAGGCATATCAAGGCCGTTATTACGGCCAGAGGTGGTTGTTCTGGGTACTGATTTCTCAGGATCTATGCACCCAAATTGCTTGGAAATGTAGTCACATGTCAGTTCTGGTATAATATATTTGTCCAATGAATACCTGTTTATCACCCGCATTTCTTCTTGGTGTAGCAATTTTAATGGCCAGTAGTGTAATAGTCGAACGTGAGGGGCTGTCTCTCTTATACTTATTTTGGAGCTCGTCGTTATTATTGTTAATATCTTTTGGGGTTCAAGAAATAAATGATTGGGGAAGAGAAATGGCGGTGAAATGTATGGCTCCTTTACATATTTCGAGGCTCTAGCGGTTGGACAATTATATGGAAACACCAGAAACACAAGACATTACCATGCCCAGTACGGTGTAGGAAACCCGTTGGCATTCGAAACAGCTCCCAGTCGTCTCGGAATGTGTAAATACATGCATGTCCTGTATGGCTTTCAAGGGGATCTTATACCATTCTCCCCGCAAAATATTGGCAAGTTCAGATAACGATGAAGGAGGTGGATAGCGATCACGTAACCCTCTTTCCAAAGTAAACAACAAAGGGTCAATGACATTGAAATATGGTGGCTAGGGGAGGTGCGTCTCTTCATCCTGGTGCTCACAAAACGATGTTGGCTATGTGAACCGGGGCCATGTCGTCCTGGAACGCAGCTCCACCATTGCGTAACAAACGTTGTACCGTTGGATGGACCTGATTAGCCAAAATGGTCACACAATCCGTGGCGGTAATACGACCTTCATTTTTCGCTCTTGGGACGTTAACACAGCCAGAAGTTGGAGAAAGTGTAAAACTGGACTCATTCGATTAACTGACGTTCGTCCATTGCTTCATAGCCTATGTTTGATCGTTTTGGCGTCGGATTTTCCTGCTATGGGCATTTCCATCTCTGATAAGTGATTCTGGAATTTCAGCATACGCAGCAATTCCCATCTTATGAAGCTACATTTGTTTTGTTTTCGTGCTGAGAGGGTTCGTGAGTGCAACATTCAGTTCTACGGTGGGTTTTGCAGCCGCCATCCTTTTATTTTTCGTCACAAGCCTCTTCAATGACAGTCTGTCACGATTACTCAACCCACACTTTCGTCCGCTTTGTGACTACGCGGATAATGCTTTTCCATTTTGATTTGATTTGATTTTTTATTGGTCCAGTTTTATCATGCAGCACAAATTGTGCAATTGATATTGGACAGGTCAAAGATAAGTTACAATACTGCATAGTATTACCAAAATAGTAGGTAAATTACAAAGAGGTACCTATTACAATTAATTTTGTTACGTATTGAGAAATTCTCTGACAGAATAGAAAGAGTGCTTTATTAGAAATGGCTTTAGTTTAGCTTTAAATATTGGATGAGTAGCATTTTTTATTTCCTCTGGTAACTTATTGTGTAGTATTATACCAATGTTAATTATGCTCCTTTGATAGGTGGTTGTTCTGTGATATTTTTGATGTATGTTTGATTTCCCTCTGGTACTATAATTGTGTACATTTTTGTTCTGTATCAGTTCGCCTATTTTCAGGAGGTAGTCCCTAGTGAAGAAGATAGTTTCATAAATGACTAAACTTGGAACATTTATAACACCAACCTCAGTAAAATGGGATTTACAGGACTCCATCTTTTTAAGGCCACAAATTATTCTTAGAGCTCTTCCTTGCATTCTGAAAACCTTTACACTGTGAGTTGAGTATCCCCAGAAAACGATCCCATATCGGACTAGTGAGTGGAACTGTGCATAGTATGCCTGCAGTACTGTTGTTCTGCTTGTTGTAGCCTTTAAAATTCTTAGGCCATAGCACACAGATGATACTGTAGTTTTCTAGACAAGTTATTTATATGTGTGTCCCACTTTAAGTCTTGCTGAACCCATAGACCCAAAAATTTTGTGACACTTACATTTTCTAGGGGATCATTTTTTAATTGTACTTGAATAGACATTTGATTAGTTGGAGAAGTTAAATGAAAATCGACACACACAGTTTTTTCAGTATTTATAATGAGTTTGTTTTTTGTGAACCACTCAGAAAGTCTTTTCATAGAACTTCCTGCTGTGGACTGAAAAGTTTCTGGACTGGATCCAGTGAGCAATATGCTGGTATTATTGGCAAACAGGATAGTTTTTGTGGGACTCATATATTCAACTAAGTCGTCCACATAAATCCTGCGGTACACCATATTTTATTGGTAGTTCACTAGAAAGAAAGGAGTTGTTTCTTGTTTTATTCATTTTCTTGAATTCATACTGAAGTGATACTTTCTGCCTGCGGTTTTTTAGGTATGAACACAACCAGCTATGTGCTACACCTCTTACTCCTCGTCTTTCTAATTTATCGAGCAGAATGTTATGGTCCAGAACATCAAAGGCTTTTGATAGATCTAGAAAAATACATGCAGCTAATTTATGTTGATCAAGGGATTTTAAAATTCAGTCTAAGAATTCAAAAATTGCTGTCTGTGTGGATTTAGCCTTTCTAAAACCATGTTGTTGCCCTGTAAGAGATGGATATTTGTTTATGAAACTTAAAAGCCTGTCATAGAAGAGTTTTTCTAGAATTTTTGAGAAGGAACTTAACTGTGACACGGGTCGGTAGTTTGATATTTTTTCAGAAGAACCTTTTTTTAGCAGCATTGAAACTTTTGGTATTTTAAAAATATCTGAAAATACACCAGTTTTCAAAGAGAGGTTGAAAATGTTTGCCAAGGAGTTTCCTATGTGGTGAGCACATGCTTTTAATATGAAATCAGGTACTTCATCAAGACCGCGTGACATTTTATTGCTGAATGATTTAATTTTACTTATAATTTCATTAGGGTTTGTTTCATAAACATACATAGAAGCAGTCGAGATCACCGACTTGCTGGAGAAACTTGGGACTGGTCCTTGACAGTGTACTTGAATGAGGTCTTCAGCCTGTGAAGTGAAGTATTCATTGAATTTTTCCACAACTGAATTTGGGTCTGTGACTTTTGAGCCTTCTAGTGTTAATGGTACATTCTTTTTCTTTGGAGCTGAACTACAAGTTTCTTTCTTTGTAACTCTCCACGTGGATCTCATTTTATAAGTTGAGTTTCTTATCAAATTGTCATTACACATAATTTTTGCCTCTTTGACTACTCTACCATAGATTCTTTTGTAGGCTTTTGAATAATCTGCGAATTCTTGGGTTACTCTATATTTCTTACAACGGTACTGCAGAAATCTGTTTCTCTCACTGGAAAGTTTTATGCCTTCAGTTACCCATTGCTTATTATTGTTAGGTTTTACTGTTTTTATTACTTTTGGAAATGCTACATTAAAATAGTGAAGAGAGATGCTCTGAAAACTCATGTGCATGCTATCAACATTGTTCTGAGTGGCGATGCCTGCTTGCAGTATAAATCTTCGATACGGCTCCTCTTGAAACACCAAACACTTCGGATATGTTGGTTACGGATACACCCACGACTACCAACAATTCGCTCACGTACGAATTCACTTAGCTCCGATATAAGGCGCTTAGAATTACACAGAACGCTGCTCTGATTACGAAGGACGCGTGCAACGTATTGCTGACAATGCGCAGGTGTCGGTTGTGGTCAAAGACGGCAGCGCAGTCCGAAGGCGCGGCTGGTACTCGCATTTATGATCGAGCATGCGTGTCTCGTGGTATTTCCATGTTTTTATCCAGCCCCTGTACTTGGTAATACTGCTGATGTGTTTCGACTACTCGATAGGACCCTCTCAGTATCTCATAAAAGTCTGATACAAAATCCAATAAGAATTTGACATTTAGTTAACATTAATCAGCACACAGCAGTGAAACATGTGGGTTGTCATTTAATCAGATACATCCGTATTTATCATGTGTCCTCGGAGTCTTTCGCGACGGCATGGATGAATAAAATGTTCTCTATTTTCCAGCAGCGTCAGTTCGAATAAAATCCTCGAGCTTTCGATGGCCAACTCCGCTATCGTCGTCAGGAGTTCACTGACTGCTGGGGCTGCTACGGTTTCTCGCTTGTATATGTATGATGACATCATCGGCAGCCAATCAGATCGACCCAATGTGGCGTGCGCGCAAGTCGACCCGGGCAGCTAGCGGAGCTGTTGCCCGTGGCAGCACCGGTGACGTCATGTGGCGCCAGGGGCAGGCGCCACGTTTGAAACTGCCGCTTTCGCGTCGCGCATCTGTCTTTGCTTTCTTTCGATGTCCAACGCCCGCCCCTATGCCCTGCTGAGTGGGTATCCCTGGTCTCTGTTGAAATTGTTGTTGTTCAAACGAATCTCGGCCGCTTCCTTTATAACGGAGTCCCAATATGTAGACCCATGAGCCAACACTTTTGTATTTTCGAACTGTATTTTATGTCCGTTTTCTAGGTAATGCTCCGCCGTGGCCGACTTGTCAAGCTCCCTTTGTTTTATATGGCGCTTGTGCTCAGTACAACGCTCCGCAACCGTGCTAATTGTTTGTCTAATATACATGCTGCCACATTCACAGGGTACGCCATACACACCGGGCACTCGAAGAGCAATGTCGTCTTTAACAGGGCGCAACATATCTCGTATCTTGGTGGCGGGCCGGAACACTGGTCTTAGCCCATGTTTCTGCAGCAGACGTCCTAACTTACTGCTAGTTGCTCCACAGTATGGCTGGAATACAGTCCGTTTGGCCTCTTCTACTGATTCAAAACGTGTCTTTCGTCGACGAACCTTGAAAGCGTTTGCGATGTCTCTTTTGCTGTATCCATTTTCCCTGAAAACACGTTTTAAGTTCTGCAATTCAGACTGTAGGTGGTCGTCGTCAGAGATAATCTTGGCTCTATGAACTAACGTGTTCAGGACAGCTTTCTTGTGTACAGGGTGGTGGAAACTATTGGCGTTCAAGTACCGATAAGTGTGTGTCGGTTTCCGGTACACTGAATGACCAAGCTGGCCTCCTGCCTTTCCCTCAACCAAAACATCCAGAATGGTAGCTTGCCGTGCTTCTCCATCTGGACAGTAAATTTAATGTTGGGATGGACACCATTCATATGATCGACGAACTGTTGTAGTGTATCTTCACCACGAGGCCATATCAGGAAGGTGTCATCAACGTATCATACACTCCTGGAAATTGAAATAAGAACACCGTGAATTCATTGTCCCAGGAAGGGGAAACTTTATTGACACATTCCTGGGGTCAGATACATCACATGATCACACTGACAGAACCACAGGCACATAGACACAGGCAACAGAGCATGCACAATGCCGGCACTAGTACAGTGTATATCCACCTTTCGCAGCAATGCAGGCTGCTATTCTCCCATGGAGACGATCGTAGAGATGCTGGATGTAGTCCTGTGGAACGGCTTGCCATGCCATTTCCACCTGGCGCCTCAGTTGGACCAGCGTTCGTGCTGGACGTGCAGACCGCGTGAGACGACGCTTCATCCAGTCCCAAACATGCTCAATGGGGGACAGATCCGGAGATCTTGCTGGCCAGGGTAGTTGACTTACACCTTCTAGAGCACGTTGGGTGGCACGGGATACATGCGGACGTGCATTGTCCTGTTGGAACAGCAAGTTCCCTTGCCGGTCTAGGAATGGTAGAACGATGGGTTCGATGACGGTTTGGATGTACCGTGCACTATTCAGTGTCCCCTCGACGATCACCAGTGGTGTACGGCCAGTGTAGAAGATCGCTCCCCACACCATGATGCCGGGTGTTGGCCCTGTGTGCCTCGGTCGTATGCAGTCCTGATTGTGGCGCTCACCTGCACGGCGCCAAACACGCATACGACCATCATTGGCACCAAGGTAGAAGCGACTCTCATCGCTGAAGACGACACGTCTCCATTCGTCCCTCCATTCACGCCTGTCGCGACACCACTGGAGGCGGGCTGCACGATGTTGGGGCGTGAGCGGAAGACGGCCTAATGGTGTGCGGGGCCGTAGCCCAGCTTCATGGAGACGGTTGCGAATGGTCCTCGCCGATACCCCAGGAGCAACAGTGTCCCTAATTTGCTGGGAAGTGGCGGTGCGGTCCCCTACGGCACTGCGTAGGATCCTACGGTCTTGGCGTGCATCCGTGCGTCGCTGCGGTCCGGTCCCAGGTCGACGGGCACGTGCACCTTCCGCCGACCACTGGCGACAACATCGATGTACTGTGGAGACCTCACGCCCCACGTGTTGAGCAATTGGGCGGTACGTCCACCCGGCCTCCCGCATGCCCACTATACGCCCTCGCTCAAAGTCCGTCAACTGCACATACGGTTCACGTCCACGCTGTCGCGGCATGCTACCAGTGTTAAAGACTGCGATGGAGCTCCGTATGCCACGGCAAACTGGCTGACACTGACGGCGGCGGTGCACAAATGCTGCGCAGCTAGCGCCATTCGACGGCCAACACCGCGGTTCCTGGTGTGTCCGCTGTGCCGTGCGTGTGATCATTGCTTGTACAGCCCTCTCGCAGTGTCCGGAGCAAGTATGGTGGGTCTGACACACCGGTGTCAATGTGTTCTTTTTTCCATTTCCAGGAGTGTAGAAAGCAGGAGGGCCGTAATGTCGCAGATGGCAGAGCCTGCTCCTCAAAGTGCTCCATGAAGAAATTTGCGACTACTGGAGACAGTGGCTGTGCGTCCGTCGTCTCATAATATTCATCGCAGTACAAAAAGTACGTTATCGTTAGGATGTGATGGAACAGCTTAATGATTCCAGATGGAAAATGTTGGGCCAAAAGATCCAGCGTATCTTGTATTGGAACCCTCCTCACGACGCTGGCGGAGATGGCCACCGAAATCTCGAGGATTTTATTCGAATTGACGCGGCTGGAAAACCGAGAACGCTTTATTGTCGTATTTATCATGGTTTGGTGATCGAAATAGACATCAGAATCAGACTCATGCACGAGACATACACAAGGGATATGTGCAGCAATACACTTACAGTGATCTAAGCTGAATGTTCGGTAGGAGCTAGACAGCATCGTGGCACAGCAGAAAGATGCGCGCCGTTATGCCCCGCGAATTCGTCACTACCACAAACAGAGGTACAAAGCATGAAAGTCAGTGGTGGGTAGGAATCTTCCATGCGTCTATACAACCTTCAGGTAAAAGTGGTAGGTGGTAGGGGTAAAATACAGGGAGCAAAAGGCTATTTACATTTTGCACAGAAACCAGATGGTAGTTATCAGAATCGAGGGTCACGAAAGAGAAGCAGCGACCGAGAAGGGAGTCAGACAGAGCCTATCCCTGATGTTAATCAATCAGTATATTGAGCAAACAGTAAAGGAAACGAAAGAAGAATTTGGATTAGGAATTAAAGTCCAGGGAGAAGAAATAAAAACTTTGAGATTTGCAGGTGACATTGTAATTCTGTCGGAGACAGCAATGGACTTGGAAGAGCAGTTGAACGGAATGGACAGTGTCTTGAAAGTGGGATATAAGATGAACATCAACAAAAGCAAAACGAAGATAATGGAATGTAGTCAAATTAAATCTGGTGATGCTGAGGGAGTTAGATTGGGAAATGAGACACTTAAAGTAGTAGATGAGTTTTGTTACTTGGGAAGCAAAATAACTGATGATGGTTGAAGTCGGGAAAATATAAAATGTAGACTAACAATGGTAAGAAAAGCGTTTTTGAAGAACAGAAATTTGTGAACATCGAGTATAGATTTAAGTGTCACAAGTCCTTTCTCGCCGGCCGATGTGGCCGAGCGGTTCTAGGCGCTTCAGTCCGGAACCGCGCTGCTGCTACGGTCGCAGGCTCTAATCCTGCCTCGGGCATGGATGTGTGTAATGTCCTTAGGTAACTTAGGTTTAAGTAGTTCTAAGTTATCCACCAGCGTGGTTGACAACTGCTAGGTAGTTGTCGCATGTGGGAGTGCTGCAATACGTCTCGCCAGCGCATCCCACATGTGTTCTGTGAGATGTAAGCTGGGCGAACAGATGGGCCAGCCAGACCATTTACCAAATAGCGTCTCATTCCAAGATCTCCGCCACTTGCGCAGTTCGATGCGGTCGCGCATTTCATCCATAAAAATGTGGTTAGGACCTAGTGCACCCCTGAAAAGACGCACTTGGGGTAAGTTTACAGTGTGCAGCAGTTTCGTCCGACGAGTACACCATGTTCAAAGACTTGGAACCAGTACGCCCGTGTAACATTATGACTCATCACAACCTAACACCTGGAGCATCAAGACGATCGTATTCGATAATGTTCGTGTGTTCGTTACGCGTTCCCACATCTCGCCTTACGGGGGTACGTCCAGCATTGTCGGACATGATCGCTACGATGGTTGAGGTGTCAGGGTGTGGGGAGGCGTAACGTTACCTGGGCTTCCTGACCTCCAAGTCTTCGGATGCTTACACTTACCGATCAATGCCGTTGTGATACTGTACTGCTTCTCCATGTGTGTCTTTTCAGGGTGCATGCGGCACTGACTTAATTTTTATGGACGGCAATGCGTAACGTCAACGAGCAGGGCAGGTGGAGGCGCTCTTAGAACGAGAGGGTAATAGGCAAGTGAGTGGTCTGCCTGGTCCCACGGCTTAAATCCCGCAGAGCACGTGTGCAATGCGTTGGGGAGACGTACGCGTGCACTGCCGTCCATGCGGATCACACAAGCTATTAAGAAGCATGTCCTGCTTTGTTTTTAATGTCCAGGCAACCGTCGTTAATTGTGACGAATTGAGTGAGATTAGTATCTCTGAATAAAAGCGTTATTTCCGTTCGTCTAATTGCGTACTTCTTTCAGTTAGCTTGGGTGTTATACTGTAGCAGATCTTTCTAGGCGTGGTCAAAGTTTCATAAGACTATGTTTCTTAACAGTAACACATCATGCGAAAGTTACTTTCGTCCCTACGTTTCGCACGCCAGTGTGTTTCCGGCATTGATAAATGCTCTTTTAGGTGAACCGTTGAAGTACGTCTTTCGTGGTGGGGGATTTGGCCACTGAGGTTTCATAGGTTTCCTCATCGTTGCCCAGGGTACCCTCATAGTTTCGCAGTCTTCGAGGAGGCGTCTTCTTTGTACCCCACATATGAATGTATGGTAAACGTTCCCTTGCAAATGTTAAACTATAGGTGAAAAAGTGCGAATATTTAATATACCTAAGGAAGCAGCAGGTTTATTCAAAGTGATTCGTTTCCTATTAATTTTATCATCTTAAAGTAACTTCAGTAAACACACGTAGTCTGTATCACATGCCGGTCGGCTCTCCTTACATGTTGGAATATGACAAGCGTTCAATAAGCAATGCAACACTTCTTTTTCTCTGCCAGTTTCGATTGAAATCGACTTGGTGGAATATTCCCGCTTCAGCCCCTACTGTTTCATGAAATTCCAACATGTGGCGGCGCCGTAAGTTCAAATGGTTCAAATGGCTCTGAGCACTACGGGACTTAACATCTGAGGTCATCAGTCCCCTAAAATTTTGAACTATTTAAACCTAAATAACCTAAAGACATCACACAAATCCATGCCCGAGGCAGGATTCGAACCTGCGACCGTAGCAGTCGCGCGGTTCCGGACTGAAGCGCCTGAACCGCTAGGCCACCGCGGCCGACGCGGCGCCGTAAGTAAACCTTCAAAACGGAGGTGCGTTCCAAACAGAGAGCTGTCATTGGGTTTCTTTAGGCGGAAAAACACAGCATCGTAGATATTCATAGGCGCTTGCAGAATGTCTGCGGAGATGTCGCGGTGAACAAAAGCACGATGAGTCGTTGGCCGAGGCATCTGTCACCGTCGCAGCAAGGTCGCGCAAACCTGTCCCACCTCCCACGTGCCGGCCGACCGCTCACAGCTGTGACTCCTACAATGTTGGAATGGCGGACACCGTCATTCAAGGTGACCGACGGATCACAGTTGAACACTCGCTGCACGACTGGACGTCTGTGTTGGTAATGCTGACACGCTCGTCCACCAGTTGGGGTACTGAAAGATGTGTGCCCCTTTGGTTCCACGCCGACTAACGGAAGGCCATAAAGAACAACGAAGAACCATCTGTGCGACATTGTTGCAAGTTACGAGGCTGGTCGTGACAATTTTTTGTCTAGCATCGTCACAGGCGACGAAACATGGATTCATCACTTCGAACACCACCTCTTCTCCGAAGGTAAAGTTCAAAGCCGCACCCTTAGCCGGTAAACTCATGAACACGGTATTCTGGGACTCTGGAGGGGTTTATTCTGTTTGATGTGCTCCCTCACGGTGCAACGATCATCTCTGAAGTATACTGTGCTACGCTCAGGGAGAAACTACGTCAGCGTTTTCATCGCCACAAAAATGTAAACAAACTTGTCACTCTCCATGACAATGTAAGGCCTGACAAGTCTGCACACGTGAGGAGAGCTCACAAACTTCGCAAACTGTTCTTGATCGTCCATGCTGCAGCCCGTATCTCGCGCCATCCGACTTCCATCTGCCTGGCCCAGTGAAGGATGCACTCTGCGGGAAGCAGTAGGTGGATGACTACGGAGGTTAGTGATGCAGCGAGACACTGGTAACAGAGCGGTACCACGTGGACATTTATGACTCCCCAGTAAGGTGGCGCAAGAACATCGCATTGAAAACACAGATCATGCTGAAAATTAGGCTTTTGTACCCAATATGGTGTACTGGAATCCCGAATGAAACAACCCTGTTTTCAGAAAAGAAGTGTTGCATTACTTATTGAACGCCCCTCATAATTGACGCGCAGTGAATGCTGTTCAAGTTCTGTTTAGCTTTAACCAACAGGAAGTAAGTATTCACCATCCTCCTTATGGTTTTGGACACTCTCTCGTCGAAAACACGATTTGGCTTGTTGGCTAAATTTGTAACTTATTTTGCATCCAGTGTTTTACTTCACGAGTTAGGTTTCTACTGTTCGTCATACGGGGCGTAATAAGAGGCTACACGGAACTGACCCTTAACATAGACAAATGTAATGTATTGCGAATACATAGAAAGAAGGATCCTTTGTATGATTATATGATAGCAGAAAAAACACTGGTAACAGTTACTTCTGTAAAATATCTGGGAGTATGCGTACGGAACGATTTGAAGTGGAATGATCATATAAAATTAATTGTTGGTAAGGCGGCTGCCAGGTTGAGATACATTGGGAGAGTCCTTAGAAAATGTAGTCCATCAACAAGGGAAGTTGCTAACAAAACACTGCCGGCCGCGGTGGTCTAGCGGTTCTAAGCGCTCAGTCCGGAACCGTGCGACTGCTAAGGTCGCAGGTTCGAATCCTGCCTCGGGCATGGATGTGTGTGATTTCCTTAGGTTAGTTAGGTTTAAGTAGTTCTAAGTTCTAGGGGACTGATGACCACAGATGTTAATCCCATAGTGCTCAGAGCCATTTGAACCATTTAACAAAACACTCGTTCGGCCTATACTAGAGTATTGCTCATCAGTGTTGGATCCGTACCAGGTCGGGTTGACAGAGGAGACAGAGAGGATCCAAAGAAGAGCGGCGCGGTTCGTCACAGGGTTATATGGTAAGCATGATAGCGTTACGGAGATGTATAGAAAACTCAAGTGGCAGACTCTTCAACAGAGGCGCTCTGCATCGCGGTGTAGCTTGCTGTCCAGGTTTCGAGAGGGTGCGTTTCTGGATGAGGTATCGAATATATTGCTTCCCCCTACGTATACCTCCCGAGGAGATCACGAGTGTAAAATTAGAGAGATTCTACAGTGATTATGCTAAAGAACTTGCCCCCTTTCTATCAGCAATTTATCGTAGATCGCTGGAAGAACGTAAAGTACCTAGCGACTGGAAGAAAGCGCAGGTCGTTCCCATTTTCAAGAAGGGTCATAAATCAGATGCGAATAATTATAGGCCTATTTCGCTTACGTCAATCTGTTGTAGAATAATGGAACATGTTTTGTGTTCTCGTATTATGACGTTCTTAGATAATACAAATCTCCTTCATCATAACCAACATGGATTCCGCAAACAGAGATCATGTGAAACTCAGCTCGCCCTATTTGCCCAAGAAATTCACAGTGCCGTAGACACTGGCGAGCAGATTGATGCCGTATTCCTGGACTTCAGGAAGGCATTTGATACGGTTCCGCACTTACGTTTAATGAAAAAAATACGAGCTTACGGAATATCGGACCAGGTTTGTGATTGGATTCAGGATTTCCTAGAAGAAAGAACTCAACATGTCATTCTTAACGGTTCAAAATCTGCAGATGTAGAGGTAATTTCGGGAGTACCGCAAGGAAGCGTGATAGGACCTTTATTGTTTACAATATACATAAATGACTTAGTTGACAACATCGGTAGCTCCGTGAGGCTATTTGCAGATGACACGGTTGTCTACAAGAAAGTAGCAACATCAGAAGACTCGTACGTACTCCAGGAAGACCTGCAGAGGATTAATGCATGGTGCGACAGCTGGCAGCTTTCCCTAAACGTAGATAAATGTAATATAATGCGCATACATAGGGGCAGAAATCCATTCCAGTACGATTATGCCATAGGTGGTAAATCATTGGAAGCGGTAACGACCGTAAAATACTTAGGAGTTACTATCCGGAGCGATCTGAAGTGGAATGATCACATAAAACAAATAGTGGGAAAAGCAGGCGCCAGGTTGAGATTCATAGGAAGAATTCTAAGAAAATGTGACTCATCGACGAAAGAAGTAGCTTACAAAACGCTTGTTCGTCCGATTCTCGAGTATTGCTCATCAGTATGGGACCCTTACCAGGTTGGATTAATAGAAGAGATAGACATGATCCAGCGAAAAGCAGGGCGATTCGTCATGGGGACATTTAGTCAGCGCGAGAGCGTTACGGAGATGCTGAACAAGCTCCAGTGGCGGACACTTCAAGAAAGGCGTTACGCAATACGGAGAGGTTTATTATCGAAATTACGAGAGAGCACATTCCGGGAAGAGATGGGCAACATATTACTACCGCCCACATATATCTCGCGTAT
Organism: Schistocerca cancellata; assembly: GCF_023864275.1. Classification (NCBI taxonomy): domain Eukaryota; kingdom Metazoa; phylum Arthropoda; class Insecta; order Orthoptera; family Acrididae; genus Schistocerca; species Schistocerca cancellata. The sequence goes on along the minus strand of NC_064631.1, from coordinate 594,024,761 downwards.
TGATCACAACGAAAAGATCCGAGAAATTAGAGCAAATACGGAGACTTACAAGCAGTCGTTCTTCCCACGCACAATTCGTGAATGGAACAGGGAAGGTGGGATCAGATAGTGGTACAATAAGTACCCTCCGCCACACACCGTAAGGTGGCTCGCGGAGTATAGATGTAGATGTAGATGTAGATTCGAGCGCGCACAGAGGCTTTCCGGCAGTCGTTCTTCCCGCGAACCATAAGCGTGTGCAACAGGAAAGGGACGTAATGACAGTGGCACGTAAAGTGCCCTCCGCCACACACCGCTGGGTAGCTTACGGAGTATAAATGTAGATGTAGATGTAGAACTGATTTAACACTGAAAATCGAATAGCATACGAACTAGATCCACATTAAGAAAACAGAAGCTATGGCACTAGTGCAAAATAATAAACTCGCAACTTCGTTTAGTATACGCGCGTATGTTTTCAAGCTCGGCAGCACGACTCATGATAGTTGCTAGAGCACCGCCTGTTAGTGGTTGCCTCCGCGCCGCCGCTAGCCAACGGAACGATGCTAATTATTCATCAGTATCAAAATATCGTTTGCGAGACTGTAATTCCCCTTACGTGCACACGTTAACATCACAGCAGATGCACTGTTCACGGACTGCTCTACCCTGGACTCCTTTCCGCACCTTACGTCTGATAGGTGACGTGGGCATCGGAGGACGTACTCACGAGACGAGCCGTTCCAGAGCAGCTGACGTTTCTCCAGCTCTTATAGGCAGCGTCGAGCGTAGCCGGCGTGGAACGCACGACGATGGACCACTCTTTCCCCACCGGCGACTTCCCGTCGCGACTTTACGAGCGCAGTCGTATTTCATCAAATTTAAGACGGCGGCCGACTCTCGGAGCACAGGCGCGTGGCTATCGTCGTGTAACCTAATGAGAGAAAGAGGCGGTGGGGGTTTAACGCGGTGTTGAGCGAGGCTAATAACCATAAATCCCGGGCGGCACTATTCATATTTACACCGAACGGCTGGGGGCCAGCCGTTTAAATGCCCGCAACCCGAACTCTCTATTAGGCTTTCTGGGCTGAGGCTCCGGGGCAATATACTCCACGAGTCGTTCACGTCCCGATGAGAGGCTCAAGCGCTATATGTGTGGGAGTGTGGGACTGGCCGGGTGTTCCCGTGTTAGCAGAGGTGCTGGAAAGACGTGGCAACAACTTTGTTTTTGCTCCTAAGGTGAAAACTTGGGTCACACATAGGAACTGTTGCAATGGTTGGTGAGTCTTACGAAGAAATGTCCTGCTTCTTAGCTGAGACCTCTTAAGACTGCTGTCGCATGAGCACAACTTTTATCAGCGACCAAAATGCAGGTGAAGTATCGCGATACTGTCTCACGATCCACCTCCCCTTTCGCATATTACGTCAAACAGCTGACGATCCTCAGTGCATCCCGTGACGTCGCCTAGAAAGGCGACTTGGCTGAGTTTGCTTTCTTGCGAATTTATGGCGAATTATTTTTTCCGAGGGCAGTGTTACTTACTGCAATATAATGTTCGAATGTATGTGAATTCCTAACGGACCAAACTGCTTAGGTCATCAGTCCCTAGACTTACACACTACTTAAACTAACTTATCCTTAGAACCCCCCCCCTCCCCCATCCATGAACCATGGACCTTGCCGTTGGTGGGGAGGCTTGCGTGCCTCAGCGATACAGATAGCCGTACCGTAGGTGCAACCACAACGGAGGGGTATCTGTTGAGAGGCCAGACAAACGCGTGGTTCCTGAAGAGGGGCAGCAGCCTTTTCAGTAGTTGCAGGGGCAACAGCCTGGATGATTGACTGATCTCGCCTTGTAACACTAACCAAAACAGCCTTGCTGTGCTGGTACTGCGAACGGTTGAAATCAAGGGGGAAACTACAGCCGTAATTTTTCCCGAGGGCGTGCAGCTTTACTGTATGGTTAATGATGATGGCGTCCTCTTGGGTAAAATATTCCGGAGGTAAAATAGTCCCCCATTCGGATCTCCGGGCGGGGACTACTCAAGAGAACGTCTTTATCAGGAGAAAGAAAACTGGCGTTCTACGGATCGGAGCGTGGAATGTCAGATCCCTTAATCGGACAGGTAGGTTAGAAAATTTAAAAAGGGAAATGGATAGGTTAAAGTTAGATATAGTGGGAATTAGTGAAGTTCGGTGGCAGGAGGAACAAGACTTCTGGTCAGGTGAATACAGGGTTATAAATACAAAATCAAATAGGGGTAATGCAGGAGTAGGTTTAATAATGAATAAAAAAATAGGAGTGCGGGTAAGCTACTACAAACAGCATAGTGAACGTATTATAGTGGCCAAGATAGACACAAAGCCCATGCCTACTACAGTAGTACAAGTTTATATGCCAACTAGCACTGCAGATGATGAAGAAATTGAAGAAATGTATGATGAGATTAAAGAAATTATTCAGGTAGTGAAGGGAGATGAAAATTTAATAGTCATTGGTGACTGGAATTCGGTAGTAGGAAACGTAATAGGTGAATATGGATTGGGGCTAAGAAATGGAAGAGGAAGCCGCCTGGTAGAATTTTGCACAGAGCACAACTTAATCATAGCTAACACTTGGTTCAAGAATCATAAAAGAAGGTTGTATACATGGAAGAAGCCTGGAGATACTGACAGAGTTCAGATAGATTATATAATGGTAAGAAAGTGATCTAGGAACCAGGTTTTAAATTGTAAGACATTTCCAGGGGCAGATGTGGACTCTGACCACAATCTATTGGTTATGAACTGTAGATTAAAACTGAAGAAACTGCAAAAAGGTGGGAATTTAAGGAGATGGGACCTCGATAAACTGACTAAACCAGAGGTTGTACAGAGTTTCAGGGAGAGCGTAAGGGAACAAATGGCAGGAATGGGGGAAAGAAATACAGTAGAAGAAGAATGGATAGCTTTGAGTGATCAAGTAGTGAAGGCAGCAGAGGATCAAGTAGGTAAAAAGACGAGGGCTAGTAGAAATCCTTGGGTAACAGAAGAAATATTGAATTTAATTGATGAAAGGAGAAAATATAAAAATGCAGTAAATGAAGTAGGCAAAAAGGAATACAAACTCTCAAAAATGAGATCGACAGGAAGTGCAAAATGGCTAAGCAGGGATGGCTAGAGGATAAATATAAAGATGTAGAGGCTTATCTCACTGGGGGTAAGATAGATACTGCCTACAGGAAAATTAAAGAGACCTTTGGAGAAAAGAGAACCGTTGTATGAATATTAAGAGCTCAGATGGAAACCCAGTTTTAAGCAAAGAAGGGAAAGCGGAAAGGTGGAAGGAGTATATAGAGGGTCTATACAAGGGCAATCTACTTGAGGACAATATTATGGAAATAATGTAGATGAAGATGAAATGGGAGATATGATATTGCGTGAAGAGTCTGACAGAGCACTGAAAGACCTGAGTGGAAACAAGGCCCCCGGAGTAGACAACATACCATTAGAACTACTGACTGCCTTGGGAGAGCCAGTCCTGACAAAACTCAACCATCTGGTGAGCAAGATGTATGAGACAGGCGAAATACCCTCAGAATTCAAGAAGAATATAATAAGTCGAATCTCAAAGAAAGCAGGTGTTGACAGATGTGAAAATTTCCGAACTATCACTTTAATAAGTCAAGGCTGCAAAATACTAACACGAATTCTTTACAGACGAATGGAAAAACTAGTAGAAGCCGACCTAGGGGAAGATCAGTTTGGATTCCGTAGAAATATTGGATCACGTGAGGCTATACTGACCCTACGACTTATCTTAGAAGCTAGAGTAAGGAAAGGGAAACCTACGTTTCTAGCATTTGTAGACTTAGAGAAAGCTTTTGACAATGTTGACTGGAATACTCTCTTTCAAATTCTGAAGGTGGCAGGGATAAAATATAGGGAGCGAAAGGCTATTTACATTTTACAATTTGTATAGAAACCAAATGACAGTTATAAGAGTCGAGGGGCATGAAAGGGAAGCAGTGGTTGAGAAGGGAGTGAGACAGGGTTGTAGCCTCTCCCCGATGTTATTCAATCTGTATATTGAGCAAGCAGTGAAGGAAACAAAAGAAAAATTCGGAGTAGGTATTAAAATCCATGGAGAAGAGGTTCGCCGATGACATTGTAATTCTGTCAGAGACAGCAAAGGACTTGGAAGAGCAGTTGAATGGAATGGATAGTGTCTTGTAAGTGGGACGTAAGATGAACATCAACAAAAGCAAAACGAGGATAATGGAATGTAGAGGAATTAAGTCGGGTGATGCTGAGGGTATTAGATTAGGAAATGAGACACTTAAAGTAGTAAAGGAGTTTTGCTATTTGGGGAGCAAAATAACTGATGATTGTCGAAGTAGAGAGGATATAAAATGTAGACTGGCAATGGGATGGACATCGTTTCTGAAGAAGAGAAATTTGTTAAAATCGAATATAGATTTAAGTGTCAGGAACTCATTTCTGAAAGTATTTGTATGAAGTGTAGCCATGTATGGAAGTGAAACATGGACGATAAATAGTTTATACAAGAAGAGAATAGAAGCTTTCGAAATGTGGTGCTACAGAAGAATGCTGAAGATTAGATGGGTAGATCACATAACTAATGAGGAGGTGTTGAAGAGGGTTGGGGAGAAGAGACGTTTGTGGCACAACTTGACTAGAAGAAGGGATCGGTTGGTAGGACATGTTCTGAGGCATCAAGGGATCACCAATTTAGTATTGGAGGGCAGCGTGGAGGGTAAAAATCGTAGAGGGAGACCAAGAGATGAATATACCAAGCAGATTCAGATGGATGTAGGCTGCAGTAGGTACTGGGAGATGAAGAAGCTTGCACAGGATAGAGTAGCAGGAGAGCTGCATCAAAACAGTGTCAGGACTGAAGGCCACAACAACATGCTTAGATCAACACACACACCCATGCCCGAGGGAGGACTGGAACCTCCGGTGGGAGAGGCCACTCAGTCCGTGACATGACCCCTCAAACAGCGCGGCAACTCCGCACCTTTGGTATATAATGCTTACAGCTAAGTGTTGTCAGCCTGCCATGCATTCATTTATTTCTTTTGATTACTTATTTACTGCTGTAGGGCTGTTAAGTTGAACCAGCTTTTAGATCAAAGTTAAAATCGTTTCTTGTCGAGAAGTGTTTCTACAGTGTAGATGAATATGTTGCCTCATAAAATTACTACGCTCTCATTCATAGTATTTTTTATTCTGTTCACTAATGTACCACCGGTGCTGTGTTTGTTTTCTGTTTCCTCTGTTTCAGATGGAGTCCGACATACCTCTGCCGTCAAAGGATAAGGTGTGATGGGTGTAGTGTCGGCAGGTTCTCGTGTGCTCATGCTTTATAACTTTTAGCAGTGCTACGTAACGTGCTCTTGTGCTTTATTTTCGACTGACTTGTAGTGCATTTTGCACTTTTCTGCACGTTTCGTAACTTGTTCATATGTAGTCACTTTTTAGTAATGTTTTTATTTTCAAAATTTCTTTTTCATTTATTTACTCATTGTGCATATTACACTCACAATGTAGGCGATGTATTTTGTGATTCTCTTCCGATTATACACTAAGCGAGGTGGCTACTCTAACCTTAATGTACTGGACTCGCATTCGCGAAGACTGGGCTTTATACCCCATCCAGCCATACTGAGCTGTGGATAAAGTGAATGCTGGGATGGTTCCATTGATTGGCCATGGCCCATTTCCTGCTCTCTCCTCACTTTATCCTAAACTATTTTGTTAACTGCAGTATCTATGTACAGCCGACTCAGTGCAACCGAGGTGGCTATACATACATATTGTAGTTAATGTACGATTGCTTGACCTCAGCCAATAAAAATATTTTTTTTATTTTGTTAATGCTTTACATGTATGTATTATTTCTTTATATTTTTGCATGTCCCATACTGTTGTAATAAATTGTCTGTGGACAAATAAATAAATTACACTATTGCAGCATTGCTGCACTGTGTGATCAAAACTATCCGGACACCCCACTGTGTGATCAAAACTATCCGGACACCCACGAAAACACATGTTTTTCATATTAGGTGCAGTGTGCTACCATCTATTGCCAGGTACTCCATATCAGCGACCTCAGTAGTCATTAGACATCGTGAGAGAGCAGAATGGGGCGCTCCGCGGAACTCACGAACTTCGAACGTGGTCAATTGATTAGGTGTCACTTGTGTCATACGTCTGTACGCGAGATTTCCACACTACTAAACATCCCTGGGTCCATTGTTTCCGATTTGATAGTGAAGTGGAAACGTGAAGGGACACGTACAGCAAAAAAGTGTACAGACCGACCTCGTCTGTTGACTGACAGAGACCGCCGACAGTTGAAGAGGGTCGTAATGTGTAATAGGCAGACATCTATCCAGACCATCACACAGGAATTCCAAACTGCATCAGGATCCATTACAAGTAATATGAGAGTTAGGCGGGAGTTGAGAAAACTTGGATTTCTTGGTCGAGAGGCTGCTCAGCCGGTAAATGCCGAACGACGCCTCGCTTGGTGTAAGGAGCGTAAACATTGGACGATTGAACAGTGGAAAAACGTTGTGTGGAGTGACGATTCACAGTACACAATGTGATGATCCGATGGCACGTTGTGGGTATGGTGAATGCCCGGTGAACGTCATCTGCCAGCGCGTGTAGTACTAACAGTAAAATTCGGAGGCGATGGTGTTATGGTGTAGCCGCGGTTTTCATGGAGGGGGCTTGCACCCCTTGTTTTGCGTGGGACTATTACAGCACAGGCCTACATTTATGTTTTAAGCACCTTCTTGCTTCCCATTGTTGAAGAGCAATTGGGATGGCGATGGCATCTTTCAACACGTCTGGGCGGAGATCTCTATCTGTCACCAGTCTCAACGAAATTGACCTGATGTAGTGCACTCATTTGCTATCGAATCGCACCAGAGTGAAATATTCTCAACATTTCTCGCATTTCACAAACGGTATGAGATATCGTCTACCGTGTTATTCCCCAAACTACGGACTTTTCGGGTGGAAGAATGCAATTTTTAAGGTCCATCGATAACTGGTGAAACGAGAAATGGTTTGAGTTTTGGAATAACATAGGTGAAGTCATCTCACGTTTATTTTGTATCGAGGATGTGCTTTTTCATAAGATTCTGAGCTTATTTTTCCTCAGTTCCTAAACGTAAACCCACTGCCAGACACTTTAATGTGATTTACAGAGTATCCATGGTGATGTAGATAAAAAACCACTGTTTCAAATTTCTCTCGCAGCTGCGTCTGCACAGAATATTAGTGAGGTGAGACTCTGTAATTCCACTGAGTTTTGTAAATAGAAGAAAATTTTAACATGGCAGTAAGAGAAATGTGTGGGATTTACTCAGAATTCCACGCTCGTGACTCTTCTCTGAAGTTACAAATGGTTAATAAACCGGGCGAAAAGAAATCGCCACATTTTCGGCGGAGTTCTTTTTGGATACTAACAAAATCAGAGGTGACAGATCTTTTTGAATGGTCACCGTGCAAGTGTGGGCGTGGAGGGGCCCACTTAATATTTACCAAACATTAGTGTTTACCAAACCAACCAGTTTGGAACGGCACTTCCGCTCCAGCTCTGACATTTTCCCTACAGCGCTCTGAGCGTTCCCCTACCACTCCCTATAGTTCCCCAGCCGACAGCGCATCCAGCGGACACGGCATTTTGCGCGCCCTATACCAGACAAGCCCCCACACCAAGGCGTAAAAATTACAGGTTATCCCCAGCCATAAAATCACAGGTTCCAGTGAGTTAAAAAAATCCCCGGAAGGTATCGGAACACCGTTCTGGCCGAAATTAAGCACTAAGACCTGATCTAGTCCATAGGTAAAGAGTTAGAAGTAAGGAGGCCCGCTAAATATGTGTTACACGACAGTAAAAGAACTGAACTTAAAGACTCGAATTCTCTCCTTTGACAGGCAGACATTATCGTAGTGCTTTTACTAGTGCGCTATGAGGTGCAAGGTAACCCCACATGCTTAGGTCATGTCAGTCTACCATAACTGCTTACACTTCAGCCACGTAAGTAAACAATGCAAAGGACTTGGAATGAATTTTCACTCAACAGTGGAGTGTGCGCTGATATGAAATTTCATAGCAGACTGAAGCTATGTGCCGGACCCAGACTCGAACTCGGGGACTTCGTCTTTCACGGGCAAAGGCTCTGTCAGTTGACCTCACCAAATACGCACACGAGTAGTCCTCATAGCTTTACTTACGTCATTACCTCATCATCTACCTTCCAAACTTTATAGAAGTTCTCCTGCGTAACTTGCAAGACTAACACTCCCGGGACAAAGGATAAGTGGAGATATGGCTTAGCAGCAGCCTGGGGTATGGTTGCCAGAATGAATTTTCACTCTGCAGTTGCTTGTGCGCTGGGACAAAACTTCCTGGTAGATTAAAACGGTGCGGCGGACCGAGACGCGAACTCGGGACCTTTAAATTTCGCGGTCAAGCGTGCTACCAGCGGAGCTAGCGAAGTACGACTCGCGACACGTTTCATACCGGCACACACTCCGCTGCAGAGAGTAACTTTATTCTGGAAACAATCCCCCAGGCTGTAGCTAATCCATGTCTTCGCAATATCGTTTCTTCCAGCAGTGTTAGTCCCACAAGTTCCGCAGGAGAACGTCTGTGAAGTTCGGAAGGCTGGAGATGAGGTACTGCCAGATGTAGCCCTATGGAGGAATTCTGAGCCATGCTTGGGTAGCTCATTCGGTAGAGCACTTGCCCGCGAAAGACAAAGGTCCCGAGTTCGAGTCTCGGTCCACTACACAGTTTTATCTTTCAATGGAAAGTACAAACACGTAACGGCATTTGTGGTCACGCTGACAAGACGGTGAAATGAATATGTTGTACTAACTGTAGAGCCCTACAACGCGATGGAAGTAATCTGTAAAATATAAGCACAGCTTAATAAAGAACAAGAACTAGGCGTTCGGTGCAATGTTGGATCGAGGTGCGGTGCCATCAGTGTGGTGTAGTGGTTAGCGTCGCTGGGTGGCGTTCTGTAGATCGCCTCTTCACACCGGCAATTATTTGCTACTTCGTATTTATCATTTCTGGAAGGTTCTTGAAATATCTCATGTTTGTAGTGTTTGTGTACTTGGAAAATTAGATGGTTGTATAAATAGTAGCTTTCTGGAATATTCGAAGTTTTTATACAAACTCCAGTCACCGTCCACGAGATCACTTTTGTTCTAGCTGTACCTTGGTGCTGTTAATATACTTGCTTTCAGCGCTAAGTGTTGTATTGCATAGAGAACCCAGCTTTCGGATTTGGACTAATGTGTGGTTACATGATGATGATACCTCTGTTAAATGAATAATGATAATGATGATGCAAGAATAATAATGATGATAACCAACGTTTTCCCTTTGCGGAACCATAACTATAGGATTATACAAGTATTCGTGTGGAGTGTTTCTGAAGCTGAGAAGTGTTCTTCTATTTGTGAATAAAACTGGATTTAGAATCAACTTAGTTCGTTAAACTTTTCCGAAGTGTGCATACTGCGTAGCAGCGAGCCATTCCGTCACCTGTTGTCATTAACCTCATATAATCTGTAAGAAAAAGATACTAAAAAGCATTTAGTAAAGTTCAATTCATGAGTGGTTGATCTGAAGTCCATTAGTTAAATTTTGTTGTGCTATTTCTTGTTAATAGAATACAGAGTTAAATACAATTAATTTCTGCGTGACTTCAGACGACTTGGCACACAGAGGAAATTAAAGAATGATAAGCAGTGTTTTGTTTGATAGGAAGCTCACGGCTACGGAAAGTCCTTGTTATATAGCAAAAGAGCGCCCCGCCCAAGGATCAATTAGCAATATTTAGACATTTTCCATGGTTAATAAACAGAAGACGCCGTTTACGGTCAGTCCGAGCTGTTAGGGGTCCCCAATATTGAAGAATCGCTCGAATGAACGTTTTGTAAGCTATTGATACTCCCTTTGTTGTAGAATCATACTTCCTTAGGAGTTTTCCAGTGCATTCCCCCCTGATATGTGCTTTTCAAAATGGTTCAAATGGCTCTGAGCACTATGGGAGGTCATCACTCCTCTAGAACTTTGAGCTACTTAAACCTAACTAACCTAAGGACATCACACACATCCAAGCCTGAGGTAGGATTTGAACCTGCGACTGTAGCGGTCGAGCGGTTCCAGACTGAAGCGCCTAGAACCGCTCGGCCACACCGGCCGGCTATCTGCTTTTCCTATAGCTAATTTTATGTAGTCTGTTCACTTCAGACTGGCCCGAAAGTAAACTCCTAGACACACTGACTGACAAAAAAAGTGAAGCACCCGGAAGACACGGTCGGATGTCTATGTAACTTTGTACAGGTACGTATCATCAGCGGGTATGTAAATCATTGAAGTGGCAGATCTGCGTGACAGGTAGAACGGTCATCAGAGTGCGTTAGTGTTGTTCGTGTTTGGTGTGTTACCAGGCCGGGTAGGGTATATATGGGACGTGGAAAGCGTCAGGTGTTGAGTAATCTCTGTGAAGGACCCGGAGATGTCGTGTACTCGTGTGAGACAGCGTTATCAGGACATGGCAGAGTCTGAAAAGTACCTATTTGTAGTCTCTCTTGACCAGCTGGTCGAGTCGTGCAATATACAGATTTGTGGAGAATTCGGATCTGACAGCCCCCAGATGTTGGACTACACGGGAATGTGAGGGCAGGTATACTGGTTGTCAAAGATTCTAGTCGACCATGTCTCGCAATCACATTAAAAGATCGCTCCATTGTGCACCAAGCACATCGAGACGCCTTCACAATTGCATCTGCCATCCGAGAACAAGTAATGGACACCCTGCAACATCCTGTGCTGTCCCGCTTCATTTCTCGGAGACAAGATGCAGCCGGAACTGGAAATGACAGTCTCATGTGTAGGTTGTCATTAACACCATAACGCAAAAGACTGTATTCCGATGACGCTGTCACTGGGAAGAATGGGCTGCTGACGAATGGCGCCGCACTGTGTTCAGCGATGAATCTCGGTTCTGCACTCTCACGGATGACCATCGTCGGCTAGTACAGCGGCGACCTGGGGAGAGCCCCTAGTCTTACAATATTTCGGTGTTACTCGTGGCGTCACGGTGTGGGGAGCCATCGTGCATAACTGCAGGTCACGGCTGCTCGTGATTGAGGGACATGTTATGGCACAACGGTACGTTACGGACATCCTGCATCATTGTATCTTACCTCTCATGCGACAGCAATATAGTGCCATTTTTCAACAGGACACTGCCGCATGATAGCCTACAACATCTTTACGATACCTTTCCGATACCTTTCCAATCGAATTAGTGCATGGATTTTGGTGGGAGCGGGTGCAGTTTTTCGTAAATTTTTCTCGATTTTGTAATCACTGCGATGTTAGCACATACCCCCTCAAGCCGTGAAGTTTCATTTCGTTTCCTCCTCCGTTTTGGATGCTTCACTTTTTCTGTCAGGCGGCATATTTTATAGTTGTTACCGTATTCAGTAATTGCTTATCAATCGTGTAATGGAACAATAATGAGTCTTTCCGCTCATGCTTCATAACGAAGATTAACTGCCACTCCTTACAGCGAGCACCGGTCCTCTGTAGATGTTCCTGCAGTTCACTAGACTTTTCTGGCGTTGCGACTTCCCTATTTGCAACACCATAACAGTTTCGTGGAGCTTTCCACTAAACTGAAGTGAAGCAAGGGTGCCATGTTATGGTTTAAATTGTCATCGGCGAACAGGTCATTAGAGAAGGAGCACAAGCTGGTAGTGGGGAAGAATGGAGAAGAACATCATCCATATCTTTTCAAAAGAAGCAAACCGCTATAGATTTAGGGAAACTACGGAAAGACTAAGTCGGCATTGCCAAACAGGAAGTTGATATCCGCTCGTCCAGAATGCGAGACCATTGTCTTAAACACTGCATCGCGTTGCCCCAGTCGCACTTAATTTATCGCTCATTGTATAACTGTTGTCGGGGCCCTGACTTTGCCAAGAACGTTCTGGAAACGAGCCTTAGAACACACCCAGGCAGTGCGCTTTGTGCGTCACAGTATGTTAGCCCAGAGCGTGCGTTAGGCGCGTGTCCGCCGCTTTTCTGTCCTGGAGCAATCGCTCGAGTAGTCTTCTGTCGCACAGGCTCGTACAGTTGAAGCTAACTAGGCTTGTGACAACTGTGGCGGGGAAATTAGTTACGCACCGTTTTATTTCGTATGTTTTTTTGTTCCCTGTGAGTATTTCAATAGCGCTAAGTATTCACGACAGTTGATGGCCCAGCACAGAGCGATTGTCCTCGCCCTCTGCGTGCTGTCGCTCTCATTAGTTTCAGTCGGGGTGTGGGAGGGGGAAGGGAGAAGGAGCTGTGTGGGTGGACGGAGGAGGCGTTGCGGCGTCTCTGACCAGCTCTGGATTTGTGGTCTGAGGCGCGACTGCTGACTGGACTGGGCAGGACTGGCTCGGCCGCCGGCGTCCAAAGTAGGCCGACCGACTCAGAGAGGTAGTGGTATTACCCACCAGGTGTGAGCGCTCTCTACGGTCGTTCACTGCCAACAAAACTACGTCGGAAGATTTGCAAGTTAGCAGCGTTTGGTGGAAGGGTTCGTTAATGACACTCTGTGTACGGAAAAGTAATGAATGTCAACTAGCCAGGTCACATATTGAATTATTCCTTTTTGTTGGTTTTCTTTTACTCGTCCCATGAGACAATTTAAGCTAAATTTACTTGTTCATTGTATCAGTCACTACATATGTCATGAATATGACACTGGTTAAAAAGTAGGTAATTTCATAGAATGAAGGCTTTCACGGCAGGAGTTGTCATCACTTAACATTTCCGGGCTGAGATGCCGTGGTCCATACATAAGACTCTCCCCTGACGTTTCGCCTTCGACTGCGGAAGGCATCCTCCGAGGACAATCGGCGAACTGCAACGAGAGCACTAGTGAGCACCGTATACATAAGCCATCCAGAGGGCGCCGCTGTCAATCACGTGACGTCGGCTGTGCTGTGATCTCTGATATTGCCAACTTTCTCAATTGAAACTAATCGATTGTCACGCTGTTGCTGCAGTGTTGACATCCATATCTTATCCAGCTTAATGCCTTCATCTTTTCTATTAAAATTATTGCAGTGTTCGGCAAATCTCAGTGGCCTCTCTGTACATTCGCGTATAATAATGCGACATCTTTGCTATGAAGGTCGTCTCACTAACCTTCATTTCATGATCACCTTCCCGAAACACAAGTTCCGCTACAGCCGATTTATCAATATGCCCGAGGCGGCAGTTCCTTTTATGTTCACCCAGACGGGTGTTGACGCTTCTTTTTGTTGTGCCTATATAGACCTTTCCACAACCACACGGAATTTTATAGACACCTGGTGTAGCTAGAGGATGTCGTTTATCTTTTGCGGATTTTAAACATTCTTTTATTTTCGTAGTGGGTCTGAAAACAGTTTCCACATCGTACTTGCTTAAAATTTTTCCAATACGATCAGTGATCTTACTGATGAATGGTAAGAACACTTTCCCCTTGGGTTGGTATCGATCTTCGTCCGTCCTAGTTGTCAGTCTAGGGCGTAGTGCACGATCTATCTCTCTGTTGGAATACCCATTCTTCTTGAAGGTTACATCTGAATAGTATTAATCCAAGAATTCAATTCACTATGGATAAACTGAAAGAATCAGAGGTTGTACAGAGTTTCAGGGAGAGCATAAGGAAACAATTGACAGGAATGGGGGAAAGAAATACAGTAGAAGAAGAATGGGTAGCTTTGAGGGATGAAGTAGTGAAGGCAGCAGAGGATCAAGTAGGTAAAAAGACGAGGGCTAGTAGAAATCCTTGGGTAACAGAAGAAATATTGAATTTAATTGATGAAAGGAGAAAATATAAAAATGCCGTAAATGAAGCAGGCAAAAAGGAATACAAACTCTCAAAAATGAGATCGACAGGAAGTGCAAAATGGCTAAGCAGTGATGGCTAGAGGACAAGTGTAAGGATGTAGAGGCTTATCTCACTAGGGGTAAGATAGATACTGCCTACAGGAAAATTAAAGAGACCTTTGGAGATAAGAGAACCACTTGTATGAACATCAAGAGCTCAGATGGAAACCCAGTTTTAAGCAAAGAAGGGAAAGCAGAAAGGTGGAAGAAGTATATAGAGGGTCTATACAAGGGCGATGTACTTGAGGACAATATTATGGAAATGGAAGAGGAAGCAGATGAAGATGAAATGGGAGATACGATACTGCGTGAAGAGTTTGACAGAGCACTGAAAGACCTGAGTCGAAACAAGGCCCCCGTAGTAGACAACATTCCATTGGAAGTACTGACTGCCTTGGGAGAGCCAGTCCTGACAAAACTCTACAATCTGGTGAGCAAGATGTATGAAACAGGCGAAATACCCTCAGACTTCAAGAAGAATATAATAATTCCGATCCCAAAGAAAGCAGGTGTTGACAGATATGAAAATTACCGAACAATCAGTTTAATAAGTCAAGGCTGCAAAATACTAACACGATTTCTTTACAGACGAATGGAAAAACTAGTAGAAGCCGACCTCGGGGAAGATCAGTTTGGATTCCGTAGAAATACTGGAACACGTGAGGCAATACTGACCTTACGACTTATCTTAGAAGAAAGATTAAGGAAAGGCAAACCTATGTTTCTAGCATTTGTAGACTTAGAAAAAGCTTTTCACAATGTTGACTGGAATACTCTCAAATTCTAAAGGTGGCAGGGGTAAAATACAGGGAGCGAAAGGCTATTTACAATTTGTACTGAAACCAGATGGCAGTTATAAGAGTCGAGGGACATGAAAGGGAAGCAGTGGTTGGGAAGGGAGTGAGACAGGGTTGTAGCCTCTCCCCGATGTTATTCAATCTGTATATTGAGCAAGCAGTAAAGGAAAAAAAAGAAAAATTCGGAGTAGGTATTAAAATCCATGGAGAAGAAATAAAAACTTTAAGGTTCGCCGATGACATTGTAATTCTGTCAGAGACAGCAAAGGACTTGGAAAAGCAGTTGAATGGAATGGATAGTGTCTTGGAAGGTGGATATAAGGTGAACATCAACAAAAGCAAAACGAGGATAATGGAATGTAGTCAAATTAAGTCGGGTGATGCTGAGGGAATTAGATTAGGAAATGAGACACTTAAAGTAGTAAAGGAGTCTTGCTATTTGGGGAGCAAAATAACTGATGATGGTCTAAGTAGAGAGGATATAAAATGTAGAATGGCAATGGGAAGGAAAGCGTTTCTGAAGAAGAGAAAATTGTTAACATCGAGTATAGATTTAAATGTCAGGAAGTCATTTCTGAAAGTATTTGTATGGAGTGTAGCCATGTATGGAAGTGAAACATGGACGATAAATAGTTTATACAAGAAGAGAATAGAAGCTTTCGAAATGTGGTGCTACAGAAGAATGCTGAAGATTAGATGGGTAGATCACATAACTAATGATGAAGTATTGAATAGCATTGGGGAGAAGAGAAGTTTGTGGCACAACTTGACCAGAAGAAGGGATCGGTTGGTAGGACATGTTCTGAGGCATCAAGGGATCAGCAATTTAGTATTGGAGGGCAGCGTGGAGGGTAAAAGTCGTAGAGGGAGACCAAGAGATGAATACACTAAGCAGATTCAGAAGGATGTAGGTTGCAGTAGGTACTGGGAGATGAAGAAGCTTGCACAGGATAGAGTAGCATGGAGAGGTGCATCAAACCAGTCTCAGGACTGAAGACCACAACAACAACAACAACATGGAAAAGGAAATAGATGGTCAACTGAACTTCTTTGATGTGACTGTAATCAAACGAGAGGACGATTCATTGGGTCATAAGGTTTTCAGAAAAGACACACACTGATCGTTACCTGCAGAAAGATTCTAACCACCACCCAAGACATAAAAGACGGGTGATTAAAACATTAATAGACAGGGAGCACAAAATATGTGAACCACCTCACTTAAATGATGAGATTGAACACCTTACAGCGACCTTCAAGGAGAATGGGTATTCCAACAGAGAGATAGATCGTGCACTACGACCTAGACTGACAACTAGGACGGACGAAGATCGATACCAACCCAAGGGGAAAGTGTTCTTACCATTCATCAGTAAGATCACTGATCGTATTGGAAAAATTTTAAGCAAGTACGATGTGGAAACTGTTTTCAGACCCACTACGAAAATAAAAGAATGTTTAAAATCCGCAAAAGATAAACGACATCCTCTAGCTACACCAGGTGTCTATAAAATTCCGTGCGGTTGTGGAAAGGTCTA
This sequence comes from Schistocerca cancellata, assembly GCF_023864275.1. Classification (NCBI taxonomy): domain Eukaryota; kingdom Metazoa; phylum Arthropoda; class Insecta; order Orthoptera; family Acrididae; genus Schistocerca; species Schistocerca cancellata. Next base: position 594,008,468 of record NC_064631.1, on the reverse strand, counting down.
TATAGGCACAACAAAAAGAAGCGTCAACACCCGTCTGGGTGAACATAAAAGGAACTGCCGCCTCGGGCATATTGATAAATCGGCTGTAGCGGAACTTGTGTTTCGGGAAGGTGATCATGAAATGAAGGTTAGTGAGACGACCTTCATAGCAAAGATGTCGCATTATTATACGCGAATGTACAGAGAGGCCATTGAGATTGCCGAACACTGCAATAATTTTAATAGAAAAGATGAAGGCATTAATGTATTCCATCTTGGTAATCGTTCGAAATAGGGCATATGTCCATATGAAGTTTTTTGCTTCAAACGACCGTTCGTGTGATATTCCTGAATATTAACATTGCTCCTGGGACACTCTGCTTATCAAAATCTCATACTTTGACAAGCGGTTTAGCTGCAGAGGCGAATATGTTGACAGATACATCATTAATACAGGGTTATTACAAATGATTGAAGCGATTTCACAGCTATACAATAACTTTATTATTTATGATATTTTCACAATGCTTTGCACACACATACAAAAACTCAAAAAGTCTTTTTAGGCATTCACAAATGTTCGATATGTGCCCCTTTAGTGATTCGGCAGACATCAAGCCGATAATCAAGTTCCTCCCACACTCGGCGCAGCATGTCCCCATCAATGAGTTCGAAAACATCGTTGATGCGAGCTCGCAGTTCTGGCACGTTTCTTGGTAGAGGAGGTTTAAACACTGAATCTTTCACATAACCCCACAGAAAGAAATCACATGGGGTTAAGTCAGGAGAGCGTGGAGGCCATGACATGAATTGCTGATCATGACCTCCACCCCTGACCGATCCATCTCCTGTTTAAGAAATGCCGAACATCATGATGGAAGTGCAGTGGAGTACCATCCTGTTGAAAGATGAAGTCGGCGCTGTCGGTCTCCAGTTGTGGCATGAGCCAATTTTCCAGCATGTCCAGATACACGTGTCCTGTAACGTTTTTTTCGCAGAAGAAAAAGGGGCCGTAAACTTTAAACCGTGAGATTTCACAAAACACGTTAACTTTTGGTGAATTGCGAATTTGCTGCACGAATGCGTGAGGATTCTCTACCGCCGCGATTCGCACATCGTGTCTGTTCACTTCACCATTAAGAAAAAAATGTTGCTTCATCACTGAAAAGAAGTTTTGCACTGAACGCATCCTCTTCCATGAGCTGTTGCAACCGCGCCGAAAATTCAAAGCGTTTGACTTTGTCATCGGGTGTCAGGGCTTGTAGCAATTGTAAACGGTAAGGCTTCTGCTTTAGCCTTTTCCGTAAGATTTTCCAAACCGTCGGCTGTGGTACGTTTAGCTCCCTGGTTGCTTTATTCGTCGACTTCCGCGGGCTACGCGTGAAACTTGCCCGCACGCGTTCAACCGTTTCTTCGCTCACTGCAGGCCGACCCGTTGATTTCCCCTTACAGAGGCATCCAGAAGCTTTAAACTGCGCATACCATCACCGAATGGAGTTAGCAGTTGGTGGATCTTTGTTGAACTTTGTCCTGAAGTGTCGTTGCACTGTTATGACTGACTGATGTGAGTGCATTTCAAGCACGACATAGGCTTTCTCGGCTCCTGTCGCCATTTTGTCTCACTGCGCTCTCGAGCGCTCTGGCGGCAGAAACCTGAAGTGCGGCTTCAGCCGAACAAAACTTTATGAGTTTTTCTATGTATCTGCAGTGTGTCGTGACCATATGTCAATGAATGGAGCTACAGTGAATTTATGAAATCGCTTCAATCATTTGTAATAGCCCTGCACAAATGTTTCTACGTTTATAAGATATGGATGTCAACATGGCAGCAACAGCGTGACAATCGATTAGTTTCAATTGAGAAAGTTGGCAATATCAGAGATCACAGCGCAGCCGACGTCACGTGATTGAGAGCGGCGCCCTCCGGATGGTTTATGTATACGGTGCTCACTAGTGCTCTCGTTGCAGTTCGCCGATTGTCCTCGGAGGATGCCTTCCGCAGTCGAAGGCGAAACGTCAGGGGAGAGTCTTATGTATGGACCACGGCATCTCTGCCCGGAAATGTTAAGTGATGAATAACTAAATTGCTATGCTGTAAATTCATGCAGAGCAAATTTATCTGTCATTTTAAATAGAGGGCTACGTAGAAACATTTGTATTAATGATGTATCTGTCAACATATTCGCCTCTGCAGCTAAACCACTTGTCAAAGTATGAGATTTTGATAAGCAGAGTATCCCAGGAGCAATGTTAATATTCAGGAATATCACAAGAACGGTCGTTTGAAGCAAAAAACTTCATATGGACATATGCCCTATTTCGAACGATTACCAAGATGGAATACATTTAATGTATATTGTTATTTACTACCTGCGTTATTTATTTCTTTGTCAGGTTTAAACACGTACACTTGGACGACAGTTAGTAAACATTACATGTGTTTTACAAAGTATCAGTGAAAAAACATGAATTTTTAACACACGCCTGTAGGCATTGTCGTACATGTCAGATTACAGCTGCTGTACAGTTCGCAATAAATATTGGATTATCCAACCAGCAGCTTCAATGCATTTGTGCGCTCTTGAGAGAACATGTTGTGTTGGTTGTCAGAAAGTCTCTGCACGTTCCCTAATGAGGGCAGCAGCGTCCATGACAAAACCAAGGATTTCATCTCGCGTATTGACGTTTCGTTTGTTCATCTTTGACCTCATCCAACCCCATGAACAAGAATCTGGCGACCTTCGCGTAGTAAGACGACCAGTCCAGTGCTTAGCATAAGTGCGGTCGAGATGTTCCCTCACACGTCTGATAAATTGTATAGGGGCTAGTTTAATGGCAGAAGGACGTCCAGAACAAGGCGATTGAAAGCAACGGCCGGCCGGAGTGGCCGAGCGGTTCTTGGCGTTACAGTCTGGAACCGCGCGAACGCTACGGTCGCAGGTTCGAATCCTGCCTCGGGATGGATGTGTGTGATGTCCTTAGGTTAGTTAGGTTTAAGTAGTTCTAAGCTCTAGGGGACTGATGACCTCAGAAGTTAAATCCCATAGTGCTCAGAGCCATTTGAACCATTTTTTTGAAAGCAAAGAGGTAGGCTGGGCTAGAATAAAACGCCAAAGAGGTCACGTACGTTCAGGTCACTAGTCCAAACACAAATGTACATTAAATGTCTTCTATCCAGGAAAACATTCATAATAGGGCACATGGCCACATGTAATTTTTTGATTCAAATTAGCTTTCTGTTATATTTCCAAAAATGGACCATTCTTCCTGGCACACACTGTATACACTACAGATCATTAGAGATGCACCACCACGAAGGCGGCATCTACATCTACATCTACATTTATACTCCGCAAGCCACCCAACGGTGTGTGGCGGAGGGCACTTTACGTGCCACTGTCATTATCTCCCTTTCCTGTTCCAGTCGCGTATGGTTCGCGGGAAGAACGACTGTCTGAAAGCCTCTGTGCGCGCTCTAATCTCTCTAATTTTACATTCGTGATCTCCTCGGGAGGTATAAGTAGGGGGAAGCAATATATTCGATACCTCATCCAGAAACGCACCCTCTCGAAACCTGGCGAGCAAGCTACACCGCGATGCAGAGCGCCTGTCTTGCAGAGTCTGACACTTGAGTTTGTTAAACATCTCCGTAACGCTATCACAGTTACCAAATAACCCTGTGACGAAAGGCGTCGCTCTTCTTTGGATCTTTTCTATCTCCTCCGTCAACCCGATCTGGTACGGATCCCACACTGATGAGCAATACTCAAGTATAGGTCGAACGAGTGTTTTGTAAGCCACCTCCTTTGTTGATGGACTACATTTTCTAAGGACTCTCCCAATGGGCGTGCGCCATTAATAATAGAGTGCTACTGTCCATGACTTCAGTCGCCGAATGCATCGTGGTGTGCCGCCCTGACCGGAAGAAGGGTAAAGTAGTCGCTGCTACGGTGTAGGGCTCCAATATACTCTCCTCGAAATTGAAATAAGAACACCGTGAATTCATTGTCCCAGGAAGGGGAAACTTTATTGACACATTCCTGGGGTCAGATACATCACATGATCACACTGACAGAACCACAGGCACATAGACACAGGCAACAGAGCATGCACAATGTCGGCACTAGTACAGTGTATATCCACCTTTCGCAGAAATGCAGGCTGCTATTCTCCCATGGAGACGATCGTAGAGATGCTGGATGTAGTCCTGTGGAACGGCTTGCCATGCCATTTCCACCTGGCGCCTCAGTTGGACCAGCGTTCGTGCTGGACGTGCAGCCCGCGTGAGACGACGCTTCATCCAGTCCCAAACATGCTCAATGGGGGGGGGACAGATCCGGAGATCTTGGTGGCCAGGGTAGTTGACTTACACCTTCTTGAGCACATTGGGTGGCACGGGATACATGCGGACGTGCATTGTCCTGTTGGAACAGCAAGTTCCCTTGCCGGTCTAGGAATGGTAGAACGATGGGTTCGATGACGGTTTGGATGTACCGTGCACTATTCAGTGTCCCCTCGACGATCACCAGTGGTGTACGGCCATTGTAGGAGATCGCTCCCCACACCATGATGCCGGGTGTTGGCCCTGTGTGCCTCGGTCGTATGCAGTCCTGATTGTGGCGCTCACCTGCACGGCGCCAAACACGCATACGACCATCATTGGCACCAAGGCAGAAGCGACTCTCATCGCTGAAGACGACACGTCTCCATTCGTCCCTCCATTCACGCCTGTCGCGACACCACTGGAGGCGGGCTGCACGATGTTGGGGCGTGAGCGGAAGACGGCCTAACGGTGTGCGGGACCGTAGCCCAGCTTCATGGAGACGGTTGCGAATGGTCCTCGCCGATACCCCAGGAGCAACAGTGTCCCTAATTTGCTGGGAAGTGGCGGTGCGGTCCCCTACGGCACTGCGTAGGATCCTACGGTCTTGGCGTGCATCCGTGCGTCGCTGCGGTCCGGTCCCAGGTCGACGGGCACGTGCACCTTCCGCCGACCACTGGCGACAACATCGATGTACTGTGGAGACCTCACGCCCCACGTGTTGAGCAATTCGGCGGTACGTCCACCCGGCCTCCCGCATGCCCACTATACGCCCTCGCTCAAAGTCCGTCAACTGCACATACGGTTCACGTCCACGCTGTCGCGGCATGCTACCAGTGTTAAAGACTGCGATGGAGCTCCGTATGCCACGGCAAACTGGCTGACACTGACGGCGGCGGTGCACAAATGCTGCGCAGCTAGCGCCATTCGACGGCCAACACCGCGGTTCCTGGTGTGTCCGCTGTGCCGTGCGTGTGATCATTGCTTGTACAGCCCTCTCGCAGTGTCCGGAGCAAGTATGGTGGGTCTGACACACCGGTGTCAATGTGTTCTTTTTTCCATTTCCAGGAGTGTATGTTTCGCAGCACGCTGATCTTTCGAACTATATTTTTCTTTTTGGAATAGTAGAGCAAAGATGCTTGATGGTGGCATAGTTTTTATGCCATATCCTGGATTCACGTGTATGAAGTCAGATAGAGCGATTAGTATTCTGGTTAGTGTATGTGTCGATCCCCAGCTGATCACTTTGTCTACCGTAGACCCCACATTAGTGAAAGCATTTGTCAAATAAAAATGTTTGTTGACGTTTCTGTAGACATTTTTTTGTCTTGTGATGTTGAGAATGAATAAATCTATTCTTATTTAGATCACAACTCCTTCCTATGTTCTATTTTTGAAGACTTCAAAAATTCACATTGCTTTTCCAATTCCACTACAGTACTTCTGGAATAAAAGATACATAACATGACAGTCGTCTGACTCTAGCCCCAGCAATAGCTTAGAAATATGTAAAATAAATAGTTTATATCATGATGTGTTCAATAATATTGTAACAGGTGCTCAATTTTTAATGTATTTCGTCAACCTACATCTGTAATACGATAACAAGACATGCAGAAGACATGTAAACATCTGACACCACATAGATCGACAAATCAAGAGCCAAATCGAAACCACCTGTATTCCGACCACCATATTGTCCACTGCACTACAGAATTGTTTGTGATTGTGTTTCCAAGTTACTGCTATGTTAGTGACAATTTGTGAACAATGATCATGACAGCCACGGAAATGGAAACACCTCAACACTTTACAACGTCACTGCTACGCCAGAAAAAGAAAGTGAGTGACCATTACAAAACATTTTCGTGCAAACATCAGTCCATCTTCCAAAGTGACACCGCCTCTTACTAAGTTTTCTCTTCTTCCACAGAATGACCACAGCATTTACGAAAAGACTATGTAACATCAATATGACCTTATTGCAAAGTTGTTTTTGTAATGCCATTTAGCCTGAAGATGAGGTATAACCCTCGAAACATGTCGCTAAATGAATGAGTAATACAATAGTTGACAAAGTTTATGACTGGCAGCGCTAATTTAAAAAAAAAAAACCTTTACGTATTTCTTGAGACAGTGACGGACAAAAAATAGTCAAAATGGCTTCAAATTGTATCACAGTTCGTATAGAAATTAATAGTAGCCAGATCAATCATGATACCCCAAAAATAAACATGTACATTACCATTATTTGTACTACGATTGTAATGGTGTAATCAGATTTTCAATATATTTATAAGTTTAAAGTTTAGTATCTGAGTAAATTATACAAGTAACACCCAGCAAGCAATTTCCAAAATCTAAACGGATCATCCGATTTCGTCGATCGACGTGTCTTTAGAAAGCTATTAGTGTAAACCTAAATTGGTATGAATTACAGCCATGTAACTTGAATAGTACATGAGTTATTGGAGGTCAAAATGGCCGATTACTATCGATCGCGTCAGGCCACAAGTACTCCACAGTTACACGAAAAAACGGTAGCAGCATGCTTATAAATATATTTATTTGTCTATATTTTTTGTTTATGTCCGACACATACTATTCATGAAGAAATTGGTTAAATGTTTACTGTGTTTTAGGAAGCACAGAGACATTAGGCTACTGGCCTACCTTTTGTTGCTATTTCTTTGATATATGTTTATTTAATTTGTTTGTGTATTTAATAATGTGTGTTACAGCGTGTTTAGGTCCAGCCATAGGAATATTTATTTAACTTCAACTTATTTAAATGTAAATCTAGTAGTTCGAATGTGTTTCAATTTGTTTGTTCGTGTGCGTTGGCTGGAAGACAGGGCGGGAGCGCTCTAGCCAATCACAGCGATCGTTCCAAAAAGGATACGTGGAGAGACTGTATGGAAGTGAGGGGGTGCGGGAGAGGACACAAGGCAGTGCAGAACAGTGCGGCGCAAGGGACAGTCGCACAGGACACGGGGAGTCCGGGACAGTACGGCGCAACGGATGCACGGTCGCGGCAGGGACTCGGAGAGTGTGGAGCGGTTTGCGCGTGGTCGCGGCAGACAGAAATACTTCGGAGAGCCAACTTGTGCAGTTGTGAGATTTCCATGGATCCTACAGTGAAGACGTAGTGTGCGTTTAGAAGTGAGCTATGTTATTGTTCATAACTAATTACGTGCAGTAGGAATCTATTGTTTCCTTGTTATTCAAATTATACACTCCTGGAAATTGAAATAAGAACACCGTGAATTCATTGTCCCAGGAAGGGGAAACTTTATTGACACATTCCTGGGGTCAGATACATCACATGATCACACTGACAGAACCACAGGCACATAGACACAGGCAACAGAGCATGCACAATGTCGGCACTAGTACAGTGTATATCCACCTTTCGCAGCAATGCAGGCTGCTATTCTCCCATGGAGACGATCGTAGAGATGCTGGATGTAGTCCTGTGGAACGGCTTGCCATGCCATTTCCACCTGGCGCCTCAGTTGGACCAGCGTTCGTGCTGGACGTGCAGACCGCGTGAGACGACGCTTCATCCAGTCCCAAACATGCTCAATGGGGGACAGATCCGGAGATCTTGCTGGCCAGGGTAGTTGACTTACACCTTCTAGAGCAAGTTGGGTGGCACGGGATACATGCGGACGTGCATTGTCCTGTTGGAACAGCAAGTTCCCTTGCCGGTCTAGGAATGGTAGAACGATGGGTTCGATGACGGTTTGGATGTACCGTGCACTATTCAGTGTCCCCTCGACGTTCACCAGTGGTGTACGGCCAGTGTAGGAGATCGCTCCCCACACCATGATGCCGGGTGTTGGCCTTGTGTGCCTCGGTCGTATGCAGTCCTAATTGTGGCGCTCACCTGCACGGCGCCAAACACGCATACGACCATCATTGGCACCAAGGCAGAAGCGCCTCTCATCGCTGAAGACGACACGTCTCCATTCGTCCCTCCATTCACGCCTGTCGCGACACCACTGGAGGCGGGCTGCACGATGTTGGGGCGTGAGCGGAAGACGGCCTAACGGTGTGCGGGACCGTAGCCCAGCTTCATGGAGACGGTTGCGAATGGTCCTCGCCGATACCCCAGGAGCAACAGTGTCCCTAATTTGCTGGGAAGTGGCGGTGCGGTCCCCTACGGCACTGCGTAGGATCCTACGGTCTTGGCGTGCATCCGTGCGTCGCTGCGGTCCGGTCCCAGGTCGACGGGCACGTGCACCTTCCGCCGACCACTGGCGACAACATCGATGTACTGTGGAGACCTCACGCCCCACGTGTTGAGCAATTCGGCGGTACGTCCACCCGGCCTCCCGCATGCCCACTATACGCCCTCGCTCAAAGTCCGTCAACTGCACATACGGTTCACGTCCACGCTGTCGCGGCATGCTACTAGTGTTAAAGATTGCGATGGAGCTCCGTATGCCACGGCAAACTGGCTGACACTGACGGCGGCGGTGCACAAATGCTGCGCAGCTAGCGCCATTCGACGGCCAACACCGCGGTTCCTGGTGTGTCCGCTGTGCTGTGCGTGTGATCATTGCTTGTACAGCCCTCTCGCAGTGTCCGGAGCAAGTATGGTGGGTCTGACACACCGGTGTCAATGTGTTCTTTTTTCCATTTCCAAGAGTGTATTTTATTTTATTGTTGCACCATCGACACCAATAAGTGTTTGCAGAAATATACCACATTCTCAAAAGTACTTCTACTATCGTACTCATCATTTAAAGTCGTTAAGACAGTACCTGCAGATTTTATTTAATTGCAATATTTCATTTAGAAATTTCTACGTTACATTCGCAATTGCCGAGTGATAGGAACCTATGACCATTCGATTCATGTGTATATTCATGTTGTGTACTGTAGACTCAGCAGTATTTGGCTTGTAATGCGACAACTACACATCCCAGCCCCTAGACAACGAAACCAGCCAAAACTTTTAATATTTCAACTCTGAGTTTGAGAGTACGTAGCTGAGGGCCACCACATCACTTCATTTCATTTAATTTATTTGAAAGCTCGCAGCTGTATGGTCTCCGGATTCCTCATACAGTGAAAATATGTACAGCGCCTGAAAACAAAATTAGTACACTCTCTCATAGCTTTCCAGTTCACTCAAGATTTATTGTTGCAGCAATACATGAGGAGTGCATGAAATGAAAACATTTACAGATCAATAACATAAGCAGCTGTGAGGAACCAGGTGTCGACCCATGCTGGAACACCCATACCAGTAAATGACGTTGCCTCCACGGGCGACATTGCACGCTGTGACTCTGGCACCCAGTCGATCGTACAGATGGTGAATACTGTCCTGGGGTAGGTTACGTCACACCTACTCGACCTGTTCACGCAGTTCTGTAAGAGTTATCGGTTGACAAGTCACACAAATCACTTTCCGTGCCATCATGTTCCACACATGCTCTATTGGAGACATTGAAAGGTCTCTGTTGGATTCCTTTCATGTTAATTTCTTAAATCTGTTGTCATTTACGGAATAAATTCCACTTCTAAATTTACTGTGGCGTTTCTGACTCTATCTGGGAGGAGACTGAGCAGTGGAAAGTGATACTTTTACATATAATCAAGAACGATCTGTCACACTACTACACTAAGCATGGTGTGTAATCATCCAAGTAGCCCTCAGCTATTCTTTTCGGGAAGATTTCACAGAGAGTTAGTATGAATTTAGTATACCAGTGTGTGGTAATTTCATGATGGACAGGATTGCGCTACGAACGTAACTTCTTTGGGTGAAAATTGAATCGGTTGATTGTGGTTAATTTCCTCTTGCATATGTTTCAACGTTCTTCGTGTGTTATTTTATGAATGCAGTGTTGTATGCAGTCTCCCAATCTTGGCTCCATATTTGATGTGTTCCATAAGATTACAGACACACATTTTCACAATCCTAAATAAGGCACCAGGTTAGTTATGAATAAAGTTGAATATGCTGAAATTTTAACGGAACAATGATCAATATTAAAATAAATGTCCAAATATAAACGGATTTATTTCTTTGATTTATTTCTTTTTATTTAAATTCTCTTTATATATATATATATATATATATATATATATATATATATATATATATCACCGGTTGTCGTAAGATGACTATTATAAGATTATAATTAATGTTAGTCTGGTTGGGAATTTGGTAAGCTGGACTGGATACCTAGTGAAACAGTTCCTCAGTAATGCAAGGATAACTTCCCCAGATAGCTCACAGCTTTTAACCCGCTTATATTGTCTTGAATATCAGCACCGCTTTCAACTTTACAACATGTCTGGAGATCGTGCTGTCCAGGGAAGTTGCTACATGTCTTGCAAAGCAACCGAGTTTCACGGACGAGCATTATCCTGTTGGACAAAATATCACCTTCCTGTTACAAGAAAGGTAACAAAGTACCGGATCTAACAACATTTTGCACGTACTGAGCGTTGCTCAGTGCCTCCACTAGAAATACCAAAGATGAATGAGGGTTGTAGCTTATCGTATACCAGACCATAAGACCCAGAGTGGGGCCAGCGTGTTTTGGACGAATGTACTCGGTGAGACGGTGCTCACCAGGTCTACATCGTACACACAAACGACATTCACGACGTACAGGCAGAATCTGCTGTCACTGCCGAAGGCCACAGCGTACCATTCCATTTTCCAAATCGAGACGTGCATGTCGCTGCTGTGGCGTGAGTGGAACATGGGCTAGATAGGTGTGTGCACGTAGTCCTACTGCTAGTAACTGGTTCGCAACAGTTCGTGTTGACACGTGCGGGCTCATGTGCTGTGCTAGCTGTACGGGCTCACTGCTGCCCTTACGATACGACAATCCTGGTGGGCTTCTTTATCGAGTGGACGTCTGGAACTTCGTCTACGGGTGTGAGGATGCTGACCTCACGACTGATACCAGCATCGTCGCATAACTGACGCAGCACGTGCAACTTGTGTGGCAGTTCTCTGGAAGGACCATCCCGCCTCTCGGAAGGCCACAGTTTGACCCCTTCCACACTCACTCAGTTAGCTGCAGGAAGCACGAGTGCGTCTCCGTGGCGTGGATGCTTGCTTGCTTCACACGTCTGCAGCACACTGAGCCTTCTGCCTTTGAGGACACACACAGATGGCGCTCTGGTAGTTATGCCACTGCGCTATCTGTTGGCGGACCACGTTGGAACCATTATCAGTGCATCTATTATCCCCCAGGTAGCATCGGATCGAAATCGACGTCGTCTTTCCAGTTGAACTAATTATTTCCAACGGTGTAGTTATAGGTTGCCTACAGTCTGACACATCATCACTCACCACACACTACGACTGATGAACTCTAGGATAGAACTGAAGCAGCACTGAGTGACCGTTCCATATTTTTTAATAAATGAAAAGCACAAGTTTGCTTTTGTTCTACAATATTACTTTTATTTTTGTTAACCGTTTTTCAGCTTACGAGGACATCTTCAGACATTTACTGAGTATTGTTACCAAAGAAGTTACAGTGTTTGCAAACAACATTGGAAGGGAAGTAACACGTCTAGACTGAAGCAGAAACATACAGTAAGTAACATCTTTGACAGAGTGGTCGTAATGCAATGAAAAAGTAAAAAATTGAACAGTAAATAAATAAGAATGGAGTAGACAGGAAAAACTTTAACATAAAATAGTAACAGCATGCCTACATAACAGGTTCTATTAATAAACAAAACTAATAAAATAAAATTAGTACTTGACAAAGCTACGTCAGGAGGTATAAAACATGGAGAGTGATACACAAACCTATTACAAGAAGAAACAATTATCAATGAAGCTACAGGATACATAAGGAACTTACGCAATATCAATAAGATAAACAGAAATAAATAAATGCAGGAAAAATGAAGTTTTGAGGGAACATACAGTAAATGAAATCTTTGAGAGTGTCGTGGTACTGCATTTTAAGATTAACATTATATTCAAAACAGTGGCAATGTAATAGTTTGCATTAAATAAATGAACAAAATAAAATATGAACAATATTTGATGAGACAACTACAAGAGGTGTTAAACATGGACAGTAATACAAGTACCAGTTAAAAGAAAGCCTTAACTATTGTACCTACAGTCTAAATGGAATACACAGAAAACTTCGATAAAACAAACAAAATTAATGAATACAGGAAAATGGGAATATGTAGGAACAAGCAGTGCGGGAAGTAGTGAACGACAGAGATGATTATATGAAGTTTAAGAGAGGTGAAGTGTTGAGCTGTGTCTGGTCATTTAGGAATAGATCAGGACTGTGAGCAAGATGTTTGTTAATTTCCAGGGTTTCCAGCATGTTGAGCTTATGGCTTTTGTTTGCTAGGTGAAGTACATGGGGCACTGGCTGGTAGTTGTGAGCCTCACTCAGTACATGCCCAGCAAATGCAGGGTCTGAATTCTGCAACCTGCAGCTGCATTCATGTTCAGCCAGCCTAGTTGCTATGTCTCTGCCTGACTGACCGATGTAAAATTTGTCATAATCAGAACAGGTGATTTTGTATACCCCACTGTTGGCTAATAACTGGATCATATTTTTTGTTCAAGCTCTAAATTCCATGATTCCCAGCTGGGTTAGAATCGTTGCTGCCACCAGAGGCGGCGGCTCTGTGCACTGAGTTTCACACTCTGTATATCTCCAAACCACAAATTTCATCATGTATTCTACCTGCAGTACCGTGTACGCACAACAGTAAAATTTCGTTATTTGCAATCCTCCCTCGTGCTGCAATTTTATTGGCTAGCTGTATACATTTAGATCCATGTTTCTGTAGCAGAACAATTTATAGAAAGTTTGAAAACAACATCGAATCATTTGCATGAAAGAAGCAATAACATTAATTACAAATGAAATGGCGAAAATGAAAATTTACAACTGGACAAATGGAAATAGTGACATCCGTTTTGGAGCTGGGGCGCAGCAGAATCTTGAGTCGAGCACGAGATTTGTTTGAGCTTTGGTGTCATCTGCTCGGGACTTCGAGACATACTCCAGGACAGGACTAGTCGATATGTGTTCCACTGAAACCTCTCTGGACCCACTTGATACAATATAATTGTTGCAGTCCTCTCCGCTACCCCCTGTTACAAAATTTGAGTGGTTACTCATCAAGACATGCATCTAAAAATCAAGGTAATATTGGATAGAGTAAAATATTCGTTTGTAATACACTGACGGAAATACACTCCTGGAAATTGAAATAAGAACACCGTGAATTCATTGTCCCAGGAAGGGGAAACTTTATTGACACATTCCTGGGGTCAGATACATCACATGATCACACTGACAGAACCACAGGCACATAGACACAGGCAACAGAGCATGCACAATGTCGGCACTAGTACAGTGTATATCCACCTTTCGCAGCAATGCAGGCTGCTATTCTCCCATGGAGACGATCGTAGAGATGCTGGATGTAGTCCTGTGGAACGGCTTGCCATGCCATTTCCACCTGGCGCCTCAGTTGGACCAGCGTTCGTGCTGGACGTGCAGACCGCGTGAGACGACGCTTCATCCAGTCCCAAACATGCTCAATGGGGGACAGATCCGGAGATCTTGCTGGCCAGGGTAGTTGACTTACACCTTCTAGAGCACGTTGGGTGGCACGGGATACATGCGGACGTGCATTGTCCTGTTGGAACAGCAAGTTCCCTTGCCGGTCTAGGAATGGTAGAACGATGGGTTCGATGATGGTTTGGATGTACCGTGCACTATTCAGTGTCCCCTCGACGATCACCAGTGGTGTACGGCCAGTGTAGGAGATCGCTCCCCACACCATGATGCCGGGTATTCGCCCTGTGTGCCTCGGTCGTATGCAGTCTTGATTGTGGCGCTCACCTGCACGGCGCCAAACACGCATACGACCATCATTGGCACCAAGGCAGAAGCGACTCTCATCGCTGAAGATGACACGTCTCCATTCGTCCCTCCATTCACGCCTGTCGCGACACCACTGGAGGCGGGCTGCACGATGTTGGGGCGTGAGCGGAAGACGGCCTAACGGTGTGCGGGACCGTAGCCCAGCTTCATGGAGACGGTTGCGAATGGTCCTCGCCGATACCCCAGGAGCAACAGTGACCCTAATTTGCTGGGAAGTGGCGGTGCGGTCCCCTACGGCACTGCGTAGGATCCTACGGTCTTGGCGTGCATCCGTGCGTCGCTGCGGTCCGGTCCCAGGTCGACGGGCACGTGCACCTTCCGCCGACCACTGGCGACAACATCGATGTACTGTGGAGACCTCACGCCCCACGTGTTGAGCAATTCGGCGGTACGTCCACCCGGCCTCCCGCATGCCCACTATACGCCCTCGCTCAAAGTCCGTCAACTGCACATACGGTTCACGTCCACGCTGTCGCGGCATGCTACCAGTGTTAAAGACTGCGATGGAGCTCCGTATGCCACGGCAAACTGGCTGACACTGACGGCGGCGGTGCACAAATGCTGCGCAGCTAGCGCCATTCGACGGCCAACACCGCGGTGCCTGGTGTGTCCGCTGTGCCGTGCGTGTGATCATTGCTTGTACAGCCCTCTCGCAGTGTCCGGAGCAAGTATGGTGGGTCTGACACACCGGTGTCAATGTGTTCTTTTTTCCATTTCCAGGAGTGTAGAAAGTGTCACAAGATGAAGCAGCAGTCCAGTATGTATCAAAATTTGGGGAGATGTTCATCATGTAACCATTGTGTGTGTCAAAAAATTCTTTAAATATTTTTCCACAAAAGCTTTCAGTAATCAGGGTCGCAAATAAAAACACGTTAAATGATGACTAGTTTCGACAGTTCTTACAACGAACTGCAGATCAGTTATAAAATCGAGAGTAGCGTCTACTGGTGAAATGATGCTTGAACACAACTTACGTGTATCGTAGTAAATGCTCGTATGAGTCTATGTAATCAGAAGTATCCAGACACCTTACTGAAAATGACTTACAAGCTCGTGGCGCCCACCATCGGTAATGCTGGAATTCAGTATGGTGTTGGCCCACCCTTTGCCTTGATGACAGCTTCCACACTGGCAGGCATACGTTCAGTCACGTGCTCGTAGATTTCTTGGGGAATGGCAGCCCATTCTTCACGAAGTGCTCACTGAGGAGAGGTATCCATATCGGTCGGTGAGGCCTGGCACGAAGTCGGCGTTCCGAAACATCCCAAAGGTGTCCCATAGGATTCAAGTCAGGATTCTGCGCAGGCCAGTCCATTACAGGGATGTTACTGCCGTGTAAACACCCGGCCTCAGGCGGCGCGTTATGAACAGGTGCTCGATCGTGTTGAAAGATGCAATCGCCATCCCCGAATTGGTCTTCAACAGTGGGAAGCAAGAAGGTGCTTAGAACATCAATGTAGGCCTGTGCTGTGATAGCGCCACGCAAAACAACAAGGATTGCAAACCTCTCCATGAAAAACACGACCACACCATAACACTACCGCCTCCGAATTTTACTTTTGGCACTGCACACGCTGGCAGCTGCCGTTCACTTGGCATTCGCCACGCCCATACCCTGCCATCGGATCGCCACATTGTTTACAGTGATTTGTCACTGCAGACAACGTTTTTTCAGTGTTCAATCGTCCAGTGTTTACGCCTCTTACACCAAGCGAGGCGTCGTTTGGCATTTACCGGCATGATGTGTTGCTTATGGACCGCCGCTCGACCATGAAATCCAAGTTTTCTCACCTCCAGCCTAACTGTTATAGTACTTGCAGTGGATCCTGTGTGATGGTCTGGATAGATGTCTGCCTATTACACATTACGGCCCTCTTCAACTGTCGGCAGTTTCTGTCAGTCTACAGACGAGGTCGGCCTGTACGCTTTTGTGCTGTATGTGCCCCTTCACGTTTCGACTTCAGTATCAAATCGGAGACAGTGGACCTATGGATGTTTGGGAGTGTGAAAATCTCGCGTACAGACGTATGACAAAAGTGACACCCAATCACCACACCACGTTCGAAGTCCATAAGTTCTGCGGAGCGCCCTATTCTGCTCTCTCACGGTGTCTAACGTCTACTGAGGTCGCTGATATGGAGTACCTGGCATCAGGTGGCAGCACAATGCACCTAATATGAAAAACGTATGTTTTTTGGGGGTGTCCAGATATTTTTGATCAGGTAGTGTATGTCTAAAAAATGTTGGAAAGATCAGTGAGATAAAGCTGTAACCATTCTTAAAACGTTTATTACTACAGAACGTATTCGTTATAATATCGTCAATTCATTACACAAGTAACTTGTCAACCATAAAAATATTTTGTACAGCTGTGCAAGTAGGCCCAGTAGTAAATGACTCATTCAGAGCTGTAGGCAAACTCAGGCAGTTGAAAGTACGCGAGGGTAAACACTGTGGTCAGGCTTCTCTCCAAACGGCTACAGTCATACTCGGTGTGGATGCAGCCCCACAACGTTCTTAGAGAAGGGCTGAAAAGCCCGAGGATGTCAGCGGTGTCAAAGGCTGTGAAGAGCGTCTTGCTGTTGCTCTTCGCATTGCGGACTGTCGTTTTCGACCACGAAATGCGTGGAAATCAAAACCTGAGTGAAAGGAGTGGTTTCATTGACGACCTTTATGACACCCCTTGCGGCCTTTCCTTGCCGGCTCTGAGCGTCAAGGTTTTGACATCCATTGCAGATGCGTCAAAAGAAGAGGTGACATGAAATTAACAGGGGGGGGGGGGGGGGGTGACGACCTAACGAGCCTCGAACCTGTGATACACGTCCACGGCGGCATTGGGCATAATTGTGATGTAATTTGGTGCCACCTTACAAGTCACATGATCTTCTGAGCTGTGACTTTATTTCACCTGTACCGACACCTTGGTGTCTGAAGCGTCGCTTGGTGCCACGCTTTTGTGCCATTACAGAGGAACGCTGTACGCACCTTTGAGCGAATTTCAAATTTCAGCATCGCAATGGGTGGGAATTACTGGGTTTCGAAAAAGTGACCCTTCAGTTTTCTTGCGCAGTATAGCAGCGATTTTTCGTCTAGAAACAGAGCCGCGAGTGTAGGATTGCTGTCTAGTAGGAAAAGAAGAAGTTCATGCTTCAGCTCCACAACATGACGAAGTACTTTACTGGGAGACAACCAACGTGCCTCCGTGCGCAACAGGAACGAATCATGTGTAGAACTCATCTCTTCGCAAAGAATGGAAAATAGCCTGCTGTTTAGCCGGCCGCGGTGGCCGAGCGGTTCTAGGCGCTTTAGTCCGAAACCGCGCGACTGCTACGGTCGCAGGTTCGAATCCTGCCTCGGGCATGGATGTGTGTGATGTCCTTAGGTTAGTTAGGTTTAAGTAGTTCTAAATTCTAGGGGACTGATGACCTCAGATGTTAAGTCCCATGGTGCTCAGAGCCATTTTGAAGTTGCTGTTTAAAGGTCGGCTTTCACAAAATTTTAAAACACTGAGTGCATGGTTCAGCACTTCCAGCTGTATTACTTTAGAAACAAATTCCTCCTTGTGTATCATGCAACATGTGAATTTTACAGAAGGAGAAACAGCACACACTCTTCCCACGAACCTGTTTTTAGTTCCAGTAAATGCTGCTGGCCATCGGTACATATAACAGCACAATTTTTCCATGACAGATCGAGGTCAACAAAACAGGAATTCACAAGCAAGACAGTATCTTTGCTTGCAGTCTTTCCATCCAGATATTTACAGAATAAAAAGTCCTTGTGAATTTCATTTTCGTAGCAGTAGCGCAAAAAGAAGAAGCTGGGAAAGATTTCCGGTATCAGTACTGTCGCCAAGCTGAAGGGTAAATTTTGGGCTTCATGAAGACGTGGTAACAATTAGTTTTTCTTGTCAGTTGCTATTAGATGAATTGGACGAAATACGGTACTGAGTTCAGACTCTAGCCAAACCTTTCCTCCATGCATGATTTCGCACATATTGACAGCTATGGGAAGTGGTAATTTCTTACCAATGAAGTGTGGTGATTTGGATTTTGCAGTTAAGTAGGAGCGTTATGGCACGCGTCTCAAGCGCAGTGCGGCCGCAATATTTGCTGTCGTGTACATTCAAAGTTACAGGCAAACAACCTGATTTTGCCCACAGCTTTGAGTGGGTCTCTTACTACTGGGTCTACTAGCAAACCAGTACAAAGAATTTTTTGTGGTTGACAAGTTGCTTGTGTAATGAATTGATTATATTGTGAGCAAAATGTTGTGTAGTAACGATGGGCATTTTAAGAATGGTCTTTATCTCATTGGTCTTGCCAATATTTTGTTGAGACAGACTCCTATATGAGAGTGCACTGTGATTCACATACGTTGAGTTCTAGCCTCATTTCACCAGCCGACACTACTCTCGATTTTATAACTGATCTGAAGAGCGTTGTATGAACGATCGAAAGTACTCATCATTTAATGTGTTTTTATTTGCGATCTTGACTACTAAAAGATTTTGTAGTAACTTTTTTGAGTCTAAATAACCGTTATATGATCAACACTGTACACGAAATTTGAACGTGATTCGAAGCAGCAAAGAGTGCATATGCTTTTCCAGCGCACCTATACTGTGTCCTCCTGAGGCATGATCACAGGGCGATGAATAAATTTGCAAAGGCTCCTCTAAGAACCCCCATTTGGGCAAAACCCTTGGTGGCACCTACCCTCCTTTATTGAGCATTTTAAAAATGTACCTGTACGGACAGAACCCGTGACGAAGTCGTAGGCATCTGCAAACTGGCAACCCCTTCGTCACACTCCGATTCCGAATACTCTGCTATCAGGCACGAGAGCGGCAGTGCAGCAGTGTGGCCTGCCTGCAGGCTCTGTGGCGGTCGTCACTGGTTCTGTCTGTACAGGTACATTTTTAAGATGGTCGACAAAGGCAGGTGGGTGGCACCGGGGTTATACCGAAATGAGGAGCCTTAGAAGGACTCTTAGCGATTTTAGTCACTCATTTGTCAATGTCACTCCTCCCCATGACGACGCCACAGGAGGACACGGAATAGGAGGGTTCATAAAGAATAACACCTTTTGCTGCTAAGGATCACTTTCAAATTTTGTCGAGTAGTCTTAAGCGATCACTAGTGGTTCCAATCCATACATGACAGCAAAGACTTTGGTCACACTGTGCTCCAGATGGCTGTGATTACGTTCGATGGGAATGCAGTCCCAGAATGTCTTTAGAAAAAGACTAAAACGTCCCAGGGTGTCAGCACTGTCAAAGGTTGTGAAAAATGTTTCCTGTTGCTGATTGTGTTGTGGACTGTCGTTTACGACCACGAAGTGTGGGCGAATCAACACTCCAGAGCAAGGAATGGTTTCATTGAGGTCTTTTATGCTAACTACTGAGGCCTTTTGGTGCCAATTACACTCCTGGAAATTGAAATAAGAACACCGTGAATTCATTGTCCCAGGAAGGGGAAACTTTATTGACACATTCCTGGGGTCAGATACATCACATGATCACACTGACAGAACAACAGGCACATAGACACAGGCAACAGAGCATGCACAATGTCGGCACTAGTACAGTGTATATCCACCTTTCGCAGCAATGCAGGCTGCTATTCTCCCATGGAGACGATCGTAGAGATGCTGGATGTAGTCCTGTGGAACGGCTTGCCATGCCATTTCCACCTGGCGCCTCAGTTGGACCAGCGTTCGTGCTGGACGTGCAGACCGCGTGAGACGACGCTTCATCCAGTCCCAAACATGCTCAATGGGGGACAGATCCGGAGATCTTGCTGGCCAGGGTAGTTGACTTACACCTTCTAGAGCACGTTGGGTGGCACGGGATACATGCGGACGTGCATTGTCCTGTTGGAACAGCAAGTTCCCTTGCCGGTCTAGGAATGGTAGAACGATGGGTTCGATGACGGTTTGGATGTACCGTGCACTATTCAGTGTCCCCTCGACGATCACCAGTGGTGTACGGCCAGTGTAGGAGATCGCTCCCCACACCATGATGCCGGGTGTTGGCCCTGTGTGCCTCGGTCGTATGCAGTCCTGATTGTGGCGCTCACCTGCACGGTGCCAAACACGCATACGACCATCATTGGCACCAAGGCAGAAGCGACTCTCATCGCTGAAGACGACACGTCTCCATTCGTCCCTCCATTCACGCCTGTCGCGACACCACTGGAGGCGGGCTGCACGATGTTGGGGCGTGAGCGGAAGACGGCCTAACGGTGTGCGGGACCGTAGCCCAGCTTCATGGAGACGGTTGCGAATGGTCCTCACCGATACCCCAGGAGCAACAGTGTCCCTAATTTGCTGGGAAGTGGCGGTGCGGTCCCCTACGGCACTGCGTAGGATCCTACGGTCTTGGCGTGCATCCGTGCGTCGCTGCGGTCCGGTCCCAGGTCGACGGGCACGCGCACCTTCCGCCGACCACTGGCGACAACATCGATGTACTGTGGAGACCTCACGCCCCACGTGTTGAGCAATTCGGCGGTATGTCCACCCGGCCTCCCGCATGCCCACCATACGCCCTCGCTCAAAGTCCGTCAGCTGCACATACGGTTCACGTCCACGCTGTCGCGGCATGCTACCAGTGTTAAAGACTGCGATGGAGCTCCGTATGCCACGGCAAACTGGCTGACACTGACGGCGGCGGTGCACAAATGCTGCGCAGCTAGCGCCATTCGACGGCCAACACCGCGGTTCCTGGTGTGTCCGCTGTGCCGTGCGTGTGATCATTGCTTGTACAGCCCTCTCGCAGTGTCCGGAGCAAGTATGGTGGGTCTGACACACCGGTGTCAATGTGTTCTTTTTTCCATTTCCAGGAGTGTATGTACGGCGATGGGTGTGGAATGTATTTGAAACGTTGTCGAGCCCGAGGATGATTCGTACGGCGCCCTGATACATAGGAAGGTTCTATGCACTTATGAGCCAAATTTCAAACTTAAGCGGTGCAACGGATGGGAATTATGGGGTTTTAAAAAAGCGATCCTTTAATTCTGCTGCGCAGTATAATATTGTGCTACTTGGCCGATGTTTTTGAGAACCTGAATGATCTTAACGTATCACTTCAAGGCCGAAAGAGTTCTATCACCTTTCTAAGCGAGAATGTGCTTCAATTTAAGAGAAAACTTGGACTTTGGAATACCCAGGTGGAGAAGGGTAACTGCGAGATGTTTTCTTGTCTCAATTATTTCGTGAATATAAATGAGTTGCATGTAGGTAAAAATAGCAAAACTAAGGTACAACATCTCGAAGCCGTTAGTCAGCACTTCGAGGACACATTTCCACAGCCTTCATCTTAGTATGACTGGATCCAGAATTCATTCGATACGATCATAAGAGACCACTTGTCAACAGTTCAACAGGAGGAGCTAATAGAACACTTCTAAATGATTTTAAATAGGTGTCTCCGAAAAATTTATGTATGCAGACTCGGAATGAATATCCTTATCTAGCAACAAGGGCAGTGGACATGTTATTACCTTACGCGTGTCAACATTTTCCACAATGGCGTTAATCAAGACAAAACATCGATTTAGACTGCAGCCGGACTGGGATCGGCAATTTTCTGCTTCAAAGATCCAACCAAGACTTGATCTGATTTCTTCACAAATTTCAGTATACGCATCACACTGAATGTGCAAAAGTCATAAAATTTACTAATTTTGCACCATGTGTATTTTTGCTCTTGTTTATTTGCGTTTTGCATGAGCAGTATGATCATAAGATTTTCTAAATGGGCATATAAATGTTGTCTGTTGTTTTGTCGTCATTTGTACATCTAGATCTTTAAAATATTACAGCATTCTAAATGAATTAAAACCAATACAGTTGAAAACAGTTAAACTTTAAATAACTTACTAATATGTGAACTAATTTTAAAAACATATATAGCGAAATATACATACTTGATCAGTTCCGATAATTTCACATGCAGTCGTAGTTATTTTTGAACTAGTTGTAATTGTTAACGTTCGCTACTTTTGAATACTGAAAATGTATGATAATTTTAGAAACGTTAAAGTCTGCTTTACTGGAAGGACACGCTATAATAATAATAATTTTTATTGTAATTGTTGTTGTTATTGGTATTGATAGTGGTATAAGTGATAGTTGCAATAATTAAACAGAAGTAAACAGATATCGTGCGCCATTGTTGTTCAAAGTATGATAAGTGTTGGGGAAGGAAAGAAAAATGTGGGTGGGGGGGGGGGGGAAGGGAAATTTATGTTTCAGAGAGTGGGTGCGAAGGAAAAAGTTTGAGAACCACGGTCTAACCCGTAAGGACTCCCCCACAGGAGACGTTCTCGGAGGCTATAAAGACGTAATTAATTAATTGTCAAGTGTAAACTAGTTTAGCTTCCTGAAATTAGTAAACAGTTTTACAGTTTCGATAAGCTAAGCAAGTTCACATTTAAAAATTACCGAACTACGGCTTTATAGCCTCTGACGATAACTCCTG
Organism: Schistocerca cancellata; assembly: GCF_023864275.1. Taxonomy (NCBI): domain Eukaryota; kingdom Metazoa; phylum Arthropoda; class Insecta; order Orthoptera; family Acrididae; genus Schistocerca; species Schistocerca cancellata. The sequence goes on along the minus strand of NC_064631.1, from coordinate 593,985,769 downwards.
CCGAGCGGTTCTAGGCGCTTCAGTCTGAAACCGCGCGACCGCTAAGGTCGCGGGTTCGAATCCTGCTTCGGGCATGGATGTGTGTGATGTCCTTAGGTTACTTAGGTTTAAGTAGTTTTAAGTTCTAGAGGACTGATGACCCCAGATTTTTAAGTCCCATAGTGCTCAAGGCCATATTTTTTTAATTTTATTTATTTATTTATTTAGAATTCTTGAGGTAGTGGAAGGAGGAAGGAAACAGGCAAAAAAACATCTACATTTACATATATACTCCGCAAGCTACTGTATGGCGTATGGCGAACGATACCTTGCGCCACTGTCAGTCGTTTCCTAACGTGTTCCACTCACAAATGGAGTGAGGGAAGAACGACTGTCTATATGCTCTAATGTCTCGTATCTTGTCTTCACGGTCCTTTCGCGAAATGTACATAGAGGGCAGTAGAAGCGTTCTGTAGCCAGCTGCGCCTAGTCTCTAAACTTTCTCAACAATATTTCACGAAAAGAACAGAGTCTTCCCTCTAGGGATTGGCAGTTGATTTCACGAAACATCTCCATAACAATAGCGTGCTGATCGAGTCTACCGTTAACAAATCTAGTAGCACTCTTCTGAACTGCTTCGATGTCTCCATCTAATCCACCGTGGTGTGGATCCCAAAGACTCCAGCAGTACTCAAGAATGAGTCGCACAGGCGTTGTACACACGGTCTCCTTCGCAAATTAGGTACACTTTCCTAAACCTCACCCAATAACTGGAAGTCGACCATTCGCCTTCCCTACTGCCATCCTTACGCGCTCGTTCCATTTCATATTGCTCTGCAGTGTTACACCTGGATATTTAATCGACGCGACTGTGTCAAGCCACACAATTAGTATGGTTCAAATGGCTCTGAGCACTATGGGACTCAACTGCTGTGGTCATTAGTCCCCTAGAACTTAGAACTACTTAAACCTAACTAACCTAAGGACATCAAACACACCCATGCCCGAGGCAGGATTCGAACCTGCGACCGTAGCAGCAGCGCGGCTCCGGACTGGAGCGCCTAGAACCGCACGGCCACCGCAGCCGGCTCAATTAGTACCTTAGTCGAACATTACAAGATTCTTTTTCCCATTTATCTGTATCAACTTACACTTTTATACATTTAGAGCCAGCTGTAACTCACCAGACCAAAGAGAAATTCTAAGTCATCTCTAGTCCTTCAACAGTCATTCAATCACGATACCCGTATAGTACAAATGGTTCAAATGGCTCTGAGCACTATGGGACTTAACTTCTGAGGTCATCAGTCCCCTAGATCTTAGAACTACCTAAACCTAACTAACCTAAGGACATCACACATATCTATGCCCGAGGCAAGATTCGAACAAGCGACCGTAGCAGTTTCGCGGTTCCAGACTGTAGCGCCTAGTACCGCTCGGCCCTCCGGCCGGCCCGTACAGTACAGCGTCATCATCAAACCGTCTCAGATTGCTGCTCACTCTATTCGCCAGATCATTTACGTATATAGCGAACATGGCTTGCATTGTAGCATAATAATATTCGCACATAGTTCTGAGCCCACATGTCCTAGCTATTGACGAAGATTCGTCTCTAACAAAACGGGTCGTTTAGAACGGTTTCAGTGTCTGAGTGACGCTGAAGCAACATAGTGTGAATGGCCTGCTTCAAGAAATCTGATTTCAACAATAACTGAAAGGAACTGACGAAAATGTGGGAATATTCAGTCACTTACGAGCAAACGTTTGCAGATGCGTGTCAATATTTCACAGTGAGGTGACTAGCGCCACTAGCGATTACCATAAAAATTTCGCGATCGATCGTCCGTAACCGCCTACACGCTTCGTGGGCGTACCAGGTATGTGTCGGGGCGCGCACTCTGCCTCTAGGAGCCAACGGAGGGGGCTGGCTGAATGGAGAGCTGCGTAGCACTGCTGCAGTCAGATCAAAAGGCGAGGGGCGTGAGGGGGTCCGGACGCTTTCTCAACGCCCCGACTGCCGCCAAAGGCGCGACCGCGAGTGCCCTTGAGAGCGGACGTCCTGCGAACCTGGGGGCCGCGTGGTGCCAAGGCGATGATACGGCGTAACGTGGGAGATTAACTGGTACTGTGCAGGGCTAACAGAATCACGTTTCCTTTCAGCGTAGAATGTAATAATCCTATTGGCGATTTTTGTCGATATTAGATTTGTGTAGAAAGGTCACGTCTCGTCCGCAGCTCGTGGTCGTGCGGTAGCGTTCTCGCTTCCCACGCCCGGGTTCCCGGCTTCGATTCCCGGCGGGGTCAGGGATTATCTCTGCCTCGTGATGACTGGGTGTTGTGTGATGTCCTTAGGTTAGTTAGGTTTAAGTAGTTCTAAGTTCTAGGGGACAGATGTTAAGTACCATAGTGCTCAGAGCCATTTGAACCATTTTTTGATCACGTCTCAAACATCAATTTCCTCTCCTAAACTTCTAAGGGAAGTACGCTTCGGGAAGGTTTATTTCAGGATTGAATCCGAATGCCATCACTCAATCGCCATTAAGCCTAGTGCTTTTATTTGCATTTACTAGTATTCGAATCTGTTACTGAACGGCTATCAGTTTTGTCCTTTCAAATATGCGAGAGGACTACATGTGCTGTAACGGTAAGAAGAATAATGCTGATATAACTCTGAAGCCGTTAGGCGCTAAATAACACCTTATATTGATGAACATCGCACATAAAAAGATTGAACAGTCGGGATTTTGAGAAAGTTATATTCAAAGGTAAAGTTTCTGAAATCTCGTGCTGAAACAACTGTAGAAGACAATACTCTTATAACCATTCATTTTGAGAATGGGTTGACAGAAGCTAGTGATTTATAGTATTTTATATTGATTTATTATTATTTTTACTGTACACTGCCAAATGGTAACGTAGTTGCCTAGGAATAGCTCACAAACGATAAGCCGCGAGAGAATAATGATTCAGTTGCTTCACTGGCCCGTGTGTGATGTATGTGCAAGAGTTTAACTGCCGGATTAGCACCGTTACCAGGCTATTTCCGACACTACTGCGTTTTGGTACACGGCTGTTTAATGGCCGAGGTACACAGTGTGTAGATACATCCTTCCAGCATGTCTTCAAGATGGCTGCTACACTTAACGTTAGTCAGAAGCAACGTGCTGTCATAGAATTCCTGTGCTATGAAAACGAGACAGTGAGAAACATCCACAAGAGGTTGAAAAAGGTGTATGGAAATGCTGCTGTCGATCGCAGTACAGTTAGTCGGTGGGCAAAGAAGGTTACGTGATGAAAGCGGGCACGGCAATATTGAGGATTGTCCTCGCAGCGGCAGGCCTCGTACTGCACACACACCAGACAATGTGCAGAGAGTTAACGAACTGGTGACTGCTGAGAGACGCATCACAGTGAACGAATTGTCACGCTACGTTTGGATAGGGGAAGGAAGTGTTTGCAGAATACTGAAAGTGTTGGCGTTAAAAAAGGTTTGTGCCAGGTGGGTTCCCAGGATGTTGACAGTGGTTCACAAAGAAACAAGAAAAACGGTTTGCAGCGAACTTTTGGAACAGTACGAGACTGGTGGAGATGAATTTCTTGGAAGAATTGTGACAGGTGGTGAAACTCGGGTCCATCATTTTCCACCAGAGACGAAGAGGCAATCAATGGAGTGACATCATGCAAATTCACCCAAGGAAAAAAAAAAAAAGTTCAAAACCACACCTTCGGCTGGAAAAGTTATGGCTACGGTGTTTTTCGATTCCGAAGGACTCTTGCTTGTGGACATCATGCCAAGTGGAACCACCATAAATTCTGATGCATATGTGACGACAATGAAGAAACTTCAAGCTCGATTGAGTCGTGTTCGACCACATCGGCAAAAGCAGGATGTTTTGCTGTTGCACCACAATACACGGCCTCATGTCAGTCGAAAAACCATGGAAGGGATCACAAAACTCGGATGGAAAACACTGAAACATCCGCCTTACAGTCCTGACCTGGCCCCATGTGACTATCATCTCTTTGGGAAACTGAAAGACTCTCTTCGTGGAACAAGGTTTGAAGATGATGACTCCCTTGTGCACGCGCCATACAGTGGCTCCGACAGGTTGGTCCAGAATTTTACCGTGCGAGTGTACAGGTGATAATTCCAAGATGGTGTAAGGCAATTGAGAGAGATGGAAATCATGTGGAGAAATGAAAATATTCTTCCTAAAGGATGTAATTACACACTGTAAAACTTTCAAATATGTGGAGTACAAGTTGGATTTTTTTAAAAAAATAGTGTGCATTTCTTTTGAATGACCATTGTAATTAGAGACAGAGCACAAGACAATACGGGACACGGACCGGACACGGTAGTTGCTCCTGCCTTTTCAGAGTGACCGTCCAGATATTCACGTTAAGTCCATTTGCAAAGCCAGAGATAACTGAATGCCTGGACTGTGTTGATCGGCGCTCCAAGCAGCTTAAGCACTGCGCTATTTTGCTCACAACTGAACAACACTGATATCCAAGTTATTTCGGTGTGGCGAAACACTTTTTCATGAGAGTAAAAATACTTGCTTATCGTTGCAACAACGGGTGTAACCGAAATACGAACACCAGACCTAAATTAACAACGGAGTTGCTCGTTGCTAGAGTTCTTGTCCCTTCGGTCAAGTAAAGAGAACAGGCCGACTTCGGCACAACCACTTGAAAGGGTACGAGATAAAACAAAAGTGTCTGGGAGTGGCCCGTCTCGGGCTTAGCAGCGCTCTGGCGTCGGTAGCGCCCGCGTGCAGGTTAAGCCTACAGGTGCGACGCAAAGTCAGATTTATGTATTGAGGTGCATGAAATCTGAGGCGACTGAAGAAGTAACCGTGTCGAGCAGCTGCTGTTGTGCTAATACCGTGAAATTAGCTCGCGAATATATGGAACGTTACACACAGCTCCCTTGTCATTCCGCCGCCCGAGGTCACGGCCAAATGCCTCTATTAACGCTCCGAACACAGGGCTTCACGCCAGGTAGCGAGAGACTTAGTCCGGCTCAGATTTTTCTTGTCAAGGAATTAACTCACCTCGCATAACTGCAGCTCTAGTGTTTCAGGCCGCTACCTGGCAAAGCTTGATGGTATTTTTCTGCTAAGCAGACAGTCTGTAGCAGGCGTTATGCCCCTCGGATATCTGTACCCCACGTTGTCAGTAATTTGCGGTACTTCTTAATGTCTGTTCCCCCCGTACAGAAATGTGAGGTGCTTCCTAGAGGGTGACCGGTTGGGTGGTGAGAAGAGGGCATCGGCTTCCAAAAAGGGGAGGGGAGGAAAGAGGGAGCAGTTGTCCCCAGTCCCCTGGAATCTAAAGTACAAAATTTTTATTCATATATTGAGAGGATAATCATCAATATTCTGGGATATAATAAGTTTTTTGTGTCACATATATAATGTAGTTCTTATCTCATGATATGCATGGAAACGGCGGTACTCAGTTATATCGTAAATGACAATTTTAGAGCCATGCACCCACCTTCCTCCCTGAAAAAAATTTCTACAGGCACCCATGGAAGAAGGTGCGATGGTCTGGCAGCAAAGGTTCGAGGGATGTGATACAATTCAGTATTACAGTCCTATGTAGACCATCTGATGAGAAGTATTCAGGCACCTATTAGTGGACATTAATATGGACTACGTCGACATTTCGCCTTTATGAGGGCTTGAACTCTGCGGGGGACACTTCCAATTACGTATCTGAATGCCTGTGGAGGAAAGGCAACCTAGTTTTCCTCAAGAGTCGAGACTAGAGACTATCGAGATGCGGCAGGCATGTCCATTTCAGGATTGTTATTGTCTGCAAACTGTTCCGCGGATTTAGCGTTTTGTTAGTGTAATATGGGGACCACACCCTAACCACGAACAACATCTCCATACTGTAACACTACCTCCACTGCACTTCACTGTTGGCACTTCACATGATGGCAGATGACATTCTCTAGGCATTCGCCAAATCCAAACGCTTCTACCGAACTGATACAGAGAATAGTAATATAAAGTGTAGGACCGAGTCAAACGCTCTTCAGAAGTTGGCAGCCTTCATCCATGGCTTTCAGGATGTCATCTGCGGAAAGTGTGACTTGTGTTTCACACGACTGATTTTTCCATTACCCATAGAGGACGTCAGTTCTGTTCGAGATACATCATAACGTTTGAGCTCATAATATTTCCGAAGATGCTACAACAACTAGATGTCAAGGATATTTGCCGGCAGTTTTGTGGATCACTTCTGCTAGTTTTGCAGATGGGTATCACATGTGCTTTCTTCTAACCACAGGACATCGTTTATTTTGTTAAATGAATTAACAATATACACTCCTGGAAATGGAAAATAGAACACATTGACACTGGTGTGTCAGACCCACCATACTTGCTCCGGACACTGCGAGAGGGCTGTACAAGCAATGATCACACGCACGGCACAGCGGACACACCAGGAACCGCGGTGTTGGCCGTCGAATGGCGCTAGCTGCGCAGCATTTGTGCACCGCCGCCGTCAGTGTCAGCCAGTTTGCCGTGGCATACGGAGCTCCATCGCAGTCTTTAACACTGGTAGCATGCCGCGACAGCGTGGACGTGAACCGTATGTGCAGTTGACGGACTTTGAGCGAGCGCGTATAGTGGGCATGCGGGAGGCCGGGTGGACGTACCGCCGAATTGCTCAACACGTGGGGCGTGAGGTCTCCACAGTACATCGATGTTGTCGCCAGTGGTCGGCGGAAGGTGCACGTGCCCGTCGACCTGGGACCGGACCGCAGCGACGCACGGATGCACGCCAAGACCGTAGGATCCTACGCAGTGCCGTAGGGGACCGCACCGCCACTTCCCAGCAAATTAGGGACACTGTTGCTCCTGGGGTATCGGCGAGGACCATTCGCAACCGTCTCCATGAAGCTGGGCTACGGTCCCGCACACCGTTAGGCCGTCTTCCGCTCACGCCCCAACATCGTGCAGCCCGCCTACAGTGGTGTCGCGACAGGCGTGAATGGAGGGACGAATGGAGACGTGTCGTCTTCAGCGATGAGAGTCGCTTCTGCCTTGGTGCCAATGATGGTCGTATGCGTGTTTGGCGCCGTGCAGGTGAGCGCCACAATCAGGACTGCATACGACCGAGGCACACAGGGCCAACAACCGGCATCATGGTGTGGGGAGCGATCTCCTACACTGGCCGTACACCACTGGTGATCGTCGAGGGGACACTGAATAGTGCACGGTACATCCAAACCGTCATCGAACCCATCGTTCTACCATTCCTAGACCGGCAAGGGAACTTGCTGTTCCAACAGGACAATGCACGTCCGCATGTATCCCGTGCCACCCAACGTGCTCTAGAAGGTGTAAGTCAACTACTCTGGCCAGCAAGATCTCCGGATCTGTCCCCCATTGAGCATGTTTGGGACTGGATGAAGCGTCGTCTCACGCGGTCTGCACGTCCAGCACGAACGCTGGTCCATCTGAGGCGCCAGGTGGAAATGGCATGGCAAGCCGTTCCACAGGACTACATCCAGCATCTCTACGATCGTCTCCATGGGAGAATAGCAGCCTGCATTGCTGCGAAAGGTGGATATACACTGTACTAGTGCCGACATTGTGCATGCTCTGTTGCCTGTGTCTATGTGCCTGTGGTTCTGTCAGTGTGATCATGTGATGTATCTGACCCCAGGAATGTGTCAATAAAGTTTCCCCTTCCTGGGACAATGAATTCACGGTGTTCTTATTTCAATTTCCAGGAGTGTATTATTGTTGAAAGAGAGGACAGCTCAGTCGCAGGTTTGCTATATAATCTGATAGGGATTCCCTCGCGACTTGGAGCTTTGTTCAGTTTTATTGATTTCAGCTGTTTCTCAACATCTATTTAAGTGCTGGTCTGAATCTACACTTTTAACCTCCCCCCCCCCTTCCCCCGCAGTTACCACCATTACCAAAATACTATTGCTTGGTGCCTCAGGATGTGACCTACCGACATATCACTTCTTTAAGTCTAATTATACTTTACACCTCTTTTCATTCTGATTCGATCCGATATCTCTTCAAACGCCATATACCCGTATAATCTTCGGCATTGTCATATAACGTCACATTTTGAAAGACTTACACAAAAATATTTTCTGCAGAGTCCATGCCTTTCTCATTCCAACACAAGCGTCATTGACATTTTCAATCAACCACGGTTCACATCCAAAGATACTGTCGCACGTCAACCCTGTTCCCGGCGCAGTAACAAATTTTCGAAGCTATGGCTCGATACAGACAGTAAAAGAACGAAGACCGACTTAGATCACATGTCACAGTCATAATCTAGAGCACGCGAAGAGTGCCAACGTTGTAAAATCAGTGCAACGCTCGTAACTCATTGCCATACAGTGAGCAAAGCAAAAGCAAGGAGCGCAAACGGTGCAGTATAACAGCACCCAGGAAGTCGTTATACAGACTCTAACATACGGGGAAATAACATGCGACGTCCGAGCTCTGTCGCTCCAAGGAGTTTTAGAGCCGACGACAAATGCAGAGGCAGGGAAAATCGTCTGTAATTGAGACACCACGCTGTGTACAGGACTGCTGACACCTCTGGTTAAGCGAGGGCAAATGCTCGTCTAACCTGCTACAACAACATGATGTCTGGCTTTAAATACCCTTGTTTTAGACATCTCGTTCTCGGTGTCTGGTCATTTCGTTTGCATCACCAGTCCTATCAAAACGACGGTACCGCTAATTCTGCAGGCAAACCGTGATGTGCTGCTTTCTGCCTCTTTGAGGATTTCAACTACGAGACTGCCGCCTGCCAGCTGTGGTTAGACTTCATCGCTCCACACTGCCACGATGCCCACGAGAAAGACAGGCCGTAGCGCCGTCTGAAGCGTGGAGCGAGTAACTATTTCAGACGAGTTTAATAATTTTTGAGTCCGTGGTTAAATGCATGTTAGTTCTCGATAGCACAGGACAAAGTTAAGATCTTTGATAGTTTCATTTTCAGTAAAGATTGATTTCCTGTGGGCCCTGCACGGAGCTGAGCGTGAAGTGTGGCGAACAAGCCGACTAGTGTGACGTCACAAGGTCGTTGCAGGGCCCGTGTATCTCATTGGCCCCGACGTCGCCTCTACCGGCGCGCCAGAGCCGTGGCCGACAGAAGATGGGGACTTAGTGGTCCTTGCACTGCTGAAGAGCCAAACCGTTGGACCGCAAGCTGCCGTCTTGTGCTTGCTGAGTGGCCACCACCTGGCTGTATGTGTACGGCCCTCCTGGCAGTACATTGCGTGTGATGAGGGAGTCTTGGGCTTCCGCCTTCACGACAACCGCCACCTGCAATGTGCCGTCAGTACACCAACTCTAAGTGAACTTCCACGTCGAGAGTGCTGGGGCTCGTCGTATCCATAGTGACGCTCAGCGATAGATGTTGCTACGGTCACGCTACCGTGACCCCTTGCGGTGGTAGCCATCCCTGGGAGGGAGAGGTTTTTTCTGGGAACCCTGGACTACCGAGCGAACCGATAGACGTTTGCAGTGACGCCATGGTGAGAGCCGGCCTCGGTGACCGAGCAGTTCTAGGCGCTTCAGTCCGGAACCGCGCGACTGCTAAGGTCGCAGGTTCGAATCCTGCCTCGTGCATGGATGTGTGTGATGTCCTTAGGTTAGTTAGGTTTATGTAGTTCTAAGTTCTAGAGGACTGATGACCTCAGATGTTAAATCCCATAGTGCTCAGAGCCATATGAACCATATGAACCATGGTGAGAACCGTTTTTGCTGATTAAATAAATTCAAGCATCAGCTTAAGAAAACACGCTATGCCTTGCAGATTTCCCAAATGTGCCTGTTTCTGTAGAACATACACTGAAGCGCCAAAGAAACTTGTAGAGGCATGCGTGTGCAACTACAGAGATATGTAAGCTGGCAGAATACGGCGCTGCGGTCGGCAACGCCTTTATAAGACAAGTGTCTGGCGCAGTTGTTAGATCGGTTACTGTCGCTACAACGGTAGTTTATCGAGATTTAATAGAGTTTGAACGTGGTGTTACATTCGGCGCACGAGCGGTGGCACACAGCATCTCCGAGGTAACGATGAAGTGGTGATTTTCCCGTACGACCATTTCACGTGTGTACCGTGGATATCAGGAATCCGGTAAAACATCAAATCTGCGACATCGCTGCCGCCAGAAAAAGATCCTGCAAGAACGGGACCAACGACGACTTAAGACAGTTGTTCAATGTGACGGAAGTGCAACCCTTCCGCAAATCGCTGCAGATTTCAATGCTGGGCCATCGACAAGTGTTAGCGTGCGAACCGTTCAACGAAACATCATCGATACTGGCTTTCGGAGCCGAAGGCCCACTCGTGTACCGTTGCTGACTGCACCAGGCAAAGCTTTACGCCTCGCCCGGGCCTGTCAACACCGACAGTATTGAGGGGATGTTTGCATATGAGTACGAAGACAACGTCATGAATCCATAGACCCTGCATGACAGCAGAGGACTATTCAAGCTGGTGGAGGCTCTGTAATGGTGTGGGGCGTGTGCAGTTGGAGCGATATGGAACCCCTGATACATCTACACTCCTGGAAATGGAAAAAAGAACACATTGACACCGGTGTGTCAGACCCACACACGGTCCCCCACACCGTTAGGCCGTCTTCCGCTCACGCCCCAACATCGTGCAGCCCGCCTCCAGTGGTGTCGCGACAGGCGTGAATGGAGGGACGAATGGAGACGTGTCGTCTTCAGCGATGAGAGTCGCTTCTGCCTTGGTGCCAATGATGGTCGTATGCGTGTTTGGCGCCGTGCAGGTGAGCGCCACAATCAGGACTGCATACGACCGAGGCACACAGGGCCAACACCCGGCATCATGGTGTGGGGAGCGATCTCCTACACTGGCCGTACACCACTGGTGATCGTCGAGGGGACACTGAATAGTGCACGGTACATCCAAACCGTCATCGAACCCATCGTTCTACCATTCCTAGACCGGCAAGGGAGCTTGCTGTTCCAACAGGACAATGCACGTCCGCATGTATCCCGTGCCACCCAACGTGCTCTAGAAGGTGTAAGTCAACTACCCTGGCCAGCAAGATCTCCGGATCTGTCCCCCATTGAGCATGTTTGGGACTGGATGAAGCGTCGTCTCACGCGGTCTGCACGTCCAGCACGAACGCTGGTCCAACTGAGGCGCCAGGTGGAAATGGCATGGCAAGCCGTTCCACAGGACTACATCCAGCATCTCTACGATCGTCTCCATGGGAGAATAGCAGCCTGCATTGCTGCGAAAGGTGGATATACACTGTACTAGTGCCGACATTGTGCATGCTCTGTTGCCTGTGTCTATGTGCCTGTGGTTCTGTCAGTGTGATCATGTGATGTATCTGACCCCAGGAATGTGTCAATAAAGTTTCCCCTTCCTGGGACAATGAATTCACGGTGTTCTTATTTCAATTTCCAGGAGTGTAGTTTCGACCCTGATAGGTGACGCGTAGGTAAGCATCTTGTCTGGTCACCTGCATCATTCATGTCCAGTATGCATTCCCACAGACTTGAGCAAATCCAGAAGAACACTGCGACACCCCACACGTCCAGAACTGCTACAGAGTGGCTCCAGGAACACTCTTCTGAGTTTAAACACTTCCACTGGCCACCAAATTCCCCAGACATGAACATTATTGAGCATATCTGGGATGCCTTGCAAATGTGCTGCTCAGAGTGGTCTCCACCCCCTCGTACTCTTACGGATTTATGGACAGACCTGCGGATTCGTGATGTCAATTCCCTCCAGCAGTACTTCAGACATTAGTCGAGTCCATACCACGTCGTGTTGCGGCACTTCTGTGTGCTCAGGGGACCCTACACGATATTGGGCAGGTGTACCGGTTTCTTTGGCTCTTCAGTGTGTATGTACACGGTTTGAAAATTCACTCGACAAGCTCGCAATTCCAGATGAATGCCGTTGCTGGAAGGAAGGTATTGGAAGGCAATTCGTGCAAAATCCGGTTTCCTGATTTAAACGGAACTGTGATGAATTACAAGGTGCTGGGGTGTAGTATTGGCCCCCTACTGATGTTTTGGTTGTGGGGAAAAACTGATGTGTAGCCTATCCCGAATTAAAGGACAGGTTTGGAGGTGGTACTTTTGGTTGTTAGTTGGCGATGCCGACGAATGTGAATGCCGAATAAAGATTGTGGTAATAGACTGACCTGTTGCGTTATCTAATGTTTTTGTGTTCGCGCTACATGTAACGTATTTTTCCATATTCAGCGAGTCATCCGGCATCAGATTAAAAACGAAAGGTAAATTCGGAAAACCTATTTTAGATGATGGACGTGTTACAGGTGAGTATGTTAATGCATACTACATAAACTACGTTATTTTTACTTTAAAAGGAAACGTTAAAGCGCAAGAACGTAAAGCAGATGGAAATATTAATGTATTTTGCACCTTGTAATAAGGGGCATCTTTTGATAAGGCAGCTTTTGTATGTTTCGAGATCTGTGCATGGGGATTCGAAAATGAATTTCCGTCTGAAAGCAGTTCAGATTCATTTATAATCCAAAGATGCCTATAATGTTTTTTGTGTGTAAGCACTGACTTTAAAATCTTAGTTAATTGGGGGTGCTGTATTGCAGTGCTGAATATTCTTCCGGCTGATAAATTCGTTTGGATTGCGGTGTAACATTCTGTTTTGACGCCTTGCACATCCAGTTATCGTAGCGAGTTGTTTAGCGAAATTTCATTTGATAGTGCTGGTGAGTGATAGTTTCTGCATAAGCAAGCGAGAGACATAATTTGCACGATATACGCTTCCTTCACGCGGAAAGGGCGCGCATGCGCGTACCGCAAATTTCGCTTGGTATCGTCCACAATGCCATACCTGTCCGTGCCTCGACATGCGCGAACCGTCATCATTCGTGGATCAGACTATAGTGAATTTGATATAATGTTGCAAATATTTTTGTATTTACCCGTCATTTTGCTGCTCTTACATTGGCGTTGTCAATAAAAAATCTGTTAAAACATGAATTTTGAAGTGTAGTTATTTCAGTTATGTAAGTGTTGCCTCATTTTCCTTCTTTACAACTACAAACCACAAGAACCGGCCGGCCGGAGTGGCCGTGCGGTTCTAGGCGCTACAGTCTGGAACCGAGCGATCGCTACGGTCGCAGGTTCGAATCCTGCCTCGGGCATGGATGTGTGTGATGTCCTTAGGTTAGTTAGGTTTAATTAGTTCTAAGTTCTAGGCGACTGATGACCTCAGCAGTTGAGTCCCATAGTGCTCAGAGCCATTTGAACCATTTTTGAACCACAAGAACCAATTCCTGGTGTTAAATTTTAAGATAAGCCGTAAGGGACCAAGTCCAGAGCCGGCCGGAGTGGCCGAGCGGTTAAAGGCGCTACAGTCTGGAACCGCACGACCGCTACGGTGGCAGGTTCGAATCCTGCCTCGGGCATGGATGTGTGTGTTGTCCTTAGGTTAGTTAGGTTTAAGTAGTTCTAAGTTCTAGGGGACTTATGACCACAGCAGTTGAGTCCCATAGTGCTCAGAGCCATTTGAACCAAGTCCAGTTTCAGCCCCCTATGCTCGATGGAACAATAAATATTGGGACGTACCGAATTAATCTGACAGAGCGTTAGAAAATGTTTATAATGCGACAATTGCTTTGTGATAACGTCAGATATGAATTTTAATTGTAAAGTTATGCTAAAACAGCTCTAGCTCAAAATGTAGATTTTGGAGTTGGTTCCATATTGCATAACCACGTCGAACTAAAGCATTCGAAACCACCATCATCATCCACATACCGGACATAAGTGACTCTTGGAATGTACAACGCGTAACCATAACAGTAACTATAGTTATTTTCATGACAACACATTCTTTCACTTCGCGAACTTCCTATCACGTTGTCACTTTTTAGCTCTTCTATGCCAAAACCCATAACCAGAAAATAATACTGACTCAAAACTAATGTCCGTATTCTGTTTCCGCACCTACGCTACACGCCACCACTTAATTACGTCAGAGAAGGTATTTAAGATGCAAATATAATACTTTGATGAGAATTTTATAATCCATAATCTTCATAATGCAACGTGGTTGAATTGTTATTCAGAAATTAAACAATTGTGTCTGCGACATTTGTGATGTGGAATAGTACACATCTTCGTTGTATGTGACGTCTACTGCTTCTACGAAATATCACTGATGCCTGAGAGTGAGTAAATTGGCATCCTGGACTTGCAAAAGATCGTGGCAGCTTGACCACAGCATCTATCGGTTTGCTCGGTAGCGGGTCGCTAACGTCGTTGGCTCAACACACCTCTCGTTGTGGGGCATTGTGCCTGCCCTGTCGGCCCGTTTCCTGCGTCCCGGGGAAGGCAATAGTCACTGAAGCAACCACGTTAATGTAACTTTACAGACACCCTTGTACCAGCCCTCGGAGCTCAGCCACCGACCCTTGTAGCGTCAATGCCTCGCCTGCCCAACCTCGACGCCCACGAACTTCCTGGCCTGAGCGGTGGCTGTTACAGTATGTACGTCATAACGAACTACAGGGCGTTTCAAAAAGAAAGAGCAGATTTCAAACATTTATTTCTCAAAAACTACAAATGATAGAAACACAATTCCAACGGTCCTTCACTCAATATGAGTACCAAATGTTACACAACAAATATCAAAACTGTACCTCAATATGAGCACCATTTGTTACACGACAAATATCAAACCGGTATCTCATTTCTTGCCACACACGACGCAACTGGTCTTTAGTTACCGAATTCACGGCCGCAACAATTCGATGTCGTACCTCTTGAAGAGTAGCGGGCATAGGTGGGACATAAACACAGTCCTTTATGTACCCCCACAAATAAAAATCGCAGGGAGTAAGGTCTGGTGACCTGGGAGGCCACAGACGATGACATTGATCTTGTGCTCCTGCTCTTCCAATCCACCGTCCTGGAATGGTGTTATTTAGGTACCGTCGTACAGGTTCAGAGAAGTGTGGTGGGGCGCCATCTTGCATGAAGATGAAGTGATTTGAATCTTCCTGAAGTTGAGGAAATAGCCAGTTTTCTAACATGTCCAGGTAAATGGTTCCTGTGATAGTTTTCTCCATGAAAAAGAAAGGTCCATAAACTTTGTTTACCGAAATTGCACAAAAGACGTTAACCTTTGGTGAGTCTCTTTCATGTTGAATAACGTCCCTCGGAGTTTCACTCGCCCAAATTCGTACGTTATGCCGATTAACTTTACCAGAAATGTGAAACGTTGATTCATCTGAAAAAATTAATCGTTCGGCAAAATTGTCCTCTTCCATGTCCTGTAGAATTGCAGTTGAAAATTCGAACCTTTTGTTGTGGTCGTCAGGACGCAATGCTTGCAATAACTGCAGTTTGTACGGCTTCATGTGCAGACGGTTACTCAGAACGCGCCATACCGTTGTTTTAGACATGTTTAGTTCGTGACTTGCCCGTGTCGTGGATTTTCTAGGGCTCCTTTCGTAAGCTGCACGGACACGCTCGACATTTTCATCCGATGTGCGTGGACGACCCGTGCTTTTTCGCTTGCAGATGCAACCATCTTCTACGAATCTGTGATGCCACTCATAAATTTGCTTATGACGAGGCGGCTGTTTGTTGAATTGACGGCGGAATGCACGTTGCACACCAACAATGGACTCTAACTTTGCAAATTGCAGCACACAAAATGATCGTTCCTGTGGTGTCGTCGCCATTTTCCTACAAACAAACGCCAGCGCCACTGCGGATTTGCATGGAACTTCTGCGCGGACCATTGAAAAACTTTGAACCTTTCTCTGACAAGAAACGTTTGAATTGTGTTTCTATCATTTGTAGTTTTTGAGAAATAAATGTTTGAAATCTGCTCTTTCTTTTTGAAACGCCCTGTATTTTGGATGTTTTCCTGATATTTATAGAGTAGTGCTGTCATAATGAACGATTTCAGGTGCTTTTCGGATAATTACAGGGTAAAATACTATACCACTGCATTCTCTTGCTGAAGGGAACATCCTTGTTCCTGTCTACTTTTCTTGGGCAATTCTCTGTAGATGTAAAATTTTTTTGTTTATTTATAGACGCAATCACATTTTTATGACATAGTCATACCCGGTTGCGGCCATACAATGACCATCTTCAGATTCTAAACTCGGCATACACTGAACACAGGTTCATGCGTTGTCAAACGTTTGACAACGCATGAACCTGTGTTCAGTGTATGCCGCCTTTAGAATCTGAAGATGGTCATTGTATGGCCGAAACCGGTTATGACTATGTCATAAAAATGTGATTGCGTCTATAAATAAACAAAAATCTTTACAAAATAATCAGTCACTCTCTCCATTGGCAAAATGTCGTTTTTTCCTCTGTAGATGTGGCTGTTGCCCTCCTATCGATTTTGCCTGATTTTTAG
Source organism: Schistocerca cancellata (assembly GCF_023864275.1). Lineage (NCBI taxonomy): Eukaryota > Metazoa > Arthropoda > Insecta > Orthoptera > Acrididae > Schistocerca > Schistocerca cancellata. The sequence continues at coordinate 593,969,356 of NC_064631.1, read as the reverse complement.
CCCTGTTCTGGCGTCAAAAGCCAACAGCCGATCACCAGCTGTCCTTCTTGCGTCACATAAGCTTCTTTGTAGGCTCTTTGGGAAGTACTGAAGCAGTGCGACAGCTGTGACATTTGACTATCAGATTTAAACGTATGGTTTGTGAGTGCCTAGCAGCAGATGATTTTCCAAAACATCAATTCACCCATCGTCGTCCGCAGCTCGTGGTCGTGCGGTAGCGTTCTCGCTTCCCACGCCCGGGTTCCCGGGTTCGATTCCCGGCGGGGTCAGGGATTTACTCTGCCTCGTGATGACTGGGTGTTGTGTGACTTCCTTAGGTTAGTTAGGTTTAAGTAGTTCTAAGTTCTAGGGGACTGATGACCATAGATGTTAAGTCCCATAGTGCTCACAGCCATTTGAACCATTTTTTAAAAATCGTCGGATTACTTTAGGAATTGTTATGAAACTACACTCTAGGATTAATACGTTAGATTCACTGAAATACACTTAGGCAAAATGCATGTTCTTGATTGCTTTGGTCATTCTAGAGATTCCTTTCTGCATGTTCTGTGCCATACGAGTGACATATAATAACATTTAAAAATGCTGGCATCCTTTCTTGGAGTTCCTCTAACGAATACAAATCTCACCATTAACCAGCAGGCACATTCCAAGTTAACTCTGACCATAAGTCTCGGTACAGGCAACATAGTATATTCTGTTCTTCCTGAAACCGACTTTCCATATAGTACATTTATTTATTGCAGTTGTTTTCAGAAATTAGGCAGGTACCATGCACCCACATGGCCTCCACATACTCTCTCCCAATGCAGTTTGCACAGCCCCCCCCCCCTCCAGGCAACGGTATCTGCCCTGGCATTTCTCCATTCTGTGAGATCCAAGCCGTTCCTCCCTATCCTCTCCCACATCAGCGTTCCCTCCTTCTTTCTCATCCGATCCTTTTCCTCCGTATCCACAGTAATAGCTTGGCCCCATTATGGTCACTCCTACCCCAACCCCCTGTCTCCTGCCACCCGTTCTGCCACACTGCACAACCTCACAGACCAACCCACAAATTAAATTACTCCCTTGTCCCCATCTCTCATCATCTCAAAACACCTCTTAATCATTACACTCCAAACGTGCTCGGTTGTGAGGTTGCTATCCTCGCAGATCGTGTGTACAAGTAGAGGAAGCAATAGTGTTGGCGAGTTGTCAGAATAAGCTATTCTGCATTTCCGGCCACAACTGTGTCTGGATTTTTCTCTGCGTTTAGCGACGCAGAAGTTGTGGAGGGTCGCCAGAGTCGTTGGCGGATTGTCGTAGTAAATGGTCGTTAGGTTCCGTGAAGAGACTTTGAGATGATTCTTCTTCGGATGCCAAGAAACTTATGAAATAGTAGTCGTTCACGCAAAATGATCCAAAAGTACTTTAATTGCTGATCTGGTAGTTTAGCTAAGGCAGTGGCATAAAGTGTTGTCTGAAGTCTGAGAGGAGATGAGTAACTATAAATGCTTATTATCAAGTGAACTCCAGTGTAAGACGGTAAACTGAATCTCTCCACCCATCCCATATTCCGCTTAAGGTAACAGAGGAGGAAAAGATCTACGAGACAGTGAAGGATGAAAGCGTAGTGCCAGGGACGTTGTATATACAGTATACGTCCCACTATTTCAGTGGTTCACAACATTTCTGAGTACAGTCACATATTAGCTAGTACGTTCCTCCTTTGGTTCAAATGGCTCTAAGCACTATGTGACCTAACATCTGAGGTCATCAGTCCTCTAGAGGTAGAACTACTTAAACCTAACTAACCTAAGGACAGCACACACATCCACGCCCGAGGCAGGATTCGAATCTGCGACCGTAGCAGCAGCACCGTTCCGAACTGCAGCGCCTAGAACCGCTGGGCACCCGCAGCCGGCCGTTCCTGCTTTCCCACTTTATCATCAACATTAGCACCTAACTAAATTTTAGAATAAAAAAGAATTTTCTTTGAATATTTTTATTTTTAAAATGATGAAAGATGAATGATATTAGTTGTTGTAAGTGTTTTATTAAACCATGAACTAATGAGACAAAGAAACTACTGGTACTGCTTACGTGTGACAACCTTTTTTATAGAATAATGGCCGGCCGCGGTGGCCGACCGGTTCTAGGCGCTTCAGTCTGGAACCGCGCGACTCCTACGGTCGCAGGTTCGAATCCTGCCTCGGGCATGGATGTGTGTGATGTCTTTAGGTTAGTTAGGTTTAAGTAGTTCTACGTTCTAGGGGACTGATGACCTCAGATGTTAAATCCCATAGTGCTCAGAGCCATATGAACCATTTTTACAGAATAATGAAGTAATTCTTAGTGCACCGCTGGTGCCACATACAACTATCTCAGACAGGAAGTCTAGTTACCTATATTGAGCGAAGACATCTGTTACACAACATGCTTCCTCTGCACCATTCCCCATCTTAGCAGCACTTGACTCAACCACACCCCGCACACCTGTTTAAAAATCAACCAAATAGAAATGTGTACACTGTACTTAGGCCTACTACCTATAAATAACTTGACTGCAGGACTCCTTACATTTCATCTGGCAGACTTCATGTTTTCTATGGTTTGTGTCTGATCAGTGCCACTAATAATAATAATAATAATAATAATAATAATAATAATAATAATAATAATAATAGTGATGATGATGATTATGACGATGTGTAGGCTCTACAGCGGTGTAGTACCCATTGCATAGTTACTATTGTTTTGTGTTGATAATTAGTTCGAATATCTGTTCGGAGAAACTTCGGATCTGCAGGCACTCATCGTCAACAACATTCCACAATATTTCGACTGGGCACCAGACAGTCATCCTCAGGTGCACCAGCGAGGGCTAAAGACTTTTTCTTTGTGGTAGGTTGCGGTACATCGTCACCGTTGTGGAGGGGTCTGTCTTCGAGTAGGAGCAATTTTTTCCTATCTTGCAATCAAATCGTCGCAATGACATCAATGTATTGCACGTTGAAGGTATGGCGGTGGGTCTTAAAGTCCCATACCATCCTCCGACCGTGGAAGTTTAAGGTTGCCGGTAAGAAGTGACACGTATTAGAACTGGCACACTATTAGTGGCCGTACGAGGGCTATCGGTAGCCAGGATACGAATCCGAATCTTCTTGGATGGTAAGAGGAACAGGGTGGCGATGCCAGTGCCGGGGAGACGTTGTGCCGATGTATTGCAAACCACTGACTGTGTCACGCAGAGTGGCCACTTTGTTGTAGAGGCGTCTTGCCCTCTCTCGAATGGACGCCTTTAGAGGGAGCATGTTCGTCTCTTCGTATAGGGTAGCAATCCTCATGAGTGGAGGGGCATGCAGGCTCCACCGAAGCAACTTGCTCTGCAGGCGCTGGTGGGTCTATATCCGGGAGACACTAATCGCCACGCAGTGAAGCTATAGTTGAGGGCGGGGCACAGTCGGAGCTTGATGGCTAAGGTGAGTACCCTCCTGCCGAAGAGCGGGTAAAATGCTTTTATCAACTTCTTCCCCTTTCAAAAAATGTTCAAATGTGTGTGAAATCTTTGGGACTGAACTGCTAAGGTCATCAGTCCCTAAGCTTACACACTACTTAACGTAATTTAGCCTAAGGACAAACACACATATCCATGCCCGAGTGAGGACTCGAACCTCCGCCGGGACCAGCCGTCTTCCCCTTTCGGGTAACGTACTCCGCTTCTCGATGGAAGGGCAGTTTATTACCCATCTTGACACCTAGATATTTGGTGTCCAGGGACCATGGTATCCGGACGCCTGCAAGAGTGATGTTGTAGCGGACGATAGGGCGCCGCAGTTTTGGCGGAATTGAGGGCATTCTTGTTTGAACGACTCCAGGTGGCTGTTGCATCCAGCTGCCTCTGGAGATGAGCAATGAGCTGGTCCGTGTTGCAGCTGGTCGTATAGAGCACCGTATCGTTGGCGTATTGCGCCCGGTGGCAGCTCGAGCCAAAATCAGTTTGACGGACAGATCACGCTACCGGGCGGCAACGCTCTCTCTGGTGGAACTGTGGAACTCAGCTGCCCTCAGCGTTTCCGCTCTCCGCAGCCGACGACGCACTATGTCGTCTTCTGTTTGAGCAAATCGTGGACATGATAGCGTTCCACGCATTGTCCAGTTCGTAGCCGCTGTCACGGCTTATCATGGACGCATATTTCCATGGATTATCTCATGGAGTCCCGAAAGATTTTGGCCAAAATGATTATCGCTCCGTTGAATGTCCAATGGGGATAGAAAATTTTGGTAATAGCAGACTTGCTTGACTGCAAAAGTCGACTGCAGCACTGATGTCCGGTGCAGCCTTCTTCCACGTTGCGCGTGGGCTAGCCTGTGTAAGATACCACACTGGCAAAGTGCCGGGAGTATCAACAAGTACCATCATATTTGGTACGTGTATATTTCTGAAACTAATAAACACATACAATGAATTTTGTTTTTTGATGAACGTGAAACTCAAAAAGTTTTTTTTTTCATACCTTTTCATTGGTGTTCTATATGCCCCCCTTGAGATGCACGGCATATGCCAGTGCCGTAATCAAATTGTTCCCACACTGCAGCGAGCATGTCTTGAGTTACGGGTCTCACAGCTGCTGTTATGCGATGTCTCAGTTCATTCATTGTTGTTGGTAACGGAGGCACATAAACAGAGTCTTTTACAAACCCCCACAAAAAATAATCACATACAGTCAGGCCGACGACCCCGGAGGCCAGTAACGTAATGCAGAGTCATTGGGTCCAGTGAAACCGATCCGTCGTTCAGTAATCCTTTGATTTAAAATATCCCGCACTTACAGATGCCAGTGGCGCTGCCCCATCCTGTTGGTAAATGAAGTCGTTCGAATCAGTTTCCAACTGTGGGAAAAGAAAGTACTCAAGCATATACAACCATCATTATTGACACGCACTGCGCAAAACGTAGAACACAAAACACCCGACACCATTTTCATAAGAACTGAAGTGCGTACACACTGCTGCTACCTAGTGGAACCATTTTAAGCTCAAGAGTTTGCTCTTTCCGACAGTACGTTGTTGACGGACATTTCTCAAATAACATAATAGTTCTGATTTTTTTTTAATTGGGTGATTCTTTTCGATACACCCTGTATTTTGTAAACTACAACCTTCCTACATAACAAACTGTCCTTCAATGATTCGAGCAAGTCGGCAATGCTAGACGGTGGATGGAAAATCATTTTCAACTGGAAGTTAGAGAGAATTCTTCTAATTTTAAACAAGATATTGCCAACAAAGGGAAGGAAAGCTAGAGATTTTGCCAGCGTGTTCTCTTTATGCACTTCCTGGTTCTTGGTTTTAACTGATAGTGCCCTGTTAACCTGTTGCGTAGAATATCCATTTTCCCTGAACACTGGTCTTTACATGGGCGAACTTTTTAGCCAAGCTGTATGCATCTGTGTGAGCTCTGAGAACAAGTAACTTAAACTCATAGTTTGTGGCATGTGATGACAACTCTACTACTGTAAATACAAGTCGACGTCAGTAGGCTTGGTATAAACTGAATGCCTCAGAGAGCCATCATTATTTCGCCTAAACGAAACATCCAGGAAAAGCCGACAATAACCTCTCGTAATGCGATCTAGCTAATACACGATGGTAATATGATTTAGCCAGACATATTGCTTTTTTTCTGAGGCCATTGATGGGGAAATGCTCACGTCATACACGAAAATCGGCCAATTTTATCAAAGAACTGGCGACTGGCTTTCTTTTTAAGAAGTTCGGACCATTTAGTAAGCTTTGAAGTAGTATCTCTTTTTACAAAGCTCCTTCTCGAGGTTTGTTTGGTACTACATGGTAATAAGTTTCAGGTGGACGTAACTTCCTAGATTCGGCACGTTCTTTCCTCAACCTGTATGATGTTCAACCATGAGTATTTTCAGCGATTGATGGCGTCGAACACGGGTAGCCGTCTGTCTCTCCTGGTAGTCAACGTGTTAATGAAGGACACAGAAGACACAACGCTTGACTCAGCGACCCTTAAACCAACTGTATTTTGGAGATATATGCTTTGATATTGTGGCCCCATGGAGTTTTTTGTCACCTCCATCCATAAAACATACATGTTCACTATGGAATTAGAGAATGATGATTGTCTGCCTTTCCTGGATGTTTTGAGTTTTGATTACACGGAATAACAATGGCTCTCTGGGGCATTCACTGTATTTCGAGCCCACTCATACCGTATTCACAATCGTCGAGTGGTCGCCACCTGTCGCCAACTACGATTGTACTTGAAACACTTGTACCCAGAGCTCAAATAGTCTCAGATGTAGACGGTTTGCCTAAAGTGCTCGCCAAACTGAAGGCAGTGCTCAGCGAAGATAGATAGTCTACGCGGCAGATTAACAGTGCGCTGGCCGGCCTGAGTTGCCGAGCGGTTCTAGGCGCTACAGTGTGGAACCGCGCGGCCGCTACGGTCGCAGGTTCGAATCGTGCCTTGGGCATGGATGTGTGTGATGTCCTTAGGTTAGTCAGGTTTAAGTAGTTCTAAGTTCTAGGGGACTGATGATCTCAGATGTTAAGTCCCATAGTGCTCAGAGCCATTTGAACCATTTGAATCGCTAGCTTTCTTCGCTTTGTCGGCAATATTTAGTTTAAAATATTTAGAATTTTGCGTATTTTTCAGGTGAAAGTAGTTTTCCACCCGCCATCGAAAATTTTTTTACTGCAAAAGGCGGCAATTGATAGAAGAACTTGCCGTTGTGGTATGTCTTATACAAACCAGACCAAGCATACTGTGGAAGAACGCTTCACCGAACATCAACGCTGCAGTCGACTTTTGAAATCGACCCAGCCAGTCTGCTGTTGATGAAAATTGTATCTCCATCTGACATTCAATGGAGCATGAGGAAACAACAGTTTTGGTCGCAGAAGGTTCTTTTGGGACTCCATTATTAAAGAACCGTGGAAATACACATGGCGGAAAATCTGATGAACCTTACAGCGACTATCAGCTGGACAATGCTTGGAGCCCCGTCATCTCCATGATTTGCCCTAATAAGTGACGACAGAGTGCGCCGACGGCTGCGGAGAGCGGAAATGCTGGGGGCGGTTCAGTTCCGCGATTCCATTAGCGAGGGCGCCATCACCGTATCGTGTGGTTCGTCTGTCAATTAGATTTCGACGTATGCGGGGAATTACTCACAGCGTGCTATATATTGCAGAAAGAACAACGACTTCGTACCATCCTGAGATACCTTGGGCTCACCCTCGACCGTCACCTCACCTGGGCCCCTCATCTCCTGACCATCCAGCAGAAAGCCCATGCCCACCTCCTCCTTCTGAAACTCCTGTCTGGCTGGGTATTACACCCTTCCACCACTCTTAACACCTACAAATCCCTCATCCGTCCTATACTCTGTTATGCCAGCGTTGCCTGGATCTCCTCCCCCCCCCCCCCCGTCGTTACTTATAAGGCCCTCCAAATCCTAGAACGCCACATGGCTCCTGTATGACCTCATCCCCTTCCCCCACTTCCTCTTTTCCTCCGACATATCCGCATCCTTTACACTGTCCGTTGACTTGATTCCCCTCCCCACCCCCTGGTGTCCTCCTTCCTCTCCCCCCTCCCACCCCCCCGCCTGTTGCTGCCCTCTATAGCTGTATCCCTTCCTCGCCCTTCCTCCATGCCCTCCATCTCCTTCATGAGGGTGATTTCCAGCATCTCCCCCTCCCAGATGATGAACTTCACTGTGACATCTGCCCTTCCTTCCAACTGTAGCCTGGACCCCCCTACCGCAGGGCCCCCCTTTTCCTCTCCCCTCCTTCTCCCAGAGCGGATTTTCCTCCTTCACCCCTGCTCTGAGTCTCTCCACCCCTCCTCGGTTGTTTCCCTCTCCCATCCTTCCCTCCCCCGGCCTCTTTTGGCGCGCCCCCAGCCCCCTCTCTCCGTTTCTCCCCCCTCCTCTATCACCGCCCATTCCCCCCTTTCTTCCCTTCTCGCTCGTATACTTCGTCATCAGTGTGCTACGTCAGTGTTGTGTTCGGCACTGTTCTACGGTGATGTCAAGTGCTGTGATTTTAATCATGTGCTGGACTTGTACATAATGTTGTTTTCTGTGATTGCTCCGTGATACACTGCCCACTGAAACTTTTATGCTCCAGCCATACGACACCTTGTGTTCTTTTAATCATTACAGTTTGTGGTTTTTTGTGTACACTACTTTTTTAGATTTTTATCTCCATTTTTACAGTCATCCCCTTTTTGATGCTATCTTCCATTATGTTCCCCCTTTTTTATATCTCTGTTTCGCCATATTTTCTCCTTTATGTTGTTTTAAATGTCTTCCTGTTATCTACTTACTGGCTCTCGTCTGAAGAGCGGCGCCTATGCTGCTGCCAGCCCGCCCCGAATCGGAAACTGAAATTCAGTAATCTCGTAGGTCTTCGACTCACCTGAGGATGACTGGCAGGTGCCCAGTCGAAATATCTTGGAGTGTAATTGACTGAGACCGGCTGCAAGTTCGCGATTTCTTCTAACACTAAATTCGCTGGATTTTTTTTTTTTTAAATCACAACAGTTCGATTATATGTTGCGGAGTAAATAGTGTAGCTATTTCTGGCGCATTTCAGGAACTACCCACAACTTGTACATGATATTTTTATGAGATATTTAAGCACATGCATATGTCTTAATTTTACTGTTGGATGCATGGTACAAAGTACAAAGTATGAGTGTATTGGGTGGACTGTGTACAGAAGATGTTCATACATTCGTTTCCAACACATTATGTAATGCTTTAACGCTAGTATTGTAAAAAATGTAATTACTGTTAACTTCAGTAAGGGTATTACGGTCTTACGAAATATTGGTAATAGTAACTACCTTTTGAAAATGTTTTAATTTAGAGACAGAAACACCTTCGACCTTACCCATCATAACATTTCACTTTACCCGACAGGGCTAATTACGCCAAGGTTGGGAACGTCTGCACTGTTTAGTGCCGTGCTGTGAGAGTGCTTCTTTTCTATTACGAAGAGCACATCTCCATTTAATATCTACAAATCACCGTTAAGTGCATGTCAGAGATACGTCCCATAGTACCAGTTATTAGGGCTTTTTCTCGTTTCATTTCAAGCATCGAGTGTGCTAAGAATGATTGCTTACATGCGTGTGTGCGTGCTGTAATTAGTCTAATCTTGTCTTCGCGATGCATAGGGGTTCCAACATATTCCTAAATTCATCACTTTAAGTTGGTTCCAGATACCATTCGAGTTGCCCTCCTTTATCTCGTTTCAATATCCCCTGTCTGTACTATTTGGTATGGGTCCCCGACACTTGAGCAATATTCGAGGATGGGTCTCAAGTTATTTTTATGCTCTCTTCGTTGTAAATAACGTTCGCCAGACCCCGTCGCAATGCGTCTGATCTCCTTCGTCAGTTTTTGGTGGGCCACTCTCTTTACTCAGTTACTGGAATAACCAGACAAATTTTTGTTTCACATTCGAGATGATTCGTGGTGACACTGAAAGGTAAAATTACAAACACTCTGCACAACTTCAAATAAATTCAGCAAAACAGACTATTATGTCAGTTAACCTACAATGACTATCGTTCAGCATATGTGTAATAGGCATGCATAGGTTTTACAAGATACTCTGAACATCTGAAGCACTGAAAAGTGGTAGCATATACTCCATATTTGCAAACCACTTCATACAACAGAATTGCCAACCTACTCTCATAGAAACACCAGAAAGCAGCAGTAAGCTCGCCCGGCTAGCCGCTCGGTCTAACGCGCTGCTTCCCGAGCCGGAAGGCGTGCCGGTCACCAGCCGAATCGGCACGGCGGATTAGTGTCGAGGTCCGGTGTACCGGCCAGCCTGTGGGTGATTTTTAAGGCGGTTTTCCGTCTACCTCGGCGAATGCGAGCTGGTTCCCCTTATTCCGCCTCAGTTACACTAGGTCGGCGATTGCTGTGCAAACAGTCTCCTCGTATGCATACACCATAATTTCTCTACCACGCAAACATTTGGGGTTACGCTCGTCTGGTATGAGACGTTCTGCGGAGGGGTGGGGGTGGGCTCCACTGGGGGCCGAACAGCACAGTAACCCTGGGTTCGGTGTGGGGCGGCGGTGGGGTGGGTGGACTGCTGCGGCCTGTTGTAGGGTTGTGAACCACTGGGGGCTACGGTGGAACGAAGCCTCTCCATCGTTTCTAGGTCCCCAGTTTAATACACAACACACAAGCAGCAGTAATAACTCATAACAACTAAACTAGCCACCTTCCACAACCAAAGAAGATGCATTACAGTAACTTCAAGCATAAGAACCGCCCACACTTTTCCCTTGAAAAACTTGTTTTTGTAATTTACACAGAGAATTTACGAAAAGGTTTTGCCTAATTGTAGTTTCCAATAAAGCTGCAATTTCGGTCCATGGAATCCGAGCTGTATACCCATTATGATATTTTTCATCCTCAGAATGACACGAACTCCTTCTTTCTTGGACTAAACTCATCAGTTTCTCACAGTCAGTACTTCGTGTGTCAGAATGTTGGTCTGAATTTCCCCGATTGCCGATTGCCGACCAACTTTCTCTGTTCGTTCGAACGATGAGATTGACTGCATTGTGACTGCGCCCGTATTAGTGGCATGCTGATTTGAAATGATCGGCCGTCTTTGGCCAATGCACGTTGTCGGCGGAATCCACCGATGTCCGTACCACTATGACCCCAGCCTAAAATGTAGACAATCTACCTTTTTTACAGCTTTTGTACCAAATTTTACATTTTCAGGAAAACGTCGAAAAATAACAAAAATATCGCAAAAGAGTCTTGAGGGTGATGATTTCATGATGAAATACAGCTAGTATCAAAATTGCTTATTTGTAGCTTTCATATTTTGCGCCACACAAAGTTGCGCAAGACATTGATATTCACAGGAATTATTAATCATCATTGAACGCAGGATATAGCATTTTTATGCATACTGGAATAGTTTAAGCTACAGTTCACATTCTGTTAATTATTATGACTTGTGAAAATGTGCAGTGTAGTCCCTTAACAGCACTCACGGCAACGCAGTTCGCCTAGAAGAAGAAATGAAGGGAGATCGAATTCCATCCTTCCTCGACGCATCGTGTTATGTTGCATATGTAGTAAGCGAACAATGTCACCTGCTTCCACACAATACCGTTAATATTTCGATGTAATAAGCTTAGGGACTGATGACTTTAGCAGTTAAGTCCCATAAGATGTCACACACATTTGAAAATTTTGTGACTTTTCTCTATTATTTATTAAATTAGTCTCGGAACTTTTTGGAGTGAAAGGATACTATAGAAAATCAAACTATGTGGTTCCAGAAATTATTTTAAGTCTCAAACATCTATGATACATGGAAATTTGTAACAAGGCCGGGATTCGAACACTGGTCTCCTGGTCACTAGGCGGATGCATTAAGCACTACGCCAGCCTGACACAGTGCCTTTGCACCATTGTGTGTACTAGGGTGCCGAGCCGTGAATAGAAATTCCGAATGAGGAAGAAGGCATGCTAGGGTAGTCCACGCAGTTGTGCAAAGCCAAGCCACCGTGCCAGGATGGCGTAGTGGTTTGCAGGAGCAGGAGCAGGAGGTTTGGGTTCGAAACCCAGTCGTGGTACAAACTCTCATTCGTCTCTTCAGTCTACATACGTGTATCAGGGTATTACACACTGCGGTGACAAAACGTATGGGATAGCGACATGCACATTTACAGACCGCGTTGGTATTGAGTATACAAGGTATAAAACAGCACTGCATTCACGTGAAAAGGTTTTCGGCGTGATTATGGCCACGCAACAGGAGTTAACAGACTTCGAACTCGGAATGCTAATTGGAGACGCATGGAACATTCCATTTCGAAAATCGCTAGGGAATTCAATATTCCGAGATCCACAGTGTGAAGAGATTGCAGAGAATACCAAATTTCACGGACAAAGCATTGGCCGGAGGCCTTCGTTTAACGACCAAAGGTAGCGGCGTTATCAGTGTTAACAGACAAGGAACACTGCGTGAAATAACCGCAGGAATCAGTGTGGGGCGTACGACGAACGTATCCGTTTGGACAGTGCCGCGGAATGTGGTGTTAAAGGCCGGCCGGAGTGGCCGAGCGGTTCTAGGCTCTGCAGTCCGGAACCGCGCGACCGCTACGGTCGCAGGTTCGAATCCTGCCTCGGGCATCGATGTGTGTGGTGTCCTTAGGTTAGTTAGGTTTAAGTAGTTGTAAGTTCAAGGGGACTGATGACCTCAGAAGTTAAGTCCCATAGTGCTCAGAGCCATTTGAACAATTTTTTTTTTTTGTGGTGTTAAAAGTCGATGACAGCATACTACCGAAGTGAGTGCCTTTGATAATAGTAGGGCAACGTTTGCAGCGCCTCTCGCGGGTTTGTGAGCGTATCTGTTGGATCCTAAATGACTGCAAAATTGTCACCTGGTCAGATGAGTTCCGATTTTATTTGGTAAGAGCTGACGGTGGGGCTTGAGAGCGGGGCAGACCTCACCAAGCCACAGACCCAAGTTGTTCGTTGGTTGATTTGGGAAGGGTGGGGTGGGGGGGGGGGGGGAGGGAACCAAACAGCGAAATCATCGGTCCCATTAGATTAAGGAAGGATGGGGAAGGAAGTCGCCGTGCCCTTTCAAAGGTAACATCCCGGCGTTTGCCTGAAGCGACTTAGGGAAATCATGGAAAACCTAAATCAGGAAGGCCGGGCGCGGGTTTGAACCTACGTCCTCCCGAATGCGAGTCCAGCACGCTAACCACTGCGCCACTCCGGTCGGTAACCAAGTCGTCAACAAGGCACTGAGCAAACTGGTGGCCTCTTGCCGCCGGCCGGAGTGGCCGAGTGATTCTAGGCGCTACAGTCTGGAACCGCGAGACCGCTACGGTCGCAGGTTCGAATCCTGCCTCGGGTATGGATGTGTGTGATGTCCTTAGGTTAGTTAGGTTTAAGTAGTTCTAAGTTCTAGGGGACTGATGACCTCAGCAGTTAAGTCCCATAGTGCTCAGAGCCATTTGAACCAACCCTCTTGTCCAACTGAACCTATAATTCTCTAGAAATGGTTACCTTCGGCTGTTTGCAGACTATTTGTAGCCATTCACGGACTTAACGAGTGCGTGGTAGCCGCGCGGTCTTAGGTGCATTGCCACGGTTCGCACGGCTCCCCCCCGTCGAAGGTTCGAGTCCTCTCAAGGGCATGGGTGTGTATGTTCTCCTTAGCGTAAGTTAGTTCAAGTTAGATTAAGTAGTGTGTAAGCGTAGGGACCGATGACCCCAACAATTTGATCCCATGGTAAGTTATCACCACTACCACCGTGGATTTTACTTTCCCAAAAAATGATGGAATTTTAATGGATGACAATGCGCCGCGTCGCCGGACCACAGCTTTTCGCGACTGGTTTGAAGACCATTCTGGACAGTTCGAGCGAATGATTTGGCCACGCAGAGCGTCCGAGTTGAATTACATGGAACATCTATGAGACGTAATGGAGAGGTCAGTTCGTGCACGAAATCCTGCACTGGCAACGCTTCCGCAATTATAGACGCCTATAGAGGCAACATGGCTCAGTATTTCTACAGGGGGCTTGCGACGACTTTTTGAGTCCACGCCACGTCCAGTTGCTGCACTATGCCGGTGAAAATGAGGTCTGAGACGATATTAAGAGGTGCCCCATGACTTTTGTCACCGCAGTGTATCATTTTAGTTATTTTAAATCTGTGTGTAAGTAGTTCTGTAAATTCACTGCGTTGAAGAGCACCACAGTACAGCTGCGAGATAAACATAAAAAGCCGCTATTAGTAGAAGCGCCTCTTAGAGTGAGGATGGGCCGCAGTGCACGGCGTGTGTGCCGGCAGAGCCGCTAACGCTAGGGCAAACAGCAGGTGGGCGCGGCCCTTTAGTGCCCTGCGAGGGCCGCCCGCCGCCGCTGAAACAATCTGAGATCCTGATAATTCCTGGAATTAGGGGAGACCGTGCGACCGCCGGTCAGCTCGGCGCGGCCGCGTAAGGACTTCCGACACGCAACGAGGCGTCCTCCGAGGTTTGCCCTGTGATTTACAGCTCCCTAAAGCGCACACCACTCGGGAGAATGATCGCCTCTGTTAGGATCATAGAGAGGCGCCGCGGTTAATGTTGCGTCAACATCGAGGATCTAACACATTCGCTCCCCTGTTAACAGTTCTCTGCCGCTGTAAAGAAACAGGCAATGCAGGCAAACTCTCGCTTAGGCGCGTCACACAACGCCGAAGGAACAAACGAGCCGCGGGAGCTAACGAACCCTCAGCCTCAGGCTCAGACTACCGCACCTCCTTTAGACGGTGTAACTACAGAAGTGAAATTACTTCGTTCCTCATTATCTTGTTCACGTGTTCAAGTTTACTTTCATTTCATTGGCTGAAGCTCGACGTTCGTTTAAAGTTAATTTGCACTTCATTATCTTGTCAGACGGTGTAATCTTAGCTACTCCTGACGTCTTACCATACTTCACCGAAGGTAACTCGTAGATTCATTTTCATTTGTTAAAAGTTTGAATTTGGTACTAAACAGTCACCCCGTACGTTACGATCTCTTAATAGGTTACAAATAGTGTTGCTTGTTAACAGTACAGAAATCAGCAGCACCTCTAGTACTTATTTTTGGTGCCGGATTTGCATAGGTCTACATTCCAGTAATTTAAATTGAAACTATTCTAACAGGTAAACATTCTAGATATCTTTTTTGTACTATCTAAGCTTTTCATCTACCTCCAGCTACTTCTGTTTCACCGCCGTGTAAAATAAAACACTGACATTTAGGATTTCAACTTCAGAAGATTCAGCTATACTGACACTTACGAAAAGAACTTTCATTTATTAACGGTAATGTAAACACACAACAACTAAGAATTCTCAGCACAATACGAGCTAACCATATAGAAGAATCAGATGGTTCAAATGGCTCTGAGCACTATGCGACTTAACTTCTGAGGTCATCAGTGCCCTAGAACTTAGAACTACTTAAACCTAACTAACCTAAGGACATCACACACATCCATGCCCTAGGCAGGATTCGAACCTGTGGCCGTAGCGGTCGCGCGGTTCAAGACTGAAGCGCCTAGAACCGCTCGGCCACACTGGCCGGCCGCATCATAATGGCTACAAGCTTCTATCTTCCTCCGAGGGTTGTGAACCAAAAAACACTTCTACACGCTTTCGGTAGTTTTAAAAGAGCTGAGCACAGCAATATCTCTGTCGCGTGGAGGTCAAATATTTGCGCACCTGTAAGCAGCCCTTGGCATGATAACAAGGAAAACGCCACAGTCATGCTCTGAGGTAAACTGTAACTATCGCGTTCCTCTCTTGCTTCGTCGAGAGTGGAACACTGCTAATCTAAGCTAATGAATACCACTACAATTAAACAGAGCCCATGACCATTGTCATAGAAACATATGGGCACTATAATGCATTCATTCTGAATTTTAAAAAAATTGTCGTAGCTGCTTGTCAATTAAACCGCCATTGTGAAGCACATTTTCGACCAATTTAAGCCGTCCTCACAGGAGACGTGTTTCTCATGGAGAACCATGCCACACGTGGTGTCTGCAGCGGTTGCTGCTCGCTCTGAAACGACCTGCTACATGTCACAGAGCGAGCTCCTCATCGTGATGGCAGCGCTCTCCTGCAGCAGTTCCCGGCTGCATCTGGCGCACAAACCACACAGTTTCTTTACGAAAATGGACGTGCGTAAAACAGCTGCGTTAACTCTTTTAGCGATTGTCGAAGAGGTGTGGAGAAAGTCTGCTGATACAGAAACACTAGATGCAGCTGTACAATGATCTGAGATAATTAATACTAGAAGTTATGTGTCTAACGTCAGTATGCGGATGCAACATCATCATCCTCTTCAAGCCTTTTGGTCTGTTCTGCCTCAGAATTGTTCACGCCATCTCTCTGATGGACACCCAACGTTCCTCTTTCTGGTTGGGTTATGTTTTATTGCCGCTTGAGTTATTCCATCTTTAGACAAGCGAGGTGTGTCAGAAAAGAAATGAAACAGATATTTTATCTGTCAAGGCTTTTTATCTTTTTTTCTCACACAACAGTATTGGCCCCATCAAAGTAGTTCCCTTCGGCTGCTGTACACCAGCGGTGTCGTTGTTCCCAGTCTTGGTAGCGGCGCTGAAAGGCTTCAACTGGTAGGGCCTTCAAATGGCTCTGAGCACTATGGGACTTAACAGCTAAGGTCATCAGTCCCCTAGAACTTAGAACTACTTAAACCTAACTAACCTAAGGACATCGCACACATCCATGCCCGAGGCAGGATTCGAACCTGCGACCGCAGCGGTCGCGCGGTTCCAGACTGAAGCGCCTAGAACCGCTCGGCCACTTCGGCCGGCCTTCAAAATGTCGGTCACATTCTTTTGAATGTTCTCCAGACTCGCAAAATGACGTCCTTTTAAGACAATTTCAATTTCGGGAAAAGAAAAAAGTCAGAAGGACTCAAATTAGGTGAATAGTAGACCTGTGGAACAACGGAATGACTTTTGAGAACAAAAATTCCTTGATGGGAGTGGCCATGTAACATAGGGCGTTGTCATGATGCAGCACCCACTTGTCTGTAATGTCCGTTCCCATTCGATTCACCCTTTTCCTGAGGCTTTCAAGGACATTGTAAAACTCTTGGTTGACGGTTTGTCCCGGAGGAACAGTCTCATAAGATCATTCACACATTCGACGTTTTCGTCGGTTTTTTAAGTTGAAGTTTTCCCTGAGCGAGGTTCATCTTCAAAGTGTTCTCGGCCTTACCAAAATGATTTGTGCGTGTAAAAAACTTGTACTCTTGATAAGGGATATTCCTCTCAGACCTCTTTCAGTTTCTCAAAGGTCACACTCGCGTATTCACGAAGTTTAACACAAAACCTGATTGCATAACGTCACTCTAAATTCCACCGTTCCATTTTCGTAACACACAACAAAAACGCGACTTCACTGATGGCTGTACGGAGCTGAAACTCAGACTGAGCATCTGGAAAGCATGAGCACACCACTCTGCACCAGCAGAACGACACAGCATTGCCAGATCGTTCTCAGTGTTGTCATTCTCGTTGCTTTTCTCACATCTCGGACATTGGGCATCGTCTTTCCAGTTCAGTCGATATTTTTCAGTTAGATTTGTAATAGGTTAAACATCTAGTTTTTGTCTAATATTATATGTTTCTTGTATGGACCAACAATGAATATCCCACTACAAAGCAGAGGAACTTCATCTCTGATGATTCAATTCGTCGTAATTGATGAGATGTTGGGTTCCAACACTGGCAGCAAAGGTAACCCGAACTCTATTACTTTGTATTGTTTAATTAATGTTTCTTTCGATATATTATGTTTTCATGTATGTTGTATATCTCCACAGAAATTTCTGAATCTGGCCAATTTTAGCTGTATATATTTAAACTCTTTTATTTGTTCAATTAGTTGTCCATCTGTAACAATTTTGGCTCTTATGGTTTCCTTGAATGCTTTCACTGTTGTTCTGTGCATTGATATTCTCATTACGTATTTACCTACAATTTGACTCAATTTGTGTACTGAAATTTGAGCCTTTTCTTCAGATTCTCCTTTTATATCTGATCATCAGCAAATAACATCGTCATAAAATAGAAATTATCACTTCTTAGTGAGCAATTTATTAAAAAACAATCATTTGTCTGACTCCGTGATTGATACTGGCAGATTCTGTCCCGTTCCTCACAGTTAGGATCCTTATTTTATTATTTTTGTATAATTACTGAATTGCTGTAATCAGATGTGCTGGAGCTCCCAGTTCCTTACCTTCTCAAATAGGTTTTCATACTCGATAAAAACTTAGTAAGTTGGCAATCGAATTCCTTTCTTTTCTCATTTACCTGTACCAATGTGAAAAGCTAATCAGAAAACGATCTACCTTTTCTAGAACCATGTTGTACTTCTAACATATGTGCTTCCACTTTTGGTACTAAGCTCTTATTTATAATTTTAGCATACAGTTTTTGGCAGGAATTCAGCAGACTTATTCCTCGGTAATTTGCACATCGTTATTTACCGCCTTTCTTATAAATAAGGCATACCAAAACTTCGTTCCATTCGTCTGGCGCATGTCAACTCAACCAGACTATCCGTAATGTCGACGTTGTATTGACTACCATCACTCTAAAATAATGTACTTCATTACATAGATTTCAAGATCGGTTTTCGTTCCGCAATTTCAATTGAATGGAAGAGGAGATTTATTCGCAGCTTCTCATCATAATTGAAAAAGATATTTGCCACCAAGATACAAACATGAGGCAGTCCCTAAAACTAAGAGATTTTACACAAACTTCCATAACAGCAAATACGTCCAGTGTTCAACATCTGGCGTAGACTGGCAGTTACGTTAAGATTTCTGGCCACAGGGGAAACATTACATATATAGCTTGACTGTTGCGGTGAAGATACCAGCAACCAGCCACATTTTACAGTGCTATTTATTTATTTAAATAGCCCCCTTACCGGTTTCGAACAGTCCGGTTCATCTTCAGACTGCTAGTTTACGTTAACATATGTTTTACATTAGGTTTCACTTTTTATTTTCGCAAATTATGAAATTTCCATGGGCTGGCGGTGCCCTTAAACCAAAACAAGATGTGAGGTAATGTCTTTTTAATTGTAGTTCTGAGGCACAATTTTAATAAATAAAAAGCATTGTAAAAATTGTCTGGGTGCTGGTATCTTCTCTGTAAGAGTCAACCTATATTTTGCACGCAGCCACAGGCTCAGAATAGTTTTCGACAAAACAACGAAACATTCCAGCCGTTGGCCTATGTAACAAGAATTGCAACAAATACGTCATTTATAACATGATTGAGTTTTCTGATTGTGAGAGTATTGAAGGGCGATCTGTTTTAACTGTTAAAAGCCCTGGCATCTTGTGCATAAGGTTCAGCGTAAAATGAACATGTTTTACTACAGAAAAATGTTTAAGGCCTGAAGATGACAGCTAAGACTGTTGAAACCGGTTGTCCTGAATAAGAAATACTTGTGCTATCTTGGCTTTTGAACGTTTTTTATTTATAGTAAAGAACATCGGCTATTGCAGATAATACTTCTATCAAATCAATAGGTAAGAACCTTTTAGAAAACAAAACGTGGGAAAAAAGGACAGGGAGGAGCTGGACGCGAACCTGCTGGCTATCCCTTCACAGCTCACGACACTATCAACTACGCTATGCTTTGAAACGACAGATACACCTACGTTTGTGGTATAACTATATATATATTGTATCTACAAACGTAATTATTTGACATTTAACTATGACAAATTGTACCAAAATGACGCGCTTTTAATAGATTATCATTGTGCCGTATCAATGAAACGGTATACCTTCGTAGCACACGCACAGTAACACTAAAAGCATCAAATATGAGAAACTAATAACTACCGACACTTTTTCCTGTCGTTTTATTATAAAAATTGTACCGAAGACGATGCGTTTTCGAGAGATCCTCAAATTGCCGATGCTCTGAAAAAGTTTGTAGTCATACCACGCGCTCTATATGTACAAAAAAAAAAAAAATAGAATTAAACTTCGTAGAATATGGCGGCTCCTAACTTCTGCTTGTGACGTAAAAACGATGTCGCTTCTCATTGGCCACGTTCCTCTCCACGAGGCAAATATCCGACACGCCTGATTCCTCATTTCACCTTTCGCAGTGTAGTGGAATGTGGGATTAGCCACTGTGACATCATGCTTGAAAAGACGGCTTAACGATAGGACCTTTTCTTTATTGGTAAACATAGGTGATAAGGATGGTGCTACCAGTTGCGTCTCTTAAAGGTTGTCAGCTTCAATAAAGTACCCAGATGAGAACTTCTGGGCCAGTCAAAGCGCCAGAAGGATTCCTACGACGCTACAGGAATGTTTCAGCTTGTCAGTATGTTTATCATGGCCGGCCGGTGTGGCCGAGCGGTTCTATGCGCTTCGGTCTGGAAACGCGCGAACGCTACAGTCGCAGGTTCGAATCTTGCCTCGGGCATGGATGTGTGTGATGTCCTTAGGTTAGTTAGGTTTAAGTAGTTCTAAGTTCTAGGGGAGTGATGACCTCATATGTTAAGTCCCATAGTGCTCAGAGCCATTTTTTATGTTTATAATGAAATTATTTCCGTGAGGGAGTAGTAATGTATCGCCAACCACGAATCTGGAGTACCAGGGTTTTTGATTTTGTGGTAACCTCCCCTTAGATGAATTGTTTTCGTTATAGCTGTAGATGATCATCTCCATTTTCCTTAAGAACGGGAAAGGATTATGGATACGGAGAGGGAATAAAAGGCGCAGTGAGACACGTCTTCTGGTTCATCGAAGAAGATCTCTTCGGTTTGGGCGACCCTGGGAGTAGCTACTGTCAGCGTGGAGTTTCCGGGAAAAGGACTTTCGAGTTTAAAGTCTCGAGGGTGATCCATGGTCCGGTACGAGACCACTGGGAATGGAGGGTCTGGCACAATTGTCTGTTGGATGGGATCCACAACAGCTCAAATATCTGATGAGATCCAAACAATTTGCATGGGCAAGACACGTCATTCGTATGGACAGACATCGATAGCCTTTGGAATCCATGGATTTTACTTCCCGCCGAAGAAGACCACGAGGAAGACCACAGAAAAGGTGAACAGACGGAATCCATGAGGACTTGCTGTAGATCAGCACAGAGGGTGACGCAGCGGAAAGCAAGAAATAGAATCCAGTGGAAAAGTGGTTTTGTAACTCTGTGCTGTCCTCTGGATCTGATCGCTAAAATTGAAGTAAAGTAAGTACGTTATAGTTCCGTCATCTGCCTCCACAGTGTTGCCATATCGGCTGCTGGCTACCGTTAGGTTATAGGCGACACACAAACACGACGGGTCACTTCACAAATGCTGTTAGTGTGTAACGCGGAGCGATGTTGGAAGCGGCTGCTGCGAAATACGACGGACATGGGAGACGCTCTGTCGACATTTGATTTTAAGCGACCAATAAATGAACTGCGGCGTACGACGAGTTTCATAGTTCTGAATGTAAACTCCTGTCCTAACCTAACCACAACACCGTGATGTGCAATGTATCAGAGAAAACAGCAGTCAACAATTTACGGCAGATCTAAAATCACGATCGCTTTGTTCACGACGTTTCTGGGTAAGCTCTATGAACAAACTCAAGACAGAAAAATTTCGTGATATTTTTTGTTTTCAAAGCCATCTTCTGCAGCAGAATCTCGGTTTTAGCGGTAAAAGCAGACTGTAATTTCTCGCTGTCGTTGGTTCCGTGTAACTATCCTCACCGACCGATAAGCAATCGTGATTGACGCTCGGCTGCAGATTATAGGCGACATCAGCAGATTCAAAACGAAAAAAGAATGATAGGAGTAAAATAATAGCAAGTAAAAGTCAGTTCGGTGATGAAAATGAGACGGCAAAAGTATCAGAAATAAAAAATTAATTTTGAACAAATTAACTGAATAAAAGTAACAAGCAGTGACCTACGATTAGATTTAAAAAATAAAAAAAAATTTTCTGTATTTGACGATATTCGAACTTTTTTATTCAATAAAAGTTGATGCAAATAAAAACGTTCTTTTCAAAAGTAATATATATAAATTAATATGATAAGTGTAAAAAATACAAATTAAAAAAAACAAAAATTTAAGGGTACTCTATGCACCGATTACAGAGCTTCTTTTTGAACATGAATTTTTTAAAAAATTATCAGAAATGCCTCCAGCGATCCACTGAAAAGAGCATTTTTTTGTATTAATGAAAGAAGAAAATTGTTGTTTCTGCCTGGAACTTTCACGTCAGGTTTTTATTTCTTTATTTTTCAGTGCAGAAAAACAGGAAAATACATCAAGGTTATGTTGCACAATTGGTTTCTCTTGCTACGAAAACAAATACAATGTACAACGATGGACAGCAGAAATAAACCGCTCTCCCTGTGCAACAAACAAAAGCACCTCACACCCACGGCTACACGCCAGCGGCTAGTGGTTACAAGGTGATTCCCTCGTCGTGCAAGCGAGGTTCAGGAACATCATCTCAAAGAACAGTGCCTTATCTGCCTGTCACTGTTCCTGTGCCGAGATTTGACATTCACTATGAAGTTACCTGCTCAGGCCCGGCACATCCCAGCTGCAGTTAGGGTCAAAGAACACCCTACTCTGAAGATTGTCATAGTACTGCCAATAGTGCAGCTGGTGTTCAAAACGAGTAAAACGTTCCTGCAGAAATGCCCAAAAATCACTAATGCTCTTGTCACTGTCATAGAACAGCTAAGATATCGACATTCCTTTGATCCATGTCACTCCATTAGTGTTAGTATGGTACCTTCGACCTCCTACACATCAGTTTATACGCTAACCACTATGCTATGCTATTAAACAGCAAATGGCTGTTATATCTATGACTCTGGTGTCCCAGTCGCAGCGATAAATTGACAGCCTACAAAAATTTGACTTCACTCAATGTCTTGCGAAGCTTATCTAATATAAGCCAATCTCTGTGATTTAATAACTGTTTAAATTACGCTAAATTGTGTCTTGTGCGGAAGGATCCGGCAGTGTTTGGTTAGTGCTGTGTATGAAACATATGTACACTCCTGGAAATTGAAATAAGAACACCGTGAATTCATTGTCCCAGGAAGGGGAAACTTTATTGACACATTCCTGGGGTCAGATAAATCACATGATCACACTGACAGAACCACAGGCACATAGACACAGGCAACAGAGCATGCACAATGTCGGCACTAGTACAGTGTATATCCACCTTTCGCAGCAATGCGGGCTGCTATTCTCCCATGGAGACGATCGTAGAGATGCTGGATGTAGTCCTGTGGAACGGCTTGCCATGCCATTTCCACCTGGCGCCTCAGTTGGACCAGCGTTCGTGCTGGACGTGCAGACCGCGTGAGACGACGCTTCATCCAGTCCCAAACATGCTCAATGGGGGACAGATCCGGAGATCTTGCTGGCCAGGGTAGTTGACTTACACCTTCTAGAGCACGTTGGGTGGCACGGGATACATGCGGACGTGCACTGTCCTGTTGGAACAGCAAGTTCCCTTGCCGGTCTAGGAATGGTAGAACGATGGGTTCGATGACGGTTTGGATGTACCGTGCACTATTCAGTGTCCCCTCGACGATCACCAGTGGTGTACGGCCAGTGTAGGAGATCGCTCCCCACACCATGATGCCGGGTGTTGGCCCTGTGTGCCTCGGTCGTATGCAGTCCTGATTGTGGCGCTCACCTGCACGGCGCCAAACACGCATACGACCATCATTGGCACCGAGGCAGAAGCGACTCTCATCGCTGAAGACGACACGTCTCCATTCGTCCCTCCATTCACGCCTGTCGCGACACCACTGGAGGCGGGCTGCACGATGTTGGGGCGTGAGCGGAAGACGGCCTAACGGTGTGCGGGACCGTAGCCCAGCTTCATGGAGACGGTTGCGAATGGTCCTCGCCGATACCCCAGGAGCAACAGTGTCCCTAATTTGCTGGGAAGTGGCGATGCGGTCCCCTACGGCACTGCGTAGGATCCTACGGTCTTGGCGTGCATCCGTGCGTCGCTGCGGTCCGGTCCCAGGTCGACGGGCACGTGCACCTTCCGCCGACCACTGGCGACAACATCGATGTACTGTGGAGACGTCACGCCCCACGTGTTGAGCAATTCGGCGGTACGTCCACCCGGCCTCCCGCATGCCCACTATACGCCCTCGCTCCAAGTCCGTCAACTGCACATACGGTTCACGTCCACGCTGTCGCGGCATGCTACCAGTGTTAAAGACTGCGATGGAGCTCCGTATGCCACGGCAAACTGGCTGACACTGACGGCGGCGGTGCACAAACGCTGCGCAGCTAGCGCCATTCGACGGCCAACACCGCGGTTCCTGGTGTGTCCGCTGTGCCGTGCGTGTGATCATTGCTTGTACAGCCCTCTCGCAGTGTCCGGAGCAAGTATGGTGGGTCTGACACACCGGTGTCAATGTGTTCTTTTTTCCATTTCCAGGAGTGTATTTCGTTAACATCGTTGCACGCTCGCCCTTGTGTGTGTATGTGTATGTATGTGTGTGTGTGTGTGTGTGTGTGTGTGTGTGTGAGAGAGAGAGAGAGAGAGAGAGAGAGAGAGAGAGACGTTTTTGCTGTGGTTATCATGTGTGATGAAACATGAAATAAAAGAGGCAGACCAAGTATTCAGAATCCAAACACATCAAGAAAAAAGCAGGACAAGGAATTGGAAGTGAACACACTGATGTGACAGTTCGGTAAAGGCGAACGGTTCGGGTGTGACGTTGAGCCCTCTGATTGGAGGAAACCAGCTACGACGCGTGGAGTGTGAACTATCAAGCAATTTAAATCAGACTATAATTATGATGCGAAGAAAAGTCAAGTTTCCAATCAGAGTGCTCAACAGCCCCCAGAATCTCGCAACCAATTTGTGATTTCGTTTGTCGCAAAAACTATAAATCAATAGTATATGCTGAAATGGCCTGGCTCGTTGCAACGGCTTTATACTGCACTTCTACGACTGTGGCCTTGACCACCTATCTAAAACCTCACTGTGGCACTGTCGTGGAAAATATGTTGAAATGTTTCAGTGCAATCGATGGAAGGGTTAAGGAAACACAGTTCTGGTAATATGAACTCTATTCTGAAATTCGTTCACTCTCAGGGATGTACTGTTGACACGCAGTTTTCATACATAAATCTGAATCACTGTCACAGCCAAACCACAAAAATGTACTTATCGCTTTCTCTAGAGCGTTATCGCGATCATCCCGGTCCGGTCGACGAGTAGCGGCAGACGTACGCGAGTACAGCTTTATAACGCTCACGAATTGGTTTAAATTCTGCATGGAATGTATCGCATACATTATTACGCATTACACATGTACAAGCACGACCAAATAATTGCCTTTTCCCCACTCAGTTAAACCTTTTAACTTCACACCCTGTTCCATGGTACAACGAGCGAGCCAGGCTTCCATTGCTCTGTAGAGGGAAATCCCAACACTCTCGTCTCGCTGCAGCCGCCACTGATCACTCGCCAAAGAAACAAAACGGATGCTAACGGCGGATCGTCGATACATGTACAACGATACGCAGCTTACATTCTAAAATAATTTTGCTGCTACATTTGGATTGTAACTTCTATATTAATCAAACGAAAAAGTATCCGTAAAATTGACCATGTTCTATGTCCTGCAAGACAGTAAGAAGTCAGAGAGCACCGCCGACTCCCGCCCAGTTCGAGTTCTGAGCGACACCCGGAGATGGTCGAACATTTCAGCCTGCCAGTATTGTGGTCAAGACTCATTGGCTGTTGCTAATAAGAATACAGTCCAATTGGACCGCCCTCTTTGATGCTAACTGCACTTGCGTGCAATGTGCTATCTCCTAAGAGGGCCTCAGGTGATCATATTTATTACTTTATTGTTGACAGCTGTATCCAGTTTCCTCCAATCAGAGCACTCATCGTTCGCCGTTACCAAACTGCCACAATAATTCGTTCACTTGCAATTCCTTGTCCCGCTTTCTTTCTTGATGTGTTTGGATCCTAAATCATGAGTCTGGCTCTTTCATTTCGTATAATCGTTGCGACAGGGACATGAGTCATAAATACAATTTGCAATTTGAAATTTGCAATGTAACGGCATAGCGTAGTGGGTAGCGTATAAATCTAACGTGTAGAAGGCCGAAGTTTCGAATTGTGTAAAATGCAACGAAATTTTTTATCTTTTTACATCTAATCACCAGACTTTGATTATTATTTTTATTCAGTTAATTTTAAATGTAATTTTTTTATTCCTAATATCTTACCGCATCAATTTCATCATTGTATTGACTTTTGTTATTTGCACGTATTTTACTTCGTGTCATTCTGTTTTCGCATTTGGAATCTGCTTGTGTCGCCTATAATCTGCAGCCAACTGCCAACCAGCACTGCTCATCGGCTGGTAACGCGGCATCCCGTGCAGCCAGTGTGAGTGTAGTTTGAGGTAACCAACGACAGTTAGAAATTATAGTTTACTTTTACCGCTAAAACTGAAAGTCTGCTGCGGAAGATAGATACGTAAAATATATTATGAAATTTTTCTGTCTCTGGGTTGCTCGCAGTGATTAGCCTTAAATGCCACGAATAAAACGACCGTGACTTTAGTTCCGCTGCAGATTATTGATCACGTTTCCTCGGATCCATTGCAAATCACGAGGTTGTGTTTAAGTTCAGGGCTACGAAAGTCGTCGTCTGTCGCAGTTCAGTCATTGGTCACTTGAAAACAGCTCTCGACAGAGCATCTCGCATTCCCTTCATACCTCACGGCCGCCGCTTCCAACATCGCTCCGCGTTACACATCAACAGCATTTGGGAAGTGACCCGCCGTGTTTGTGTGTCGCGTATAACCGAACGGTAGCCGGCAGGGGATGTGGAAACACTGTAGCGGCAATTGAAAGACGTCAATTATCACTTAATTTTAATCGGAGTATAGTTCGACGGACCACTGTTTGGTTACAACACTGCCAACGCATAACCTTCATTAGCCTAATATCTACTCTTGCCCATCCTCAGCAATTAAGTATGGAATTACTGTGCAAACCTTGTGAGCCGGGCAGACGTCAGATTGAGATCTGTTGGAAGCATCCGCAGGATGGGTGGTTCAAAATGGCTCTGAGCGCTATAGGACTTAACATTTGAGGTCATCAGTCCCCTAGAACTTAGAACTACTTAAATGTAACTAACCTAAGGACATCACACACCTCCATGCCCGAGGCAGGATTCAGGATGGGTGACTTATCCATAAATGTCACGCGCGACACCTTTCTACCGAATCGTGGTTAGTGTTCATTCGCTATACCTGGGATACGTATGAGCTTGAATTAACGAACGAGATCCGACTCGGACTTATTTATACAGTGCGAAAGCGGCACAGTAGCAAACGTCAGCGAGAGACTGCACGAGAAAGGCGCTGTCGATCACGTTAAGGCCTACTTCTAAAATTCCGAGAGCCTACGGTCGTCGACGAGCATGACGATAAAATTAGATAAATTCCAGTTGCTATAGAGGCACAGCGGCACTCATTCTTCGCGCGCATTACTTACGAATGCAATAGCTAAAGGAAAGGGAGGGGGAGGGCGGGGGATGACGGGAGGGGGGAGACGACAGCTGACGTGGAGAGAGCTGAGGGGAAGAAGAAATGACTGTGCAGGGTAGGAACGCCGGTGCCGCTTTGTTACCGTCTTATTCGATGTACTGAAAAGTGTGCGCAGTTACATTCTCGTTCTGTTCCATTCACAAAGGGTGTACTGGAATTATCCAATGTAATCTTCGGCATCCACCGTACATTGACTTACAGAATACAGATATCGAGCAGTTTCTCTTTGAGTGTCAAATGTCCAAAACATGCCACTTGTATTCTGTGCTGTTGCAGATGCTGTAGTAGGAAACTGAGTCGACTGTCTCGTATCACGAACTAACAAGGAAAAGGCCTCAGAAGTTGCCAATCGATTCGAATCGTGATTGGTAGATCGTTCATGTAGCACCTAACACGAAGAGCTCCTATTTTGTCTCCGTACTCTCCGCTCCACCCCTCGTTTATCAACAAACCGCCCCTGACGTTCATCCTCATATATGGCGTCCGCAAACGCTTATTTTCCGAGGAATCGCGAAAAGAAACTTACGACTGCCAGTTGTGTACCAAGAGGGTAACACGCTCCAATGAGAGCGGCGACGGGCGACCGACAAAGGCGCTTAGCTGGGGAGAGACCAAACTGTGTTCGATTCATAGATGCATTCTACAATTTTTTTTTTCATACAACAGGCCAACCGTACAAACGATTCGTTAGAAAATGTTTACACCAGTTGCTCGTTTGCTGCGCTGATGGTGTAATACAAGTTCGTTAACGTAAGTTGTTCAAATAATTAGTCAGATAGATGCTGTGGATTACCAATGGAACATACTAATAATTTTAGTCATCATAGTTGAATTTAAATGCCTTATTACTGAATAATTCTCTTAGAAAAACGAAAACAGCTCTTAACTTTTGTGCCCCTTTCAGAAACAATGGCTCCATCTCTAAGTAAACTTGCGAAGAAGGAAAAGCTAAAAAGGGGCTTGTAACGTCTATGCTCGGGCGTACGTTAACTCTTTAAAGCCTGTACTATGGTAAGTTGACGGGCTTCACCTTGTAAGAAAGGATTTTAGTAAATATGTTGACTGCGTGTACCTGAATGGAGGCAAAATCAGACTTACACCCACTCAGTAACAACAATGATACGCCAAGCAAGTCTAAAGTTCAACTACACGTTTGGACGGACAAGAAACATACACAGCAGATGCTACCAATTATTAATAATACGGTCGCCAGCCTAATTAGGCATTAACTGAGTTTTTTCCTTGTACAAGTGGATGTACGTACAAGCATAACAACACGTAGTAATACTGCATTAAATGGTAAATTTTAGAATCAGAAAAATCTACTGAACTAAGAATCTCACTTTCTGTACTAATATGGACACACCATAAATACACAACAATTGTAAGTAGGCTGTTTATGTTTTCTTTATGTAAGTAGGCTGTTTAGGTTCTTATATTGGTAACGCCGCCGCCACGTAGCGCTCTCTGTATGAAAATGAAATCACTGGCTGTGCTGTGTGCAGTCTGTGGCTAGTTTGCATTGTTGTCTGCCATTGTAGAGGGGCAGCTGGATGTTAACAGCGCGTAGCGTTGCGCAGTTGGAGGTGAGCCGCCAGCAGTGGTGGATGTGGGGAGAGAGATGGCGGAGTTTTCATAATTTGTAATACTGGATATCAATTATGAATATTAAGGTAAATACATTGTTTGTTCTCTATTAATATCTTTCATTTGCTAACTATCCCTATCAGTAGTTAGTGCCTTCAGTAGTTTGAATCTTTTATTTAGCTGGCAGTAGTGGCGCTCGCTGTATTGCAGTAGTTCGAGTAACGAAGATTTTTGTGAGGTAAGTGATTTTTGAAAGGTGTAGTTTAATGTTACTCAGGGCCATTCTTTTGCAGGGATCTTTGTTAGTCAGATTGCGTTGCGCTAAAATTATTGTGTGTCAGGTTAAGCACAGTCTTGTATAAATTGTTCTAAGGGGACGTTTCATATGGCGACCCTGCCAGGATACCTCACTGGAATCTTCTGATTTTTTCTTGTAGTTTGTGTATTTAGTGTAGCTTTTGTTTATTGCTAGCGTGTAATTATAGAGAGAATTTCCTTGGTAGTTGTGGTTTTTCATTGTTGTACTGTAAAACAGTTGTGGCATGCATGTAGATTTGCACCAAGTATTTCGCAGCTGCGCTTGTAATTAACTACATATTATTTTCAGTGCTATGATAATGTGTTCTTTTATTTTTGCTATTCAAATTGTGCTTTTCTGTGTTATCGTGTGAAATATTGTGACAATAATGGTGTGTGAAAAACGTAACACTAGGCTCCAAAGTAAACTGAGAAATAATAGTGATGACGAGCGTAGCTTATCAGCACCACTGTGTAGTGAATTAACAGACGTTCCAAGTAGTAATTTGGTAACTATGCATAGGGAAATGGAGCGGGCGGCAAATAATGGTGTAGACAGTCAAACAGGTGGTGAACAGGGAAGCATTATCGATCGATCGGTCGGCAACAGCTCGCCTCAGGAATCCTAAATGACAGAACACAATATTGCAAATACTGTAGACTTAGGTTTTGGGTCCTCACCGGTTTCTCAAATGAGTCAAGACACATTTCCTGCTTGTCAAAATGTGAATGCTGCCGGTGAAAACGCACTGCCAAAAAGCATAGAGAAACAGATTCCAGACACTAATACATTATTATTGCAATTAATGCAAAAAATGGAACAAAATCAGAAACAAACACAGCAACAGTTAGACACAATGGGACAAAATCTTCAAAAGTTAGACACAATGGAACAACACCAGAGACAAACACAGCAACAGTTGGACACAGTGGAACAAAATCTTAAAAAGTTAGACACAATGGAACAACACCAGAGACAAACACAGCAACAGTTGGACACAGTGGAACAAAATCTTAAAAAGTTAGACACAATGGAACAAAATCTTCAAAAGTTAGACACCACACTTGAACAAACACGTGAAGATTTAACTACTGAGTTACATAACATTGAATCGAAATGTCAAAAAGTCTGTAATGACGTAAAAACACAAATTTGTGAGCATTTCCAACCTATTTTTTCGCGGCATGAAAATGCATTACAGAATCACGAAGCAGCCATAAAAGAACTGCAAACTATTGTTCATGAAAATCATGAGACCTTGCAAGCTAAAATTGACTTAGTTGCATCTACCGATTCGGTTACGCAACTTTCAAAAACTCAGGAAAATTTAAAGGACATAGTAGATACCCTGAAAATTGGTTCAGAAAGACACATGGAGGAAATAAGTACACTATCGGAGAAAGTAGCCGAACTTTCGGATCAGGTCACTAACTTATCTACAAAGGTAGATGATGATCTGAATGACACAAGAACCGTTGCCTTCACTGACACAGAAGAGTATGAACAAATAAGAAAATTCAAACAAAATCAAAATCAAATCAGTAGACAGTACGAAAGAGAAATCCGGGAAGTACAAGATCAGTTGACACAGGTGATACAAGAATTACATATTCCAGAGGACACTCACGCTCCAATACGGGAAGAGGAACTTAGAAATACGGAAAAGCCACAAAATAATAACACAGGGCATTTCGGTAATTATGAAAGGAATTGGCAAGGTGGACCGAATTTTGAGATGGAACCGCCGAAACGACGTAACAATGACCGACATGCGACTCGCTGACATGATGATTTTGACTATAAGCTGTTCATTACTACACGTAAATTCAAAATGTTTAAGAACTCTGCCAACGACATTCATCCACAAGCGTGGCTCCATCAATTCTCTCATTGTTTTCCTCCCAACTGGTGATTGGAGCACAGGTTAGAATTTATGTGTGGCTACTTAGAGAATGAACCAGCTGTAAGAATGCGATCGGTCATTCACGATTGCCACAGTGAAGGAGAATTTTACCATGCCTTCCTCTCAGCATATTGGTCACCAGCTACACAAGACCGAGTAAAACATAGCATCATGATGATGAAACACTTTGAACAATCTGAATTTTCCAGTCTTGTCAAATATTTTGAAGACATGTTGCACAAGAATCAGTACCTGTCAAACCCATACAGCGCCTCAGAACTCATCTGCATTTGCTTAATCAAACTGCCTGAACATTTACGGCATATTATTTTGGCAGGACGTTGCAAAGACGACATTGAAACTTTTCAGGGACTCTTATAAGAATTAGAAATTGACACAGACAGTCGTGGGATGCGAAAACAGGAAAACAATCACTACAGGTCACATCCGTCACAATTCCGTGACGACAGAAACAATAAATGGGCACGACAAACCTATTCTTACAACGTAAATCGTGACCAAAACAAACACCACCCATATGACAACCACTGACAGAGTAATAGTTACAGGGAAAGATCACCTTCCCGCAGTAATGAATATGACAGAGATAACCATAGAAACAGACAATATGGGAACCAAAACAATTATTATCAAGGGAGACAGAATAACTTTAGACGCAACGGTCCAGCGCGCAGTTACGACTCAGGGAGAAATTCTCCACCACGTGACAGACAAGAAAGAAACTATGTAAACTACCGACAAAACGACAGACGTGAATTTCATCAGAACTGTCGGGTTTTTAACAGAGCTGGGCCCTCTGGGGAACGTGAATTTGTAGAAGTTAGGTCTCCAAATCCCAATAACGACGCGCGCCAACAAAGAGATAATAGGCAATGACTCACACCGCTGGCAGCCACAATACGTACTTATACGTTGGACACGTTAGTAAAGTCATTTCAGATAATGGACCGCAATTCGGATCTGCTGTTTGGTCACGCATGCTTCGGAACCATAAAATCAAACCTGTTTTTATTTCATTGTATTCACCACATTGTAACCTCTCCGAACGGATTATGAAAGAAATCAATAAGCTTTGCAGACTTTATTGTCACAGAAAGCATCAGCATTGGGACAGATATTTACACTTATTTAAAAACGTGCTGAATGAAATGCCTCATGACTCCACTGCTTTACCACCTACTCTTGTACTGAAGAATGAAGAACCACCGAACAGAATCAGAGAGCTTGTACCTTTCCCGAATACACGTAAACTTCGACACAAAGATATAATTGATTTGGCTCTTAAAAATATAAAATCTGCAGCAAACAAAAGGAGAAAAGTACACGGTAAAGCAAATGCAAAGAAATTATATATTGGTCATAAAGTTCTCATTAAAGCTCATTCATTGTCACATAAGAAGAAACACTTGAGTCACAAATTCTTTCTAGTTTACAATGGACCTTACAGAATCCGACGTATACCACATGATAATTGCGTTGAAGTTGAAACTCTGCGTACTAGGAAGATTAACGGTCTACACCACATTTCACATGTAAAACCGTTTATTGAAAAATAATCTGCTTTTTAACTTTGTCTTTGCCATAAAACGTTTCACTTCACGTTACTAGTATGCTTTAGAAACTGTTACTATGCAACAATGTTTAAAGTTAAATATCCAGTCAAGAACCAAGAGAACTTATTCAAACAGAAATTACGAATGCATTGTTATTACGAACAGATGACACAGTGGTTAGTTTATGTGACAGCTACACGATTTTATCACGACGCTACTAATGAGCGACAATTTACAATGTTGCTTTTGCGGTGTATCTGTTTGATATCTGCACAGTTTTTCTGAATTCTTCTGTAAAGTAAAACATGTTTTAGTAGTAACTTTTGTGCTATTGCTACAAGGAGACAGCCTTTTCTGTAGGACAACAATACATTACAGCACAGTACTTTCCTCATCACGGCAATAAGCGTAATAACTAAGTTATCTATACGCAAAGCATTTCACTTTTGTTTATTATGAGGTCAGTACATTGACTTCTGCAGAACTTAGCTTTTGGAGGACGATAACTACGACACTTCCACAGAGATTATCTTACAGCAAGACGCACATCTAGCGCTATAGGACACGTATTTGAGTGATTAATTTTGTACTTAAAACATTTATTTTTAAAGATTTTTGAATTACAAAGAAAGTTTTCCGTAATACATTTCATTCCATTCTTGTAATCTGTAACACCTGAGGGTATAATTACAATAATCCTCAGGGGGGTACATGCTTACTTTGTGTACCATGTGTTTGGCAAGCACAAGGAACCCTAGCTAATATGGTATTTGCTTATACAATTTAACACATCGGTACCATATTTCTCTAACACATAAATTACACAGCTATCTGATCATTTAACTGAGAGATAAACATGTTTTTTACTACGTCAGTGACACATGTTTACGCAATTACAGAGTTGGATTACTTCACACTTAAGAAATTGTATTTTGTCTGTACTTTTTGCACTGTTCATATTTTTTTTGGAACCATTGTGATACTATGAGAGCTTTGAATGATGTATTTGGTATGGGATCATGATTTTTAAAGAAAGTTTGAGGTAGATGACACTTTTGACATGAGCAGAGAATTTTTTTAGATTTTGAAATTATTGGAGGAAGCTACGACGTTTTTGAGATTTGACTGAGGTGTTATGGTGTTATTTTTACGACGACGATGTGTATTATGCTGTTGAGGTATGTTTATGTCAATAAGATGATGCTACCATATATGAGGAATGTGATTACGTGTTTATATGTACAGTATATGAATAATGAATAGAAGTTAGCGACGCTTGACTTGTGAAAAAGGATGTTGGAAACAAAGAATCGTACTTTAAGAGTTATGAAATGTGTGTGTAAATGCGTGAATGTATCACAATGCCAGCGAAAATTTTTTTGGACACTGTTATATTCATAAGATTTGGTTTCTAAACATTTGCAACGCAAATTCTCGACCCGTGAAATTTTGTATATGAGACTGTCTCTGTAGCGGAAAAATGTCGTAAATATTTCCATAAGAATGTTAAGTGACCACCTGCACGTGTGTCGTCGGCACACAGCTGTGTCAGACACCTGGAGAACAAGCCATTAGTGTGTGCCTTTCCAGAAGCACAGGCAGAAAAAAAAGGAGGCCTAAACCGCCGCTAATGACATTCGTTTCTAGAAAGCATCGCAAAAAACGACTTGGTCGAAATTAAAAACACATGATAACACTGTGGAGCTCTTAATTTATGATATTTACTGAAATGCCTAATAAAATGACAAGAAATATTTTTACATCTGCACACCTGATTATGACAAGCGTCTTTCTATGAGAGTTGAGAGAATTTCTACTAACTTATGAAATGTCACATGACTACTTAATGATATTTTTATGCTTTGCTTTTCATAATTGCTTATTTCATTTGATATCTGGTTTCCAGCTGTGTTGCAGCATTGCTTTTATAAAATAAAATGCATTTGCTAATGTGAACACTTTCTGTCAACAGATCTATTAAATAATTATTTTATGATCCACGTTCTTTAAAAAAAGGAGCACTTGGAAAGGAAAGAACAATAAGAAGGAACTAGTTACAGTAACACATAATTTTCTTTTCAAGTACATGGTAATATTTTTTTACAATAAGTTGTTGTGGTGCACCACTTTAATTACATAGACATTAAGATGTGAATAGACATTTCCCTTTTCTGCATTGTTGTTTTTACTGTAATATTTTTTCTGCTTGAGCTATGTCATGTATAGATATAAGTTATTTCTGCTGCTGTTTGCCAGGCATAGTGCTACTAAATTTCACTTTGTATTACTCTGTTAAGCTAGTTTTACTATTGATTTATTTTTATTGTTGCTGCACATTGGCTCATATTATTTGTAATGTTGCATTGGTTGGTAATTTAGATTTACTGTAGCTTGCTTTGCGATTTTCCATTTTTTTTTCATTGCTGTTTATATTAAGTGTTTTATGTGCTGCTGCATTGCCTCGTCCCTTAGTTTAGCATCTGAGCTCAGTAGATTTAAGTTAGCTTAAGAGGGGGTAACCTATAAGAGAATGAGTTGCAATGAATTGGAAGAAATGTATTGAGAAGTTATACGAAAAAAGTACAGAAAGCAGGTATAGGTAGGACTTTTGGGAATAATGATGAACCAAGGGAGATCTCCATGCAAAATACTGCAGTAAAACAAACCCTGTCCTTTCCTTTTGTGTTATCCCACTATATGTTTGTGTACCCTTGTGTATTTGTGTTTTTCCTGTC
The DNA here is from genome assembly GCF_023864275.1 of Schistocerca cancellata. NCBI lineage: Eukaryota > Metazoa > Arthropoda > Insecta > Orthoptera > Acrididae > Schistocerca > Schistocerca cancellata. Next base: position 593,934,066 of record NC_064631.1, on the reverse strand, counting down.
TTTATGTGTTTAGCTGATGAGAGCTACGTTGTAGCTATGTTGTAGAATTTTTCTAATACTCTGTTATTTACCTTGTAAATATGCTTAGACATTATTTATTCTGTTTTGTTTTAATGCTCATGTGTGAAGTTGATGTTTCGAAAGTGATTCTGATCTTTTATTTTTGTACTCATGTCATAATTCCTGTAACACTGATGTATATGTTATTTCTATTCTTTTGTAAAGCCTGTATTACTACAAATGTTATCTGTATTGTTATGTTTTTAATGATGTATTTTGTACCTTTGTAATTGTATTCTCATGTTGTAATATTGTAACTGACACCAGTTTATCACATTAAGTAACTTGTATGTTACATTTCACTGCACACATTTCTGTTGGTCATAGTATATGGACTATATGTGAGAAGTAGGGACTGTTAGTGTTTGCACGTGTGTTGATAATTCAGCAAGGGACTGGATAACAGCATTGCTGGTTCTAAGGACAATTCCAAAAACTTTGTGAGTGCACAAGTGGTGGTTATGGACTTGCTATATTAACTGCAAGACTCTTCAATGGTGATTGTGCACCCGCACAGTCACAACAGATGGCTGCTGGCCATCTCTACAAGGACTACAGTGGGTCTGCATCTCTGGTGGCCCACCAATACCATAATCTCTACCAGGACTACAGTGGGTCTACTCTGTGATGACCTACCTACCAATCTTCTTCAAAACGTCGAATGACTCTGCTGTGGGTTTGCTCTGTTGTGGCCCATTACCTGTCAGCATGTCAAGAGTCAGCACTGTCTTTCCGTTGGAAGGACAACACTACTTCTTCACAACTGCATGGATATCCACTACTTCTGTGTGCATTGTCTTTTACTGCTCAGACTTTGAGAAAACAAACTGCAGGTTTACTCTTATGATGAATGATCAGGACTGTCTTTATGAACTGTAAGAAAATTTTAGCTTTTGACCAACATTGTATAAATAAGTGTGTGCATTTGATATCTTTGTTATTGTAATTATGAAAAAAAATTTTAAAATCTGTATTGGCCACTGCCCAACAAAATTTGTAAAATTTTTTGTGGGGAGCATGGGGGCTATGTAAGTAGGCTGTTTATGTTTTCTTTATTAAGTAGGCTGTTTAGGTTCTTATATTGGTAACGCCGCCGCCACGTAGCGCTCTGTGTATGAAAATGAAATCACTGGCTGTGCTGTGTGCAGTCTGTGGCTAGTTTGCATTGTTGTCTGCCATTGTAGAGGGGCAGCTGGATGTTAACAGCGCGTAGCGTTGCGCAGTTGGAGGTGAGCCGCCAGCAGTGGTGGATGTGGGGAGAGAGATGGCGGAGTTTTGATAATTTGTAATACTGGGTGTCAGTTATGAATATTAAGGTAAATACATTGTTTGTTCTCTATTAATATCTTTCATTTGCTAACTATCCCTATCAGTAGTTAGTGCCTTCAGTAGTTTGAATCTTTTATTTAGCTGGCAGTAGTGGCGCTCGCTGTATTGCAGTAGTTCGAGTAACGAAGATTTTTGTGAGGTAAGTGATTTTTGAAAGGTGTAGTTTAATGTTACTCAGGGCCATTCTTTTGCAGGGATCTTTGATAGTCAGATTGCGTTGCGCTAAAATTATTGTGTGTCAGGTTAAGCACAGTCTTGTATAAATTGTTCTAAGGGGACGTTTCACAATACACTATAATGTTTACTACAACCTGCGTTTTGTCTTTTGATTCGACTGAATCGGGCATAGGTTACCCCAGAAAAAGCACTTTTGAAACACACATACAATGTCAATTTTAAGAAGGGTAAAACACTGATAAATTTAGGTTTTATATTGACTTTAACTTTGCTGGTCAAAGCAGTTCAGTACACTTCGGGATTCAAATGAATAGAAAAGAAAGAAAGGAGAAAGGGAGGGGGGGGACCCTGAAACTGTTATGATCACTGTAGTGAAAGTTTGATCAGTGAGAGCCTTAAGCATTCTAGATTTCCAGTATATGATTTACCACTCTTTTTGTCTTATTTCCTGGTCATTTAACTACCGTTATTTTCGTCTCAATTAAAATAAACTTCATTACTAAACCAATTTCAATATTATCTTCCAACTGGGTCAGACCTATATTATTCGTCCATTATTTCATTAACAACAAAGTTCTTTAAACATCATTCTAACATAGGTAAGTCTGCAGGTAATTATTATTAACATAAACTTTAAATCTTCATCTTGGGATACTCGGATTGCACAACATGTGGAAAGGACCCTGTCTAGGTTAGTTGTGAGGATAATTAATTGATAGGACAGTTCTGGTAAAATTTAAGTTATTATTGAACAGTATGTAGTAAAAGTGACACTGGTCCACACGAATACAGTACTGAAAGTTTCAACCTGTTCGTATCGATGAGGCGGTCGGCAGGCGGCGAGACGGCGAGGCACAAAGCACACGTGCAATTACAGCAATGGCTCATGAAATATTGGCACTTTACTTCTTCATGGCGTCGCAATACTTTTCCATTTAGTGCCTATGGAATATTGCCATGCTGTATAGGCGTCGGAAACGGCGCATCCGAGGCTCAACGAAATCACGTCTTCCAGGAGAGCCTCCTCGATCCAGCACGTGTTTCTCAGATCGATGCCCAACTCCGACTACTTCTGCTGAGCCCGTTATGCCGTACCGTGCCCGTGTGCATTTTCCCGTGCTCGCCTGCCTCCACCTTTTACCGCTCCCCTACAGACAGGGTATTCACCAAAGGTTTTACATTCCACATATTCTAATACATTGCCTACGTATGGACCAGGCGTAGAAATACAACTTTCACATCTTACAATAGTTTGAACATTAGGTACACTTCCCTTCGATTACAACATTGCTTGAAATTTGACATAAATATTAACATTTACATCGAAAATTGTTTATAGCTTCTTCAACATAATGACATGAAACAAAAAAGAAATGAAATCAGAACATCGATTATACTAATTTATTGAAATTCAGAAGAAAAAAATTTATTACAAATACAGTAGGATTACGTTAGTGTTGTTACAGGCTATGTGAACAAGAAAAGACAATTCTATTCAACCAATAACTTTCGTGGAGCACTTCAGAAGGTTTTGGAAGAAAAGTGGTCGATATACAAAGCTAATAAACATTTCCCCTTTCCATGCAGTACTTTGAAAGACTATGAAGACCGCACTGATGGTGACAAAGAAAATGTGATCATTGGCAAAATGTGGTAGACCGTTTGCCCTTACGAATGAACTGGAAGTTAATTTTATAATCCAAATGCAGGAAACAGAGTTCGGCTTGAAACTTCCTGGCAGATTAAAACTGTGTGCCCGACCGAGACTCGAACTCGGGACCTTTGCCTTACGCGGGCAAGTGCTCTGCCATCTGAGCTACCGAAGCACGACTCACGCCCGGTACTCACAGCTTGACTTCTGCCAGCATCTTGTCTCCTACCTTCCACACTTTACAGAAGCTCTCCTGCGAATCATGCAGAACTAGCACTCCTGAAAGAAAGGATATAGCGGAGACTTGGCAGAGTGAAAATCTCATTCTGGAAACATCCCCCAGGCTGTGGCTAAGTCAAGTCTCCGCTATATCCTTTCTTTCAGGAGTGCTAGTTCTGCATGGTTCGCAAGAGAGCTTCTGTAAAGTTTGGAAGGTAGGAGACAAGATACTGGCAGAAGTAAAGCTGTGAGTACCGGGCGTGAATCGTGCTTCGGTAGCTCAGACCAGTCCGGCTTTCGCCGCCGTGCAGTGCGGACGTGTTGTTGTTTCTGCCTGCGGAGCGCGCGCGCTCGCTGTTGTTTACATTTCAGCGGCCGTCACTTACGTGTCGCTTACGTGCACTAGAATCATGGCCAACCGTTTTCGAAAATCAACTTTACGATTCAACTTCTGCAACGACTACGCACGACCAAAGGCCTTGGAAGTGGAACGCTTCCTACGCGACGTTGCTAAGATCCCAACTTGTGACATCTTGGGCATCCATTTGTCCATATTAAGCAGTACTGTGTACGTCAAAGTCGTCAATGACGCGGTATGTGAAAGAATACTTCATGACACCAACCATGGATTACGCTTTTGCCACGCCGACGGCAATGTCGGAGCGGTCACTGTCGACCATGCCGGCTTAGGAATGCGCACCATACGAGTTTTCGAACTCCCGTTCGAGCTTCCAGCGGAAGACGTTATCGCGGCTTTCCGCCCCTGTGGCACTGTACATGGCCACACTGCCGAACGCTGGGCGCAATTCCAAACGTACCCTGTTCTTAACGGTGTACGGCAGATCACCATCGACCTCCATCGCCACGTGCCATCTTACTTACAAATTAGCGGGTGCCGCGCGGTTGTCATATACGACGGCCAACCCAAGACCTGTTCCGGGTGCGGCAAAGAAGGCCACCTCAGATCTGAGTGTCTTCAGCGACGAATCACCCAATTGCCAGCCGCTACCGTGGCACCTCCGGCTCCGACGACGGTTTTACCGATCACCTACGCATCGGCGCTCTCTTCTCCTCCCACCGGCCGCCGCCCATCGGACCATGCACCGGTGACCCTTCCAGCTGCTACGGATACCGCCGGGGCCGTCGCGTCGCGCTCAAAGCCTGACGCTACTCCCGCGCCACTACCAACAGCGACGACCTCCGACACCCACCCGCCTGAACATATGGACGCCCCTTCATTTGACGTTCCCGCGACGGCCTTCCTCTCAGAGCGACGCGACTCCCTTCCGTCTTCCGACACGGAGGGACGAACCAGCAAACAACGTTCACCTAAGAGGCGCAAGAGGAGGCGCCGTACGGTCTCGGAACGAGACGGATCACCTCCCCCTGATGCTCCTGAGGCCGTCCGACCCGACGAGGCCCCGGAGAACCTACACGACGATACGAATGACGACAACATGACGCCGACTGTGGATACGTCGATGCCTACTCTACTGGCTCGCTCAGGTGCTCCTGAACCAATGGACTCCACAGATGCAACTGCCGCCGAGACGTCCTCCGCCCCTACGACCGAAGTGGAACGTACGACCATCACAACGACAACGCCTTCAATGCTGTGGAGTGAGGACGTCGATGAGGACCCGGACCACACGCTGGGGACAGAGTTACCCCAGACGGAAGCATCGTTACGCCGCTGATAATGCCGTCCGGTGGCGTACGGCACGACTCACCGTTGCCTCGCCCCTCTTCATCCTCCGCCGGTGGAGTTCCCCTCCACGGCGGGGTACGGCTGCAAACCTACCGAATAGCGACGATCAACACTAACACCATTAGCTCACCCGTGAAACTTCAACTGCTGCGAGAGATGATATGGGCGTCGGACGTCGATATCGCACTACTACAGGAAGTGCACCTGGCCACACTTCCAGACGTCGCGGGATATAACACTTATCCTTCTCCTGGTGACCACCTGGGACGCGGCGTAGCCATCTACGCCAGAGAAGGCATTCCAGTGGCCGATATCACGTACCTTCCATCTGCCAGAGGCATGGCCGTCACCGTCATGGGGACGCGTATCGTCAACATTTACGCTCCGTCGGGCTCCACCCGCAGACGCGACAGGGCACTCTTCTATTCAGAAGAAATCGCTCCTTTGTTTCTTGGCCGCAGCGACCATTACTTGCTTGGGGGTGATTTTAATTGTGTCTTGCACCCTAAAGATCAAGTGCCCCACTACAACACCTGTCAAGAACTGCGTCTTGTCGTCCGAGATCTGTTGCTCTGCGACACTTGGGAAGTCCGGCACGGCGAAGCGCCTGGACATACTTACCAGACGAGTCACTCCGCGAGCCGTCTTGATAGAATTTACGTCTCTCGGGAACTCACACCTGCAGTCCAAGGTGCAGAACTTTGGCCCCTGGCCTTTTCGGACCACTGTGCCTACATCTGCAACATTCTCTTCCCCAAGCAAGTGGTCTGGCGTAGTCGTGCACCGTGGAAGCTAAACACGTCCCATCTTCATGATCCTGAATGTCTTCAACGTGTTACCGAGACATGGGCCAGCTGTGAACGTCGCTTACCTAAATACTGCACGACCTTGACCTGGTGGCTGGAATGTGCCAGACCTGCCATTCGACGTACTTTGATTCAGTATGGAAAGGAAGTTGCTATGTGGCGCCGGCACACTACCGACTATTTCTACGCCGTTCTCCGCGACCTGGACGCCCAACCGCCCACCCCCGACACCCAGAGGGAACGCAGCAGGATTAAGGCGCAAATTATAACTTTGACACGCCGTAGACTGCAGGGGGCTATGGTGCGAACCCGACGTCAAGATTCGGCGGAACAAGAACATCCGACCATGCATCATATTGCCTCCGATAGGAAACATCGACGACAACAACTCATCACCGAGATCACCACCTGTCGCGGCCAGCACGTCACTTGCCAGGCCGAAATCGTCAGTGCCTTTGTCGACCACTATCGCACAATGTACCAGGAGGAGACTACCAACAACCACGCTGAGGAGTCTGTGTTACCACACGTAACTCGCACCCTCACCAGCGACGAAGCGGACGAGCTGATGGAGCCCATTACGCGTGACGAAATCCACGATGCAATCAAAAAAGGTGCTCTGAATAAGTCACCTGGTGTCGACGGATTGCCGATAGAATTTTATCGCGCTTTCTTCACACTAATGGCGTCACGGTGGACAACGATGTTTCATGAACTGCTGACGATGGGGAACGCCGTACCACCGTCCTTCGTCACGGGAATTATTATACCCATCCACAAACCGACACCAGGTGTGACGACAGCACATTACCGTCCCCTGACTCTGCTTAACGCAGACTGTAAAATTTTTATACGCCTACTGGCAACGCGATGCCGCAAGATCCTGCCTAGCATTCTATCCCCGGAACAGACAACTCCGGGCGGCTCAGTTAATATACAAACGGCCACAGGAGAATGTCGCGATTTAATTGCACTGGCAGCGGCGTGCAGACTCCGCGCCGCAGTGGTTGCCATTGATTTTGACAGCGCATTCGACAAAGTGCGGCATCTTTTTCTGTTCTCAGTGATGAACCGCATGGGTTTTCCACCAGCCTTTATCGACGTAATCCGGCGCCTGTACGGCACCGCCGAATCGCTGATTCAGGTTAACGGCCGTGTGGCGGGACCAGTGGCGATCCGGCGTTCCGTACGGCAAGGCTGCCCACTTTCGACCCTACTGTATGCCATAAGCCTGGAGCCACTCATCGGGAGTCTGACGAGCCACCTTTCTGGTCTCACTTTGCGACAGCACAGTTTTCGATGTCGTGCGTATGCGGACGACCTCCTCCTCTTGATCCGCTCACGGAGAGAAACACGCACGGTACTTGATTTGATATCAACGTACGGCACTGCAGCGGGCAGTAACATGAATGTGGCTAAATCCGCGGCGATGCCTATTGGACGCGGCCTCTCACACGACGACTTAGCACCTCTCCCGTGTGTACAACAACTACGATATCTTGGTATCATTTTCACCTCCACCGTGCGCCGCTCCGCTGCCATCAATTTTCGGCGTGCACTCCAAACTATCCGCACGACGGTGCGACAAAATCTTCTCCGACGACTCGATTCTTTACAACTTGTCCAATACCTCAATCAACATGTGGCGGCCAGAATGGTCCACATCGCACAGGTCCTCCCGCTGCCATCAACAATTGGACGCAGCCTCCAGGCTGCCCTCGGATACTTCCTTACGGCCGGTACGATCTTTAAGGTCCGCTACGACACACTCACCCTTCCCCCGCGAGCGGGTGGCCTCGGCCTTGTCAATGTGCGACTCCGCGCGGCGTCCTTGTACATGTCCACCATGCACAAGCAGTGGCACGGGGGCACCTCCCTTACGCGCAGCTTGCTGGAAATTCTTGTGCCCGCGACCATAACACCACCAGTACCAGTCGGACACATCAAGCACCATCTGACGCACATTTCTGATTTCATCGTCGACTTCAGTTATGCTCACACACACTTACCGGCCACGCGTTCTCCTCGACCTAAAGATTTTTACACCCCACTCCTTCGTTCCATATCCAGCAACAATATCGAACTGAGACATCCGTCCACGTGCTGGCCAACGGTTTGGCGTCACATCCACCAGCCTTTTCTTCCCTCCAACGTCCGGGCAACATGGTACCAAGTCGCAAATGAAAAATACGCCACAAATCATCGCCTTCACGCCATTGGACTAAAGGACTCTCCACTTTGTTCCATTTGCCACCTCGTGGATGACGATGTCCATCAACTGACTTGTGCTGCCACCAGTGACGTCTGGAAACTTGCCAGACAGTTCGTTGCCTGTTACCTCCGCGTTCCGCCGGACTCGATTGACCCACGGACTTTTATCCATCCTGAGAATACTTATTTCCCCGCTTCCAAAAATCATGCGATTGTATGGGTCAAGGGATGGACGATCACCTACATGTATAATGATGGCGACAAATCACGCCTTGATTTCTGGCAGTACTTACAAACCGCCCACAGTGAAGTCGAACACCGACCGCGCTACCGCGCCTTCTTCGCCAATTACCTACATGCGATCTTTACTTCACCCCCGCTCAGTTGGATGGTGCCACACGCCGACAGCACTCCCGCCCCCCCTGCTGACATCTGAGGCTCACCGCGCTACTTTCTACATTGTAACCCACAGTGGAGTAGGCGCATGGACACGCGCCTCCTTTCTTTAATGCACTACCCCAGAAAACACTGGTCTTTCCCTCACTCCACTGTATATTGCTTCACACCTCTTAGATTACATCAGAATTATTATTCTTTTTTTTTCCTACACCTTGTTCATAACAAAAAAAAAATTGCTCGCCTTGTACGAGTATATTGTCTTGTGTTATTTTCGCCGGAAGGATGGCATTTCTGTTGTATTTAAGTTTGTACCAATAAAGATCTTTTTTTTTTTTTTTAAAAAAAAAAAGAGATGGTAGAGCACTTGCCCGCGAAAGGCAAAGGTCCCGAGTTCGAGTCTCGGTCGGGCACACAGTTTTAATCTGCCAGGAAGTTTCATATCAGCGCACACCCCGCTGCAGAGTAAAAATCTCACTCTAGAGTTCGGCTTGAACTTTAACTGGATAATCATCTAACCATTGTAGAGCAGTGAAATCAGTGCCTAAGGGAAAACAGAAGTCAAAAAACAAAAGAAATAATGACACATGCGCCACTTCTAAAAGGAGCTACAGCTGTGGAAAGAATAAAAGTGGTTCGATTCAGTGTTGTTTTTGTCTGCGATGGTTCCATGGAAGTTGTCAGTTCATCGCTTCGCCTGATGCTGTAGTATTTTCGTGTTATATTTGTGTAAATGGTAGTGACAGTGACATCGATGCTGAAAATGAATAAAAAATGCGTTAACTGACCTTTAATAATGCAAAAGAAAATTATCACGGTATTACCTACATTATTAAGAAGTTAACTATATAGTGCCACAGAATTAGTTATGATATGGCTGTATTAGGTAGCTCGCCCATTTTGTTTACTCCATTTTATAACTTTGACAGTTTTCCTTTTCTTTAATATTCCTTATCATGAGTTAACTGAGAACTGTATTGGCCTCTTACATGTGAAATATACAATTTTTACATTGAATATATGTTTTTTTTATTTACAGCCCTTAATATCACGAAGGAAGGTAGGTTTAGTCTATATTGATAAAGTTCAAAGCCGTAAGTTACTGAAACAAGGCTGGCCGCTTTGGCCGAGTGGTTCTAGGCGCTTCAGTCTGGAACCGCGCGATCGCTGCGGTCGCAGGTTCGTATCTTGCCTAGGACATGGATGTGTTTGGTGTCCTTAGGTTAGTTAGGTTTAATTAGTTCTAAGTTCTAGGGGACTGATGACCTCAGATGTTAAGTCTCATAGTGCTCAGGGCCATATGAACCACTGAAACAAGTTTTGTCTCATGTTGACTCTCTGGGGTGAACAAACTAATAGCGTCACATATGATACGTGCTTACAGATGACGAGAGTCAACGACTTGCATGCTAAAAGTAATACAACCAAACTGCAGTTCCGTGTTCCTCTCATGCGATGTATATTTTTACTGCCAATTTATAAACTTCAATTCGAGTCTTGAAAATGGCAATGCGCTTTTGGAAACCCAGCGGGAATTCCGGACGAAATAACGATTCGCAGCGTCATTCATGTTTAGCTTTCAACACTGATTTTGCAGGCTACCTTCTCGTATGCGTGGCACACATGACAGTCAGTTCCAGAAAAGAAATATTTTTAAACACATATCAAGTCTGTTTTCCGCCGAATCTTGGGAGGGAAATATGTAGTTGCTCGAAGACTGCATCCATTTGAAGTTCTTTGTTGTCGCGAATATATTTGGTCACATTGTTTATATGATAAGTACCACCCATGTAGCTGTTTGAAGGTATGTGAGGATACGTAAAAAAGTCATATAAAAATGACTAGGATAAAAATTTTAATTCGTTACTAATCCCAGATATTTGAGAAATTTATTTACCTGTCTTGTTATTATTTCGTATTATTTATTTACTATGTTAACATTTCTATAGCCGCCAGTTGCGACTGAGAGGAAAATTTATTAAGAAAGCTGCAGACTGCATCTACGAACCGAACACAGGTCGTCCGAGCCCGAGTCAGTTTCTTATAAGAATCGACAGGCGTTGGTTGGCAAGGGACTAACAGAGGGCTGTAGTCTATTCCAGACTTTCTTCAATCTGTACACTGAACAAGATGTAAGAGAAACCAAAGAAAAATTTGGAGTGGGAATGAAAGTTTAGGGAGAAGAAATAAAAACTTTGAGGTTTGCCGATGACATTGTAATTTTGTCAGAGACAACAAATGACTTGGAAGAGCAGTTGCACCGAATCGGCAGTGTCTCGAAAGGAGGATACAACACGAACGTCAAAAAAAGCAAACCAAGCATAAAAAAATACAGTCTAATTAAATCGGGTGATGTTGCGAGAATTAGATTATGAAAGGAGACACTTAAAGTAGTAGAAGATTTTTGCTATTTGGGCACCAAAATAACTTAGCATGGTCGAAGTAGGATTCAAAACGTAAACTGGCAATGGCTAGAAAAGCATTTCTGAAAAAGGGAAGTTTGTTAACATCGAATATAGATTTAAGTGTTAGACAACCTTTCCTGAAGGTATTTATCTGGAGTGTAGCCACATATGCAAGTGAAATGTGGACGATAAACAGCTTAGACAAAAAGAGAATAGGGGCTTCCGAAATGTGGTGCTACAGAAGAATATTGAAGATTAGATGGGTAGATCACGTAACTAATGAGAAGGTACTGAATAGAATTGGGGAGACAAGAAATTTTTAGCATAACTTGACCAAAAGAAGGGATTGATTGACAGCACACATTCTGAGACCTCAAGGGATCACCAATTTAGCACTGGAGGGAAGTGTAGGGGGGATAAAATCCGTAGAGGGAGGCTAAGAGACGAATACAGTAGGCAGATTCAGAAGGATGTAGGTTGCAGTAGTTATTCGGAGATGAAGAGGCTTGCACAGGATAGAGAAGCATGGAGAGCTGCATCAAAGCAGTCTTCGGACTGAAGACCAGTACAACAACAACCTTATGGCTACACAACCGGCAGCTGTAAAAGCTTCTTTCCTCGATTTCTCGAAAAATATGCTTTTTCGGATGGTGTATATGATGGGGAAAAGTGATCAGTTTTTGATTATCTACCAACCCGGTAAATTTTCAGTGAACTGCGCGCCATGATCGTTATGGGCGGTGTTCTCAAAAACGTCGGTGTCGTGAATCAAAGTATCTTAAGAGTCCTCCGTTGTGGTGGTATACAAGCCACCCGCCGAACATGAACCGAATCGACGTGCCGTGCGTGAGGCCTTCCCCTTGTTAGTGTGTGCTTGGCTGTATGTTATCGATTCACGATTGTTTAGGTGCTCGTCCCTGTGAATACTGGGGCACCAGCCAATTTTCGCTGAGTGCCTCGTACGGAGGTGAACGGCTGTTCTAGTTCCATCCCGCAGCTGGCCGCATTGAGTGCGGCGGAAGACAATGGGCCGGCTTTCACACAGAGTCGAGCTGTTGTGATCTGGTCTGGTCTCTTAAACACTTGTAGGGGGCCACTTTCCGGCGGCCCACTTTGCGCGCTGCCTTGTTCATCCTGCTCGTCACACTGTTCTTCCCAGCTTATTAGCAGATTCTGTTCTAATTTCCCCTGATTAACAGAAAGAAAGTGCGGGAGCATCTGGGCTGGAAGGTGTCGCACTATTACTTTCCTAGCAGAAAGCTCAGCACTGGCACGAAACACCGAGCGAAGTGACGTGCCGGGGAAGACGATGACCCTCTGTCCGGCGCAAAACAAGACTGGATCATGAAGATTTAGCTTTCTGGCGGTTCTCAATGACGGGTCCGCTATCGATATTCAAAGATATCGGGGCCGCGTCTCTTGGTAACGCCTTCCCCAGCGTCCCGCCACCGGCGGGGCAGTCGCGCGATGAGCCTTTACAAGACTTCGTGCAAACGTGACGTCATTTTGATGTCCCACGCGTTATCGAAAACGAAAAGACCTGTCTATCGACTTTCGCGATCGTTTTCTTCAAAAGACGCGAGGCGAACATAACGTTCAAAACGAAAACATTCAGCTCAAATAGAGGGAATTGGAAATTACACTTTTTATTTACTGCAGGATACGTTAACTTTGAAGTTACAGCGTTTGTACATGTGGAAAGTTCTGCTTCCGTGTGAACTGGGCTGTGAATGAGGGAGAGATTAAAGTGTTGACGAGAATTACCTCCGAAACTTACTGAAAAACCTGTGCTAACTATTTTTCCTAATAGGAGTTCATCAGCCGCAAAAGTGAGACGACATATTAATTAAAAAAAAAAAGAGAAAGAGAAAGGAAGCGAGAGAGAGAGAGGAAAGCTGAAGCTAGTCAGCACGAATCCAATAACGTATGTATTTAGCAGCGTACATTAAAATGTCTCAGTAAAAATATTCAGAAACCCTGAAAACTAGTTTCAGGAGTTGGTCTGTAGTTAGAAAGGATGGGTAGCAATTCTATCAGATGAATTAACGCAGCAGCTCAGTTGTCTTGTGTCCAATGAATTAATGCTGTTTTAAAACACCAACCCATTGAGAATCTCTCGAATAGCCGTCGCTGTTGGTACAATTTGTTGTAATAAAATGACGAAACGCGTAATATTTGTGGTTAAAAGTGTACTTTAATAGAAGTCGTATGTTTGAAAAACAAGTGTCCTAAAAGAACTGGATCGTAAATTGTCTTTTATATACTCCATAAGCCGGCCGTTGTGGCCGAGCGGTTCTAGGCGCTTCAGTCCGGAACCGCGCTGCTGCTACGGTCGCAGGTTCGAACCTGCCTCGGGCATGGATGTGTGTAATGTCCTTAGGTTACTTAGGCTTAAGTAGTTCTAAGTTCTAGGGGACTGATGACCTCAGAAGTTAAGTCCCATAGTGCTCAGAGCCAAATACTTCATAGATAGCTGAGGCTAAGTTATCTTATCATTCTCTTGCAAATGTGTTAGTCTTTTCTAAGCTTTTTATTCGGAATGGTAGTTACATTTACCATATGATCAACGTGTTAATGTTTATTCGCATTTGCGTGTCTCATGCTTAATTTGTAAATGATTGATTATGACAATTCATACCAGAGAGAGAGAGAGAGAGAGAGAGAGAGAGAGAGAGCATTCTGTACACGACATCTGATGTTACAGAAGGAACATACTTTGAACTTAATAACAAAGTCTCAGAAAATTTTAGAAACGCTTAAGCGAAATAAAACAAATTTGGATATGGCAAGACGCGAACTACTTTCACAGCTACCCCTACAGTTCGTTACTAACCGCTTCACTACTACTACAACACGACAAACTAGCGTAAGGCTACCCTTTTAGACCTCTCAAAGGCTTTGATAGCCGATATGTCATTATGTGACGTTTAAGTATAACAAATATAACAAATCTACCAAGAATTGTCTGTTTTTATAAATCTTCAATGTGTGATTGCCTTCAAACGGCATGCTTCCAAGAAATTATGGAATCCAGTACGGTGTTTCCCGAGCACCCAGCATCGAATGTCAATGAAAGTCGATAGCAGTTCCTGTGGACTTCGACAAGTGCGTGCGACGTCAAAATTACGTCATGTTTGCACAAAATCTTGTGAACTGTAGCTTACCCACGAGTATGGATTGTTGGCCTTGTCACCTCTGGTGAATGCAAGAATGAGTGAGTCTTGTGGGACAGCGGGGCAGCTGTTCGGTCATCTGATTATGAAGTGTAGATGGAGTTATACTTGGAGTTTAAACTGGGCATTGACAGGAAGGTATTATGCTTGCCAGTCCGGCTAATTCTCCGTCGAGATTACGAGTGTGTGTGCGCTTCATTGTGCTACCTGTTTCAGCTAAAGAACAACAAGCGCAACGAGTACAGGTAATCTGGCCAAATGTCAGCATATGTTGCCTGTGGATTTTCATCGTGGCAAGAGGACAGCGGAAACGAATAAAATGTGAGCGTTACAGTGAGATACGCGAATATTTGTCAGCCTTGAGATTAATGTACGCTACCGATTAATCTTGTTTAAGAGTCTCAAGTCTATATTGTAAGTGATCCACTCTATGCCCAGACGGTTCTCCGATTTTCTGGCATTTTAATTTTGGCTGAGTGAAATCTGAGTTTTGTGTACTAGCGCTAATGCTTATTAGTGTAGTCTTTGTATATATGAGCAGGCCCTTTCCTAAGCGTTTCTCCTTTAAATTGTTTTAAAGATAAAAATATAAAAAATAAGAGCTCTGCTCTTGGTTAAGTTTAATGATCTGTTACCGTTAGAGAAAGAGATTTTGTTTAAATTGTGATTCATGTCAAGCAAGGTGATTCTAAATCATGTGGTGGCAAAGTTGTTTTAATCTTTTAATGCTTGATAGTTGTTGAAGCATATGTAAAATCTTGTTATCTGAGGCAAAGCTAAGAGTAGTATTTTATTCAATGGGGCCCCCAGTTCAAGATTTGTTTTAATTCCGTTACTAGGTTTTCAGATTACATTACCAAAGAAAGAGTTACCCTTCCTTTAGAGTGCAAACGACATTGAAGACATATATTGCAATTGTTTCTTACTGGTGTTCTAGATCACTGAAGAGCGTGGGGCCCTATGCATCAAAATTAATTCTAGACAGTCTACTGCATTTTGTGAGGTCGGATTCTGCGGTTATGTTGAAACTGTTATCACCAGACATTCCACAAAGGGAATTCATTGTATATATTGCAAATGTCTTAAAGAAAAATAATTGTTTCCATGGGTGGCCGTTCTGTTCTTGATTTTTTAAGCAGGCCATTTTAATCAATTATTTTAAAAAATAAAATTTTGTAAAACGTTGGGTTATTTCTGCGTGTGTGCGACTGACTCCTTCTACTACCGAATTGAATTTCCATCTTGTGGTAATTCTGAGATAGCTCACTCTAAATCATCCCAAGCGATTGGCAGTTTCCCTTTGAAAAGTACACTGCTGATTTCCTCCCACATCGTTGTCTAGTCCCTAATGACCATCCGTAATGACCTCGTCGTCATGGGGACATGATATCGTGAATTGCTTGTTCTAGTTACGAAGAGGGAGGAAACCGATGAGATTCTCGAACTGTAGGGCTACGGCGATGAACGAAGGCAATGAGGACACATACACAAACACACACACACACACACACACACACACACAACCACACACACACACACACATCAAGTAGATTAATAAATATGTGCGACAGTGAGCTTTCACATTTAGAACCATCAACTCTTTTGCTGTGGAAGATGAGACAGAAATTCAGTGTGCAAAGGATTAAGGATAATGTCACAGGAAGGCAGAGCTTCAGCCAAAGTGTTTGTCCGCCGCTCGTGGTCTCGTGGTAGCGTTCTCGCTTCCCGAGCACGGGGTCCCGGGTTCGATTCCCGGCGGGGTCAGGGATTTTCACCTGCCTCGAGATGACTGGGTGTTTGTGTTGTCCTCATCATTTCATCATCATCCAGCAAAGTGGCGAAATTGGACTGAGCAAAGACTGGGTAATTGTACGGGCGCTGATAACCACGCAGTTGAGCGCCCCACAAACCAAACATCATCATCATCATCAGCCAAAGTGGCACTCAATGCGTAGGCATAGATTTTACAGTGAGCGGTGTTACACCAGACTAATTTCTGCGGCAAGCTCTTGGGTGACAGGGAAATTCTTAAGCATTGGGTCTACATAAAATTTTACAGTCCAGATAACATTGTTTGGTGCAAGACAGTACGCCACCGAGATAAGTTGGATGTTTTCGGTTGACCAAGCAACTCAAGGCATTTCTTCACAAAATAATTGGTGATCGAATTTCTATTTTGTTTACAACCGCATCCGTGCCGAGGTCACTAGTACACGGCTGTATCGTGAAGCTCGAGTAGGAGGCAATCATTTCGAGTCCTGATGGTGGAGGAAATTTTCGCCATCAGTATTTGGCTGGCAAGGGGAAGAAAGTTGCTGATCACCAGACTTTTCTCTAGTGTTCTGGATTACATTCCAAACAGTTGTCTCAAAAATGAGGTATGTGACACTGTAAATGGAGATGTGTCTCACGAATAGGGACGTTAAACCCGATGTTTGCCCTGAGGCTACTGGGTAAGGGTAAAGCTACTGTACCTGCTAGCACCGGGTTTCACCCCCTCTCTTCTTTCATCGTCAGATAGCACAAACATGACACCACAACCTAACACACACCCATTACTGTCACCTACACTCAACACATGCACTTAAGACACAGCCCTCACACACTACAAGGAAAGGGGTCATTTGGAAGGAATCCACTGTCCCTTTCTCAGAGATCAACGTATTTTTCTCCCACAGGTTGAGGGTAGGTGAAGGTTCGTTTGTCAAACCGCCGGATGCGCCCCTTAAGTGATGTTATTATGTCAGTCAGTTGTAGAGTGGTTGTCGTAATGTAGTGGGACAAGGTGTACTGAAATGTCGTGCCCGCTGAGTGTATCTTCAGCAAACCGTAAGAATTATACCAGATGATGATAAAGTATACGATTTTATTAAGAAGCAGTTATAAATACGGAGAGCCAATATTACGCGTTCGAGTCTACCACACCGGCCAATGGATTGCACTGAGGATAACGTGTGAAGATTATCATAACAGCGTGTGACGATATTTCGATGTGTTGAGTTTAGACGTGATTAGATGACTACAACAAAGGTAGCGACTGTCTTGTGTTTAGCGAGAATACACTGAACCAAAACATTATCACCACCTGTTTAATAACTTGGAACGAAATACGGCACTGATTCTGTGTGACAGAGATCCGACAGTGAAATACTTGGTAGGTTTGTGGAGGTATGTGGCATTAGGTGTCTACCCACAGGTCAGGTAATTCGCCTAAATAACGGGTCGCTGACTTGCGTACGTGGTGACGGCGCTCGGTAGCGACCCAGATGGCTTCCATACGATCTACATCAGGCGAACTTGGTCGCCGAGACAACGTGAGTTCACTCTAATGCTCCTCAGACCACTGTAGCAAGGTTCTGGTTCCGAGATCTGAGACAAGGACACTTGCATTGATGAAAAATGACATCGGCGTCGTGGAAGACATCAAGTATGAAGGGATGCAGGTGGTTCGCAGATGTCAGCGTGTCTTCGATTACTACGACATGCAATCGCAGGAGAATTTCTCCCGTAGCAGAATACTGCGTCCGTGGCGCGCTGCACGTTTCGAGCGGCCGTTCATCTCGATGGCGGCGTTTGTAGAGACGACCATCGACCTAGTGTAGGAAAAATGTGATTCACTGGAAGAGCCGACACGTTTCCATTGATCGACGGTCGAATCCAGATGGTGTTGTGGCCACTGCAATTGTGATAGACAGCGTAGTTGGGTCAACATGTCAACACATAGGTGTGGTCTGCTACGGAGCTCCATGTTCAACAATGTACGATGAACGGTGTGCTCTGGAGCACTTGTGCGAGCACCAGCATTGTGTTCCTTCGGCAGAGATGCCACAGACCACCATCTATCCTACTTTACAGGCCAGAGAAACCTCTGAATCCCACTTTCTGTGAAGAATTGTGGACGTTGAAACATTTAGCACCTAGTGATAGTTACACTGTCTTTCTATCTGTTTCCGTAGATGCTCATGACAGCCCGCGAACATTCGAGCAGGTAGGCCGTTTTGGGATTCTCTTTCACATGATTTGTGTAGTAATAATCCGTCCTTCGACAAAGTCGCTTGTCTCAGTGGATTTCCCTATTCGTAACCCATATTTTCAATAGACTGATCCCCATCCGTCTCTACTGCGCTTACATGCTTATGATAGCGCGTCACGTGCCTGCAACGTTACCAGGCGGCATCTGACGTCGCGGTTGGGAGTGGACATAACGTTTTGGCTGATCACTGTATATCGCTTAACTTAAAGCAAACTTAAGGCTCGTTTCACACTGGGACACTTGTGACGGTCACCGGTGACGGTCACTGATATAGATACCTTCGTTTGAATTGGAGCATTCACACCCGGACACTGCACTGAGTCACCGAGTCACGGTGACCCAGCAGTGACTCACCCTCGCCACATGTGACGGACACCGACACTGTTCGCTGTGGTCACCGCCGGACATGCATTAGCCTGTATTGGAGTGTTCACACTGGGACACCGATCACAGACACAGCAGTGCAGAGTTGCCAACAGACAGGCAGCCGTTGCTGAGCCCAGTGGTTCTCCACACGGTGCAGCCATGAGTTTAGAGTTCATCAACACAGGAGATTTTATAAGTGAAGTGGAAAGTCGTCCCGTTATTTGGGATATGAAAAGCAATGACTACAGTAACAAAGTCATGAAAATGAAAGCGTGGCAAGAAATTATTACGAAGTTTGTGCCTGATTTCGATGAAAAGAGCATAGATGAAAGAAACAAAATTGGTAAGTTCTATATTCTTTTTTCACTTTAAAACCGTATTTTTCGGACCACAAGAATAGCGAAATATATTTTCTACCCCTGTACGAGGCTCGGAGGTTAATAACCTACAAGGAGAATGCTAGTAGTTCATCAAATGAAGTTTTTGACATTCGAAAATACTGAAAAAACTTCTTCTCAGATTGTCTCAGATCGTCATAATGGGTGTAATACAATCCTTTCTCCAGCCGATCACGTAGCAGTGGATGTATGTGTAATGAACGTTTTGTCTTCATTCTCCTCCTCCTCCTCATTACAATACTAACAACAGTTCCTCCTCGCTCGAGTCCATTTCACCAACTAATCAGTTGGCAACAGCTGCAGTGTGGGACACCAGTGGCCCAGGAGTGTTCGCCACAGTCACCGGTGACCGCCACAAGTGTCCCAGTGTGAAACGATCCTAAGTGACCTTGATTACTGTAAAACTTTTATTCCTCCCTGAGCAGCCCAGAATTCGACTGAAACAACTCCCGTAGCAGTTGGAACAAGTCAGCTCATATCGATTAGGTAGCGAGCGTTAAAGTAAAATGTTAGGCTGCTAGGTCATTCGACTACAAACAATCGTAAATTTAATCTGGACTGTTTCACATTGTACATTGAGGATCCGATTATCAAACATGGTTTATATCCAAACTGTACATTTCCGGATATGAGGATGGGGGAGGAGGGGATCCTATGGAACTGTTGGCCGGGAGGGGGTCACGAGGGGCTATTTGGCTCCCGTTGTGGTTATGACATCACATAACATTTTCAGTCGACGACAACGGCTGCGAGAAACTGGTACCTTCGCATCTACAGATGCGTCGCACTTCTCGATTTTGAAGAAATTCTTCGCCACATAGAAGAGAATCCGACGAAGAGTAATTGAAACACCGCCCATGCCGTGGATCCTGGAGCGCACACAGGATAGAGCAAACTGTCTCCGTTGCGCGCGTACCGTGAAGCGATTTGGAACTCATTCGATCTACACACATAAAAAAAAAGTTTTTCATCGCCCCGATTCCCAGAACTTCTGAATATAGACGTTGACTGTGGATATTGTATCACAGACACAGTCCCTTCGGCTGTTCAGACGTAAACAAGCATGCATGAGCAGCGCCTATTAGACGGAAGGGGTCCGACAGCCGATCAGTTCCAGTCATTCCACCAAGAAAGGGGTACACTGCTCGTATTGTCTGTAGTTCAACTATGCCTAGACGGTCAATACCGTGGTTCGATCGCGTCCGCATTGTTTCTTCGTGCTAGGAAGGGCTCTCAACAAGGGAAGTATCCAGGCGTCTCGGAGTAAACCAAAGGGATGTTGTTCGAACATGGGGGAGACAGAGAGACAGGAACTGTCGATGACATATCTCGCTGAGGTCGCCCAAGGGCTACTACTGCAGTGGATGACCACTACCTATGGATTATGGCTCGGAGGAACCCTGATAGCAACGCCACCATGTTAACAATGCTTTTAATGCACCCAAAGAACGTCGTGTTACGACTCAAACTGTGCGCAATTGATGCTTGATGCGCAACTTCACTCCCGATTTCCATGGCGAGGTCCATTTTTGCAACCACGACACCATACAGCGCAGTACAGATGGGCCCTACCTCTCAGGATTGGTATCACGTTCTCTTCATCGATGAGTGTCGCATATGCCTTCAACCAGACAGTCGTCGTGTTTGGAACAAACCCGGTCAGGCTGAACGCCTTAGACACACTGTCCAGCGATGCAGCAAGGTGGAGGTTTCTTGATGTTTTGGGGAGGCATTATGTGGGGCCGACGTATGCCGCTGGTGGTCATGGAAGGCGCCGTAACGGCTGTACGATACGTCAATGCCATCCTCCGACTGATAGTGCAACCATATCGGCAGCATATTGGCGAGGCATTCGTCTTCATGGACGACAATTAGCACCCCTATCGTGCACATCTCGTGAATGACTTCCTTCAGGATGGGGTCAAATGGCTCTGAGAACTATGGGACTTAACATCTGTGGTCATCAGTCCCCTAGAACTTAGAACTACTTAAACCTAACTAACCTAAGGACATCACACACATCCATGCCCGAGGCAGGATTCGAACCTGCGACCGTAGCAGTCGCGCGGTTCCGGACTCAGCGCCTAGAACCGCTAGACCACCGCGGCCGGCCTTCCTTCAGGATAACGACATCGCTCGACTAGAGTGGCCAGCATGTTCTCCAGACGTGAACCCTATCGAACATGCCTGGGATAGATTGAAAAGGGCTGTTTATGGACGACGTGACCCACCAACCACTCCGAAGAATCTACGCCGAATCGGCGTTGAGGAGTGGGACAGTCTGGACCAACAGTGCCTTGATGAACTTGTGAATAGTATGCCACGTCGAATACAAGTATGCATCAATACAAGAGGACGTGCTACTGGGTATTAGAGGTACCGGTGTGTACTGCAATTTAGACCACCACCTCTGAAGGTCTCGCTGTATGATGGTACAACATGCAATGTGTGGTTTTCGTGAGCAATAAAAAGGGCCGATTTGGTGTTTATGTTGATCTCTATTCCAATTTTCTGCACAGGTTCAGGAACTCTCGGAACTGAGGTGATGCAAAACGTTTTCTGATGTGTGTATTAACTTATTTTAATTCCAAAAGGTACATTTCCTGACATGAGTTACTTATCAAAACCTTATCTACTCTGTCCCCTCTACAACTTCCAGAAGTCTGTATAAACCCTGAACTTCTCGATTCGGGAAAAGCCGTTTTAGCCAGATGCCACGAACAACATGTTGACGTAGTGGTCACAGATGGTTATCGCGAATTTTCGCAATGGGTGAACAGGCCACAGTATACAAACTGCCTCGCCAGTTCATGACTGGTCAGTGGCAACCGGTTCGCAGCCACACCTCCTCTTCGCGACGGAGGATGTCGAGGACACACTACCAGAACTCATGTTGGAGAGACTTTACACGTTACATAAACAAAGTTCTTGTGGAGAATTTGTAAACTGTACAGTAACCAGACTGACGCTGAAAAGACGGAAAAAGTTAGCTGGACAGGCGCCGCGTTAATCGTTATAGCGTGTAGACGACAGAGCAGCTGTATGTCGGAAAACACGTGAGACCATGTTTTCTGTTCGTCAACACGGCACCGGTTTTGCAGGTGATGGAGGTATCCTCGAATGGAGGATGCGTACATGGGATGCAACGTGGCCTCTGGTGCTTATGTCATTTTCTCTCAGCGGTGAACAGTATAGCAGCCGACTGTACGATTATATTCATACGATCGTTTGCCTACAGCGCCGAGCAGGCTCACCGAGAAACTGATCCTTCCTGTCGCTGTCAAATTGTGACAAAATTATTTGTGGAGCACCAAGGACATGATGGCGTTTCTATGTAACCCCACCGAAGACGACATCGAGAGGTATGCCCGAGCCTCGGACCAGTCTCTGCGAGCGGCATACGAATGGTCATGGACTACTATGTCTCCTCGTCGCTTCAGATGTCTCGTGGAGCCCATGCCAGGATGTGTCAACGCGAACATCAGAGACACAGATTTAGGTAGATGTTTCTAATACAACTGGCCATGACTATACTGGAGTCGTAGCGAGCTGAAGATACGTGTGTTTTTCGAAAGCAACTCTGCCCAGTATCAGTTTCCAAAATGACCTGCGAACAGCGCGAAATATCTGCCATTCTGTACTCTGAATGAAGGGTCTGGTTCGGCAAGCTATTCACAGTCCATTGACGTAGGTTACGTATTGAGAGGCAAGTCTACACTATCTTATCAAATATGTCTCGACACCGATTAGTGGGCATTAATATATGGACGTGACCACAATTCGCCTTTTTAAAGGCCTGGAGTCTGCTGGGAACACTTTCACTGAGATGTCTGAAATGGAAATTTAGAAATTTGTGGTAAGTCCCTATGGGACCAGACTGCTGACGTCATCGGTCTCTAGACTTACACACTACTTAATGTAACTTAAACTAACTTACGCTAAAGACAACACACACATCCATGCCAGAGGAAGGAGTCGAACCTCCGACGGGGGCAGCCGCGCGAACCGTGGTAAGGCGCCCGAGACCGCGCGGCTACCTCGCGCAAAGATGTCTGAATGTCTGTGGAGGATCGTTAGCCCATTCTCTCTGAAGAGCCGATAGTGATGTGGGAGTCTGGCGTCTGGAGTGAAGCCGACGTTCTAACTCACCCAAAACATGTTCCATTGGGTTGAAGTCGGGACTTTGAGCCGTCCGATCCATTTCAGGAGCGTTATCATCCACAAACCATTGCCCCACAGATGACGCATTATGACAGGGTGCATTCTCGTGCTGACACAAACGATCATCTCCGAAGTGTTCCTCTACTGCATGCAGCACACAACAGTGCAAAATGTGTTCACATCCTTCCACGTTTAGCGTTTTCTTAAGCGCAAGCGCAGTGAGGGGACCACACCCTGAGTGCAAATGATGGTAATGATCGCAGGGAAACGAATGGCGTGCTGTGATACCCACTGGAGAAAAATTTAACAAACTAAATTAATGAACGAAACACATTTATTTATAAAAGGGAGTGTACTACTCAATTTAAAGTAGGAACACACAGAAAATTTCTGACACTATGGTTTCGTAAGGACAAACTGTATTGATCACAGTTATTCAGTAACGGTTAGGCTGGGTCAGGAGTGCAAAATGGACACATATTCTATCACACGAAAAATTTCACACATTCACAGAATTACCAAGATAATATTGACCATTTCCTAGCCGAATTTGAGTCGTCAGAACTAGCTTGTGCGTGGCAGAGGAGAGGAAGCACGACCATAATCAAGATCAGTATGCATGAGGTGAATCACGACAGGATAAAGAACACGTTCTGCTTCATCTGAATTTAGTGAAATGATAGCAAAATTAACACTCGTGAGACACCCATAATGCTTCTAACAAATGACTTTAAAGTTATAGAGAGTTCCTAGCTCGAAAAACCTGAGATAGCTCCTGGCCACAGGAACAACAAGGTATACTCACCGCCAGTACTGCGACTCTGCTGCGACTCGACTCGTCAGCGACCTGTTAACTTCTGTTCTAAAATCAGTCCGCTTCGCCTCCAAGTACAATAAAAAACTTGGAGAGGGTGAACTGACCAACCGACAGCACGAATTCCTTAGTGGCACCGGGCATCTCTTGCAGTGTCGGGGGAGGAGAGACAATGCCTGTTCACAGGTATTCAAAGTTTTCCATCGGTTCGAAATCTAAAATTCGAACGAAAGCTTCCCTGGTGTGTGAACCTGAACGAACCAGTCGCAAGAGAGCCTATTAAGAATCTCCATACCTATAATGCTCCGACGCTCTGTGTGAGGGATGCCTCAATCCAGCTTCGAGATTTCAACCGCTGTTCCAGGTCTCTGCCACCAAGCTACACCAAGAAAGTCCATGTGAATTTACCCATTTGCATGAGTTTGTAATTACACCCACACTGAGTCAGTCCAGCGATCATCCCTGTTTAGGACAGCTCGTTACCAGTACATGGTGTGCTGATTGTTAAATGTAATAAAAATGAAAATAAAACACATTCAGTTTCGGTTCCCAACATGATCTTCCTCCCTGGCACAGAGAAAGGACAAAACACAGACTAAGAGGAGACACTCTGCAGAGCTAGACAGATCTACAAAATTGAAAAACCACACAGTTACACTACTGGAAATTGAAATAAGAACACCGTGAATTCATTGTCCCAGGAAGGGGAAACTTTATTGACACATTCCTGGGGTCAGATACATCACACGATCACACTGACAGAACCACAGGCACATAGACACAGGCAACAGAGCATGCACAATGTCGGCACTAGTACAGTGTATATCCACCTTTCACAGCAATGCAGGCTGCTATTCTCCCATGGAGACGATCGTAGAGATGCTGGATGTAGTCCTGTGGATCGGCTTGCCATGCCATTTCCACCTGGCGCCTCAGTTGGACCAGCGTTCGTGCTGGACGTGCAGACCGCGTGAGACGACGCTTTTATCCAGTCCCAAACATGCTCAATGGGGGACAGATCCGGAGATCTTTCTGGCCAGGGTAGTTGACTTACACCTTCTAGAGCACGTTGGGTGGCACGGGATACATGCGGACGTGCATTGTCCTGTTGGAACAGCAAGTTCCCTTGCCGGTCTAGGAATGGTAGAACGATGGGTTCGATGACGGTTTGGATGTACCGTGCACTATTCAGTGTCCCATCGACGATCACCAGTGGTGTACGGCCAGTGTAGGAGATCGCTCACCACACGATGATGCCGGGTGTTGGCCCTGTGTGCCTCGGTCGTATGCAGTCCTGATTGTGGCGCTCACCTGCACGGCGTCAAACACGCATACGACCATCATTGGCACCAAGGCAGAAGCGACTCTCATCGCTGAAGACGACTCGTCTCCATTCGTCCCTCCATTCACGCCTGTCGCGACACCACTGGAGGCGGGCTGCACGATGTTGGGGCGTGAGCGGAAGACGGCCTAACGGTGTGCGGGACCGTAGCCCAGCTTCATGGAGACGGTTGCGAATGGTCCTCGCCGATACCCCAGGAGCAACAGTGTCCCTAATTTGCTGGGAAGTGGCGGTGCGGTCCCCTACGGCACTGCGTAGGATCCTACGGTCTTGGCGTGCATCCGTGCGTCGCTGCGGTCCGGTCCCAGGTCGACGGGCACGTGCACCTTCCGCCGACCACTGGCGACAACATCGATGTACTGTGGAGACCTCACGCCCCACGTGTTGAGCAATTCGGCGGTACGTCCACCCGGCCTCCCGCATGCCCACTATACGCCCTCGCTCAAAGTCCGTCAACTGCACATACGGTTCACGTCCACGCTGTCGCGGCATGCTACCAGTGTTAAAGACTGCGATGGAGCTCCGTATGCCACGGCAAACTGGCTGACACTGACGGCGGCGGTGCACAAATGCTGCGCAGCTAGCGCCATTCGACGGCCAACACCGCGGTTCCTGGTGTGTCCGCTGTGCCGTGCGTGTGATCATTGCTTGTACAGCCCTCTCGCAGTGTCCGGAGCAAGTATGGTGGGTCTGACACACCGGTGTCAATGTGTTCTTTTTTCCATTTCCAGGAGTGTATTTTAGGCGATGCGATATCTGGAACAAGCAATTCGTGCGGCTGAAAACCAGTACGCTATCGTCTGTGATATGTGGGCGGTGTTAACGTTGTTTATAGTTCACAGGTTGATTTCGAAGCTGGATCATTACAAAGTACAGGAACTTGCGGACATGCATCCAGTATATGGTTCGAGAGGTTGTGGCGCCCACGAAACCGATTTGAAGTATATAGGAAAACGGACCATCCTAACTCGAATAAATTTATCGGTGCGAACTGAAACTTGAGAATCGGGTCGTCGAAGTCACTGGCAGCTAGTCATGATTCTCGTCAACGAATTTTTTGCACGGTGGAGTCTGAGGAGGCGATGCTGGGTCATGTGGGAAACAGCCAGTAAGTACCCATGAAATTACATATGAAAGCACTCTTTGGAAGAGCACAGTGTGAAAAGTGCCACTGGAGCCACGGCTGCATTCCTACCAAAAACAAAAGCAACGTAAGCAAGCAGTGGACGAAATGTTTTTGATGCCAGACTTAGTTCCGTCAGTGAGTTATTAGGCACAATACTGCAATGCTGAACATCTTAAAGTTCGCGGACGAGACCTTTTTCAAACAGGACGGGGTTTGCAGCTGCCGCAAAATCTAAGAATTGCGTGACGAAAATCCGTATGTCACAAACATGCCTGGTCAGCAGTAACGATTCTCCTTCTACAGTATTTCTAAGCTGGAACTGTACGAGTACGTTTGACAGGATTTTATCGGATTTCATTTGAGACTGGCGGTACCCACTCTGAACAGCTGCAAACAGCTTAAGTTGTTGCTATTAGGTGGAAGCTGAATATTCGTTTCCGATTATTGGTTGGAGATCTACATCTGCATTTATAATCCATAAGCCACAATATGGTGGCTTCCCCGTTCCATTCGCAAATGGTGCGTGTGAACATCGACTGACGATATACGAGGTGCATTCAAGTTCTAAGGCCTCCGATTTTTTTTCTCTGGACTGGAAAGAGATAGAAACATGCGCATTGTTTTAAAATGAGGCCGCGTTCATTGTCAACACGTCCCAGAGATGGCAGCACCGTACGGCAGATGGAATTTTACCGCCAACGGCGAGAATGAGAACTGTTTTAAATATTTAAAATGACGACGTTTTCCTTAATTGAACAGTGTGCAATCATTCGTTTTCTGAATTTGCGTGGTGTGAAACTAATTGAAATTCATCGACA
Source organism: Schistocerca cancellata (assembly GCF_023864275.1). Lineage (NCBI taxonomy): Eukaryota > Metazoa > Arthropoda > Insecta > Orthoptera > Acrididae > Schistocerca > Schistocerca cancellata. The sequence goes on along the minus strand of NC_064631.1, from coordinate 593,906,873 downwards.
GTTGAAGGAGACATGTGGTGACGGAGTTATGGATGTGTCGAAAGTGCGTTCGTGGGTGCGACAGTTTAATGAAGACAGAACATCGTGTGACAACGAACCGAAACAACCTCAGGCTCGTACAAGCCGGTCTGACGACATGATCGAGAAAGTGGAGAGAATTGTTTTGGGGGATCGCCGAATGCCTGTTGAACAGATCGCCTCCAGAGTGGGCATTTCTGTGGGTTCTGTGCACACAATCCTGCATGACGACCTGAAAATGCAAAAAGTGTCATCCAGGTGGGTGCCACGAATGCTGACAGACGACCACATGGCTGCCCGTGTGGCATGTTGCCAAGCAATGTTGACGCGCAACGACAGCATGAATGGGACTATCTCTTCGTCGGTTGTGACAATGGATGAGACGTGGACGCCATTTTTCAGTCCAGAAACAAAGCGCCAGTCAGCTCAATGGAAGCACACAGATTCACCGCCACCAAAAATATTTCGGGTAACCGCCAGTGCTGAAAAAATGATGGTGTCCATGTTCTGGGACAGCGAGGGCGTAATCCTTACCCATTGCGTTCCAAAGGGCACTACGGTAACAGGTGCATCCTACGAAAATGTTTTGAAGAACAAATTCCTTCCTGCACTGCAGCAAAAACGTCCGGGAAGGGCTGTGCGTGTGCTGTTTCACTAAGACAACACACCCGCACATCGAGCTAAAGTTACGCAACAGTTTCTTCGTGATAACAACTTTGAAGTGATTCCTCATGCTCCCTACTCACCTGACCAGGCTCCTAGTTACTTTTGGCTTTTTCCAACAATGAAAGACACTCTCCGTGGCCACACATTCACCAGCCGTGCTGCTATTGCCTCAGCGATTTTCCAGTGGTCAAAACAGACTCCTAAAGAAGCCTTCGCCGCTGCCATGGAATCATGGCGTCAGCGTTGTGAAAAATGTGTACGTCTGCAGGGCGATTACGTCGAGAAGTAACGCCAGTTTCATCGATTTCGGGTGAGTAGTTAATTAGAAAAAAAATCGGAGGCCTTAGAACTTGAATGCACCTCGTCCCTCTTGTTTCTCTGATTTTTTCGTCGATGTCATTTCTTGAGACTTATGCTGGACGAAGTAATACGTTACTAGACTGCTTGCAACGTAGGCTGTCGGAATTTTCATGGTATGCCACTCTGCGATCTCTTGTATTGTCTGCCACTGGAGCGTCTCAGCATGGCTCCCGCGCCTGTTAAACGATCGCGTGACGTTACGTGCCACTCTTCCTTGGATGCTTTCTATCTCTTCCATCAATCCACCCTGCTGTTCGTCTCAGAATGATGAGCAGTACTCAAGAATCGGGCTTTGAAATGCTTAGTAAGCCACTTCTTTTGGAGATAAATTACATTTCCGTAAGATTCTTCCAATGAACCTCAGCCCGACATTAGATTTCCCACAATCTATGTTGTGTGATCATTTCTCTTTAGGTCGCTTTTAAGTGTTTTATGGTTGTTATTGACACCAATGATTTATCATCAAAAGCACAATCGAACAGCAGTGGCTTTAAAAGTAATCGTCATAGTCAAAAAAAATTGTTCAAATGGCTCTGAGCGCTATGGGACTTAACATCTGAGGTCCTCAGTCTCCTAGAACATAGAACTGGTTAAACATAACTAACCTAATGACATGACAGACATCCATGCCCGAGGCAGGATTCGAACCTGCGACCGTAGCAGTCACGCGGTTCCAGACTGACGGGCCTAGGACCGCTCGGCCACACCGGCCTGCTCATCGTCGTCTAGAGCTTTGGCTTCCATACTGGGACTAATTACCTCTGAGCGGTAAAATGAGTTTTTCATCTGGAAAAAAAATTATTCGTTTGTGTCTCGATCACGAAACTAAATTATTTTTTAAAGATTATCAGTACTACCACTATTTTGTAAGATTGCAATACTGATTGCAAAAGTTACCAATAATTGATTTTTCTAGTATTCAAAAATGGTTCAAATTGTTCTGAGCACTATGGGACTTAACTGCTGAGGTCATCAGTCCCCTAGAACTTAGAACTACTTAAACCTAACTAACCTAAGGACAGCACACACACCCATGCCCGAGGCAGGATTCGAACCTGCGACCGTAGCGGTCGCTCCGTTCCAGACTGTAGCGCCTAGAACCGCTCGGCCACTGCGGCCGGCTTTTCTAGTATTAAAGCGTGACACAACGTGGTGGAGATTACATCTCGGGAAATAAATATTTCTTCCTAACCTACTCCACACACTACACACATACTTTGTACCAAGCATGTCAGACAGTAAAACTGAGACGTGTACATCATATATCTTTAAATATCTCATGAAAATGGCTTCTCTGCGTTGTAGGTACTTCGCATCAGGGCTCAGAAAATGCTTCATTACTCACTTGACAGCAGGTGAATGAACTACACGGTCCAGTCGCATTAACATGACCTATGTTCCACGTCAACGTGCAGTAACCATTTACAGATGGCAGGAGGCAGCACTAGTAAAGGAGGGTACACCCCAAAAGGCACGATCATTGGCTTTCGAATCAAGAATGGGAGCATTCCCGAAACGGCTAGGTTTGTAAACTGTTCGCGTGCCGCCGTGATTAAAGTATACTGTGCGTGGAAAAACGGCGTTATCCAAAATGGGTGCCGAGACGACTGTCGTGCACCACAGGCCTCAGATGATAAGGGGGAACGACGGCTACGGAGATGTCTACGGGCGAATAGACGTGCAACTGTTGAGCAACTGACCTCTCAGACGGATCAAGGGGCTACCAACAGCGTCTCCTCAAAATCTGTTCAGCGAATATTGCTGCGCGTGGGCTTCCACAGCAGGTGCTTGGTTCATTCAGCCACGCTGAGCGGGCGACGAAGGTTGGAATTTGCACACCAGTACGGCAACTGGACGTCCACTGAGTGGCGAGAGGAGGCACTTTCGGATGAAGCACGTATTATGCTCCATTAGACATATGGTCGTTGTTGTATACGGCGTGAAACGTCTGAAAGGAAACCAGTGTGCGATTTGTGCTTTTGCCAGTGGGGGGGGGGGGGGGGGGGATGTCTTAGGGAGTTTGTATAATTTTATATGTTACTAGCTTGGACCATGGCGTTATCCATGGTTAAACAGTTATTTATAAATAGATGTTAATGCCGAAACTCACTCTTCACGCGTTATATCTTTAAAAGTACATTATACGTAAAGCTTATTTACAAAATCATCTACATACACGTATACGAGGGGAATTCAAAAAGTAAAGGAACATTTGTGAAAAGCTGTACTTATTCTGATGATAGAAAACCGAAACATGCGTTATTTTCCTACGTAACCTCCCTGGACTTCAATGCAGTTTTCCCGATGTTTTGGTTCAAATGGTTCAAATGGCTCTGAGCACTACGGGACTCAACTGCTGGGGTCATAAGTCCCCTAGAACTTAGAACTACTTAAACCTAACTAACCTAAGGACATCACACACATCCATGCCCGAGGCAGGATTCGAACCTGCGACCGTAGCGGCCGCGCGGTTCCAGACTGTAGCGCCTAGAACCGCTCGGCCACTCCGGTCGGCTTTTCCCGACGTTTTACGAGTTTTTTTATTTCATCAGAAAATACGTTTATCGGTTGCATCTGTAACCAATTTTGCACCGCAGCAATGACGTCTTCATCACTTTCAAATCTTCTTCCCTGTAGTACTTCCGTTAAGGGTCCAAACATGTGAAAATCGCTTGGAGCCAGGTCTGGACTGTATGGTGGATGTTCCAGCACCTCGAATCTCAACTCCTTTATTGCGTCGCCTGTCCGTTTGGCAGAATGTGAGCGAGCGTTATCTTGCTGCAGGATGGCACCTCTTCACAGGATCTGATTGCAGGTTTTAGATTCGTACGCAACACATCACATCCACCATACAATACAGACCTGGCTCTAAAGCCTCAATTCGTTGCGGCGACGTCTTGCAACATTGTGGCATGCTACGGAAATGTGGCGTGCGTCGTCTTGTCATTTAGTTCTAAATGTTTTGAAATGCTTAACTACTACATAACACTTTTTCAAAATTAATAAGCAAACATATTAATAGTATTAACAGCAAACTTTCAGTGTTCGGCTCCACAAATTTAAATTATATGTAAAATTTTACTCCAGTGCGTGGGAAATAAACATCCCAGGTTGGGATGCATAAACTAAAACCAGAGGAGGGGATGGTCTGATGCAGAGGGGGCGGTGGGAATCCCCCCCTCCCTTGCAAATCGCACACTGAAGCAAACACAGGAGAGAGCGTTATTGTCTGAGGAATCTTACTGTGGCATTCCCGTGGCGATCTCTTCATTCTGGAAGGCACAATGAGTCAACACAAGTATGCCTTTATCCTAGCGGGAAATGCCCATCACTATATCTACATCTACACCTACTTCTACAAGTGTCTGGCAGATGATTCATCGAACCACCTTCACAATGATTCTCTATTATTCCAAGCTCGAACAGCACGTGGAAAAAACAAACGTCTATGCAGTTTGTTGATTTCCTCGTCAGGATGGCATCTACCAGCAGGACAGTGCAACGTGTCACACAGCTCTCAGTATACGTGCGTGGTCCGAAGAACACCAAGATAAGTTAACTGTACCACCCTGACCACCAAACTCCTCGAATTTAGTTCCACTTCGATGGGGCTGTTCGCGTCATGGATTCTCAGCCGCTAAAAGTGGCGCACTTGGGCACGCCACCTGAGTCGGCATGGTTCCACATCCCTGTCAGTATCTTCCAGAACCTCGTTGACTTTCGACCTTCACGTGTCGCGGAGGTTCGCGCTGCAACAGTGGTTATTCCGGCTTTTGAAGAGTGGCCACATTAATGTGATCAGACAGCGTAAGCGAGTGACGGCGCAACACAACAGCAACTATGTAGTGGCTTCTACATTTCTGTAGGGCCTGTATGGTATCGTTACTATTGTTATTATTATTGTTATTATCATCTGTACCACTCGTCACACACAAAGCATGAAGTAATCCAATTGTTCCAGTTCTGTATGCAGTCTAAGAAATAAAGCTACCAAACTATTTTGGAATAACAAGTACTGTACATACATTTTAACTTTATTAATTTTCAATGGAGCTGCAGGGTGTGGGAGGAACAAGAGTAATTAAGTGGAGGAATGGTATGTTTTGTAATAAATGTCTGCCATCAATTTGAATAGTTAGCTTTCTTTTCTGAGAAGGAATTGGAATAGCGTTCGCAGTCCACTGAGGATTGAGTCGTCATTCTACAGGGTTTTCCAGAATTACACCGACAAACTTCTAAGAGATGCAGGTGTCCTGAGGAACAAAATGAGGATAGGAACTCATGTCTGGAAACGCCATCCAACAAGTTGTAGGCGGCCCATGTATGTGTATGCATATACCAGGTGATTCGGTGATGATGTTACAAATTTTCGCTGATGATTAAAAAACATTGTGTTCTGCCTTACGGCAGGTCTTGTCACGGTGGAGGCCTCATCAGAGAGGTCCACCGCATGAGCGTCTAGGTAAATGATTCCAGTGGTGGTTTGCCGTTGCCTTCCACTCATGATGATGAAATGATGATGAGAACAATATAAGTAGGCTGTTTAGGTTTTTATGTTGGTAACACCACGTAGTGCTCTATATGAAAATCACTGACTGCGCTATGTGCAGTCTGTGGCTGGTTTGCATTGTTGCAATTTGCTATTGTAGTGTTGGGCAGTTGGCTGTTAACAGCGCCTAGCGTTGCGCAGTTGGAGGTGAGCCGCCAGCAGTGTTGGATGTGGGGAGTGAGATGGCGGAGTTTCGAGAGCGGATGATTTGGACGTGTGGCCATCAGAGAGAGTAAATTTGTAAGACTGGATGTCATGAACTGATATATATATATTATGACTTTTGAACACTATTTAGGTAAATACATTGTTTGTTCTCTATCAAAATCTTTCATTTGATAACTATGCCTATCAGTAGTTAGTGCCTTCAGTAGTTAGAATCTTTTATTTAGCTGGCAGTAGTGGCGCTCGCTGTATTGCAGTAGTTCGAGTAACGAAGAATTTTGTCAGGTAAGTGTTTTGTGAAAGGTATAGGTTAATGTTAGTCAGCGTCATTCTTTTGTAGGGATTATTGAAAGTCAGATTGCGTTGCGCTAAAAATATTGTGTGTCAGTTTAGTGTTGATCAGAATAGGAAAAGAGCGAAATGTCTGAGTACGTTCAGTTCTGCTCAGCTGTTTGAAAATCAAATAACGTAAGAGGTTTATCAGCACAGTAATTCATAAATTTTTCTAAGGGGACGTTTCAACAAGACAACACTCAGTTCCTGAGCGGAGAAAATCTCTGACCCAGCCGGGAATCGAACCCGGACCCCTTGGCATGAGAGACCGACGGACTGACCAAATTTTATTTATTTTTTTTTCGTTATGGTTCGTTGTATTTCGTCGTAGCGGACGTCACATGACATCTGTTGAAGTTCGTTGTTGATCTTTTCATTCAGTTTTTTTTATTAGATAGGCGAGCCAGCTCTTTAGCCGAACACGCTGTGCTACTGTGCCGGCACCACTTAGCTATCGGGGCGGACTTGACTGATGATGAAGAAGGGTAAATGTATCACTCTGAGGTAAGGGGCCCTGGTACGGAAGCGAATGAGAAAGCTATGAGCAAAAATCGTTCAGATATCTCTGATAGTGGAATATATGTACCGGTACTATTGTTCCTAAGACTGCAGGTAGTATGGTGCAGAACAAGAACCAAGTCTGGTAAACATGGGCTTTCGGCTCTAAAATGCATAGCTTAAGAGCTACGAACCCTTTTACAGTAGAGGAGATGTGTTTTGCAGTAGCGGAGATGAACAAGTGGTCATAGCTTTCCAGGTACGCGTTTTAGAGCCCTGATTTACATGAAATTTCTTTCTTGTTTGTCCGCAGCTCGTAGTCGTGTGGTAGCGTTCTCGCTTCCCGCGCCCGGGTTCCCGGGTTCGATTCCCGGCGGGGTCAGGGATTTTCTCTGCCTCGTGATGACTGGGTGTTGTGTGTTATCCTTAGGTTAGTTAGGTTTGAGTAGTTCTAAGTTCTAGGGGACTGATGACCATAGATGTTAAGTCCCATAGTGCTCAGAGCCATTTGAACCATTTTTTTTTCTTGTTTTGGTCCATACCAAACAAACACCGGCCGAACAGAACCGACAGGCAGCCGTGCCATCCTCAGCCCTTAGGCGTCACCGGATGCAGATACGGAGGGACGTGTGGTCAGCACACCGGTCCCCCGGCCGTTGTCAGTTTTCAGTTTTCGTGACCAGTGTCGCTACTTCTGAATCGCAGCTCCCCAATCGGCCTCACAAGGGCTGAGAGCGCCCCGCTTGCCAACAGCACTCTGCAGACGCTGATGGTGTCCCATCCAAGTGCCAGCGCTTTGGTGATCTGACGGGAACCGGTGTTACTACTGTGGCGAGGCCGTTGGTTTTGGTCCATACGACCACCTCTGAAAGTTGTCTACCACTGTCAAAGGTATCAGATGGATTTTCGCTTGTAACTTTCGACTCGTTCGTTTCCGGTACAGGCGACCTTACCTCAAATTGATACATTTATCCTTCTCCATCATCATAGTAAGTTTGTAAGATCGCGGAATCATCCTGCGTATACGTAAATTTGCTGGCGTCGGCGGCTACGACGCCGTTGGATGGTGTTGCTGGGGACGAGCTCCTACACTAATTTTTTCCCTCAAGACATCTGCTATATCTCCTTGAACTGTTACGGTGTAATGTTGAACCATCCTATATAAAAGAGATAGTTAGAAATAAACAGTACGAATTATCTCATTGACTCATTAGTTTGTATCTTCATTTTGCGGCCCTGTCAGCAACTGTATAAATATTAATTTTAATTTTAATAACCAACAGACTCAGTTGCATCGTTTACCTAGAATTTACTTAGGTTTCAGTCGGGATACCCCAGCCTTCTTCAGAATAACAGTAACTACCGTTTGCCCATAGTGGACATCGTCAAGCTAAAGCTACAAATCCATAAATTATCGTCAGACTGTAAAAACTTCGCGAGCTAGCACTCGTGGCTGCCGCATGACGGTCGCGAAGTGGCGCCGAGGCAGTTTCAGACAAGTTTTTACAGTCTGACGATTTATGGATTTGTAGTTTTAGCTTGACGATTGCCACTATGGACAAACGATAGTTACTGTTATTCTGAAGAAGGTTGGGGTATCCCGACTGAAACCTAGGTAAATTCTAGGTAAACGGTACAACTGAGGCTGTTGGTTATTAAAATTAATCATTAGTTTGTGGGTGAATAACACACCAACAAAAACGAAATATCATTTAAATTTCATCATTTTAAAAATTAAAGAGTTCAAAGATAATTGTTTTTTTGGTAGAACACTTGCCCGCCAAAGGCAGAAGTCCCGAGTTGTAGTCTCGGTCCGGCACACAGTTTTAATCTGCCAGGAAATTTCATATCAGCGCACACTCCGCTTTAGAGTGAATATTTCATTCTAGAAACATCCCCCAGGCTGTGACTAAACCATGTCTCCGCAATATCCTTTCTTCCAGGAGTGCTAGCTTTGCAAGGTTCGCAGGAGAGCTTGTGTGAAGTTTGGAAGGTAGGAGACGAGGTACTGGCGGAATTGAAGCTGTGAGGTCGGAGCGTGAGTCGTGCTTGGGTAGCTCAGTTGGTAGAGCACATATGAGCACACACTCCGCTGTAGAGTGAATATTTCATTCTATAATTCTTTTTCGTTCTGAAGTTCAGTTATCCTCTAATGTTAATGCTTGGAGGGGGGCGGCGGGGTGAGGGTGGGGGGGTAGGCTAGCTAATATCTAACTGCACTGGAGGGTGTGTGGGGGGGGGGGGTGTAATAGTCTCAGAAAGATCAGGATTACCGCTCTAGAGTATGCGTAATGATGACCCTAAGGATTTGGGATTCCTCTGAGACGGGAGAGCCACTCGTGACAAACTCTACCATCTGATGAGCAAGATGTATGAGACAGGCGAAATACCCTCAGACTTCAAGAAGAATATAATAATTCCAATCCCAAAGAAAGCAGAGGCTGACAGATGTGAAAATTACCGAACCATCAATTTAATAAGTCACAGCTGCAAAATACTAACGCGAATTCTTTACAGACGAATGGAAAAACTGATAGAAGCTGACCTCGGGGAAGATCAGTTTGGATTCCGTAGAAATGTTGGAACATGTGAGGCAATACTGACCCTACGACTTACCTTAGAAGAAAGATTAAGGAAAGGCAAACCTACGTTTCTAGCATTTGTAGGCTTAGAGAAAGCTTTTGACAATCTTGATTGGAATACTCTCTTTCAAATTCTGAAGGTGGCAGGGGTAAAATACAGGGAGCGAAAGGTTATTTACAATTTGTACATAAATCAGATGGCAGTTATAAGAGTCGAGGGGTATGAAAGGGAAGCAGTGGTTGGAAAGGGAGTGAAACAGGGTTGTAGCCTCTCTCCGATGTTATTCAGTCTGTATATTGAGCAAGGAATAAAGGAAACAAAAGAAAAGTTCGGAGTAGGTATTAAAATCCATGGTGAAGAAATAAAAACTTTGAGGTTCGCCGATGACATTGTAATTTTGTCAGAGACAACAAAGGACTTGGAAGAGCAGTTGAACGGAATGGACAGTGTCTTGAAAGGAGGGTATAAGATGAACACGAACAAAAGAAAAACGAGGAGTGTAGTCGAATTACGTCGGGTGATGCTGAGGGAATTAGATTAGGAAATGAGACACTTAAAGTAGTAAAGGAGTTTTGCTATTTTGGGAGCAAAATAACTGATGATGGTCGAAGTAGAGAGGATATAAAATGTAGACTGGCAATGGCAAGGAAAGCGTTTGTGAAGAAGAAAAATTTGTTAACATCGAGTGTAGATTTAAATGTCAGGAAGTCGTTTCTGAAAGTATTTGTATGGAGTGTAGCCGTGTATGGAAGTGAAACGTGGACGATAAATAGTTTGGACAAGAAGAGAATAGAAGCTTTCGAAAAGTGGTGCTACAGAAGAATGCTGAAGAGTAGATGGGTAGTTCACATAACTGATGAGGAGGTATTGAATAGAATTGGGGAGGAGAGGAACTTGTGGCACAACTTGACTGGAAGAAGGGATCGGTTGGTAGGACATGTTCTGAGACGTCGAGGGATCACCAGTTTAGTATTGGAGGGCAGCGTGGAGGGTAAAAATCGTAGAGGGAGACCAAGAGATGAATACACTGAGCAGATTCAGAAGGATGTAAGCTGCAGTAGGTACTGGGAGATGAAGAAGCTTGCACAGGATAGAGTAGCATGGAGAGCTGCATCAAACCAGGTTCAGGACTGAAGACCACAACAACAACAACAACAACATGGGATTATCTTTTTCAAGGATTTTTTTAATTGGCGCAAACTTGTTTGTATTCGGTACACTCTGAAGTAGGATTACAGATGGGCGGGTTGTTATTAGGCGAAAGAAGATACGCGAGGCGTGGAGTGCAGTGTGTGTCGGCAGAGCGGGATGTTTATCCAGGGTGGGTCAGAGACTCCACGGCTGTTGGGAGGGGGGGGGGGGGTTGCTACGGTTGGGTGGTGTGGGGGGGGGGGAAGTGTCGGCGCCCTTTGTGGTGTTCCCGTTTCCGGAGCGTGAGCGCGAGCGTGCGGGCGCTGCCAGGTGGGGGGTGAGGCCAGGCCGGGCCGCGCAGACAGCCGGAGGAGGCGGCCGGCCAGTGAGTCGCGCGCCGCCGCCGCCGCCGCACAGACAGACATGTAGCAGCGAGATGCGGGCGCCGCCGCTGCCGCTGCTCACCACGCTGCTGCTGCTGCTGCCACTGCTGGCCGCCGCCGGCGCCTCCTGGCTGTGAGTACCCCCGGCACCCCGCACGTCTGCTGTGCACTGCCGCCTTCTGTTGTCCACTACTTTGTTTATTTACTGTAATGGCACGACAGTGCAGAATATCACAGGCGGCGCACGTCTGCTTGCTGAAAGGCGACTCGTACTGTACCGATTAAAAGCAGCGGGACGTATTTGTTTATTTATTCATTGAGTTCTGTGGGACCGTGCTAGTTGTCATGGAACGACTCCGTACGTAGTTTACAGAATGGCGATCAGAAAATTTGTAAACAAATTTGGGTTTTTAGAGTCTGCCTTTCGCAAAACACGCTGTATTTCATATTCCTGTTTACCCAGCCATTTGTCAACACTTACACGCTATCTTCTGTGGGGAACGATTTATTTCTGTAAAAAATATCAGACAAAGTTCGTAGGGGTTTTTACTATTTATGCCTTAAAAACCATATCGAGTGCATTTTTTGTTTCTATTGCTCACCTGCGGCTATATTAATTCTCAAAGTGGATTTGTACAGTTTGAAACTTCCTGGGGGATTAAAACTGTGTGTCGGATCGAGACTCGAACTCGGGACCTTTGCCTTCCGCGGGCAACTGCTCTACCAACTTTTTTTTTATTTTTTAAAAAATCACATTTTGCTCTATATTGGTCGATGAATTTGTTCGTGGCGGATGTCCGATGACAGCCGTTAAGGTTCTTTGTTGATCCGTTCACTCAGGTTTTTATTACAGACGGTAGCTAACCCATATATATAGGAAAGCCGTTCCTCTTCGGCTACATAAACAGAATAATAATAGGAAGTCGTCCCATTACGACATAAGTACGACATAAGGATGCTCCATACTATAGCCCGCTGCGAATTTTTCGACGACTGTCGTCTCGATGCTGTGTTGTTTCCGTTGTTGTTCAATCTCGTAAAAAAAAGGGAACTGTAAAGGGGTGCTATGGGTATCTTCTCATGTCATCGATAATCCAGCTGCGTGGCGGATTATCGAATGCGCTCCAAAGAAAATTAGAAAAAATATTGCCTGTATTTAGGGTTCTTGACGATCGCACAATGTCGTTCGTTGAGGTAATACCAAAAATCGGGTACTGTCTAAAAATGAGATAGAGCCGACAGCATCCGGTGTTCGCAGAACCCTCTGACCAAGCACGCTGAGCTACCGTGCTGGCTACCAACTGAGGCACCCAAGCACGACTCACGCCCCGTCCTCATAGCTTTACATCTGCCAGTACCTCGTCTCCTACCTTCCAAACTTTCCAAAGCTCTCCTGCAAACCTTGCACAACTAGCACTCCTGAAAGAAAGGAAATTGCGGAGACATGGCTTTGCCACAGCCTGGGGGATGTTTCATTCTGGAATTTCATTCTTGTACAGTTTGGCTTGCATTTATACCTTTTTACGGTTTGACACCATGTTATCTGCAAATAAGTTGCAAGAATTTGTTTACAGCTTTGAATTTTGAACCACTTTCCCAGAGAATAGCAGTGGTGAATGTTCTGTACTTACATTTTAGGTCCTGTTCTTCATCTTTGGTGTGGTTGCAAAAAAAAAAAAAAAAAAAAAAAAATTCGGGAATATATGATAAATGACACATTACAGAGAATGACTCATTACACAGAATAAGAGTGTGCCGCAAGGAAACCTTTCAATTTGCATTTGAATACTTGTGGTTTGTAACTCCATTTTATCAGTTCTGCTGGAAGCGTACTGAAAATGAAACCTGTTGAATAGAGCACACCTCTGAGTAAAATACTTGGGGAAGTGTTATCCAGGTGTGTATCATTTTTCCATCTACTTCTCACTGAACCAATGTTTCCGTTTCTTCTGACTGAGTCACTCTTGTCAGCAACAAATCCCGTGATGGAATCTGTGTACAGGGATGGCAGAGTTGGTCTTCCTACACACCTTAACAACGGTTTCCACGAAGTTCGCCAACTGACACCGCACAGGCTAACCGACATCTTCTGGGCCAAGAGTATTCTTGGCGAGTGCACAGAATTTCCTGAAAACACATCATACGAGGCCAGCGTCGTGTTCACGTCTGGTGCGCTTTTTGGTGTATCTGCTGAGCAATTCATTCCTTGCGACTGATAAATCCAGTGGAGAATGCTTTGTCGACCAATGATTAAAACTGCACCATTTTGTACATGTTTCTAGCTGTGGTTCCATTGGGTCTGTAAACTTCTTGCCCAAAAAAGAATATTGACTTTTTATAAAGGCCAATTTAGTCTTTTAAGCTACTCTCTAGTGATACTTGTGCATGCATGGGTGTCGACAAGATTTGTGTACAGATCACGAGAACTGAAAAATTGGTCCGCACAGAAATGTTGGCGTAGATGAGTGTGAAAATGTCACTTGACAGTACTTTAAAAGGCGAAGCAGTTCCTTTTCAGTTGTTGATAAATTTCTAATTTTGACGGTGAGTGTACAGGTTTTAAGGAATCAAATTCTTAGAAGATATGGAATCCAACTTAAAGAAAATAACTGTTTCAGTTGCCGATGTAAACATGGCACAGAAACGACAGTGACATCTGTTGGGGCGTATGTTGTAAGGACTGTTATTTAAAATAAGAAAGTTTCACTTTGATCCGCTACATATTCTGATGGTTAACCATCATAATCAGGTGCAAGACTTCTTTTACATAGTTCTTGAAACTGCACGCGGTCCTCTCGGCCTGATCGCGTGAATTAATTTCTTAACCTTTATCATTGGTGGTTCCGTGCGGCAGCATCTGAGGTGGCAGAGAGGCTGGGCTGCCGCTAAGAACGCCCACGCAAGAGCTGCCTCCCACCTGACGATGACGATGGTTAATCTTCGAAACGCTCTGTGGATCAAATAAAACTTTGTGACTGACGCAGAATTATTTATTTTTTCACAGACGAAGATATTACGGCTTCACGACGCGACTTGCCTTAGAAACTAAAGTAAAAGTGCGCGCAAGATAATTAATTATACCACGTTTGAAAACATTTTGTGCAGATATGCTGTATTAGATTACTTGAGTGATAATAGTACGGTGAACGCGACGATGTTTGTTATCCATGTACACAACGTATGCTATTCCTGAAGATATAGCAGTAAACAATTTTTATGATTGTTATTGTGTATGTGTTTCTTGGTTACCAATGGCAGAGAGTCAAATGAAATATAAGATGACAAATGTAGTCATTAGTCTTTTAAAAAGAAACCACTGCATCGCTTTATGCCGTGAGCACTTTTCATTGGAATGTAAATGCGTTTGTGTGAATGGTGTACTGCTCCTTTTTATTGTAGTTTCCACCTACTGTTAGTCACTCGCAGACACTGCACACTTACTGTTTAGGTGTCAACGAAAAAGCAACTGCAAGCCATTCACAGATGTATGGTTCCATCGAAATGAATTCCGAGTTAAGCTGAAGTGTTGGTGCTAAAACTTGGCTTCGAAAGATGTATTGGAGATGATAATAATAATAATATCAATTTGGTGTGGCCCGGTGGTCTGGTGCTGGTCTGTCCCTAACCTATGCCAGGTGTCCAACAGGAGGAAGGGGACCTACAGGTAAACCTTGAATCCGAACCACGTGCCGTTGCTGGCGACTCCTCACACAGTTGAGGGGTGAAAGCTAAGTTGAAACACACACTGAAAAATCCGTTGTTCGACGGGAATTCGATCCCGCGACCTTCGGTTTCAAATGGTTCAGAGCACTATGGGACTTAACATCTATGGTCATCAGTCCCCTAGAACTTAGAACTACTTAAACCTAACTAACCTAAGGACAGCACACAACACCCAGTCATCACGAAGCAGAGAAAATCCCTGACCCCGCCGGGAATCGAACCCGGGAACCCGGGCGTGGGAAGCGAGAACGCTACCGCACGACCAGACCTTCGGTTTCTAGGGACGCCCTTTACCGCTGGGCCATCAGTGCCAATGCATTCGAGCTTAATAAAACATTATTTTAAACATAGTTGAACGTAAACTACGTTTTGTACCATGTGTGAAACATACAATTGACGAACTACAGGCAACAGTTCAGATTACGAGCAGAGACTAAATGAAACTGTGTCACCGAAAACATAAAATCTGTTTGTGACCACTGACTTCAGATCGTCTGCAGTCAACCCATGCACCAAAGTTCCTCTTGTCTGCTCTAATTACATTAAGAATGGCGATGTCATGACTTCAATGTTATCTGATGGAATCACTTTTGTAGCGGAAGCCTCTTAATACAACGAGCACTATACATTACGGCAGGCCAAAGAAAAATACTGTTGTGTTCCACGTCCGTATTTGTTTGTGCCCAGTATATCAAAATACGTAGAGCACCCGCAACTTTCTCAAATCGGCAAATACTTTCTTCTGTGCAAGTGTACCATTATACTGAGTGAGGTTAAAAAAATGTTTACCGTCGTCTCTGCTATCAGTTTTCCTGTTGACAGAGACACTACTGAAGAACTAGATTGGCACCATTCCTAGACGACTGTTTGCTGTTAATCGTGGTTGGGTTCTGCGTTCCTAAAATACATGCAAATAAGGAAGTAAAACCAGCTTCGTGTGGACAGATGGTGTGTAAATCACTTATCTCTTACATGCGCTGTATCGCGTAAGTGGGCTGTTAGGCAGGCGAAGTATCACATTACAAAGACCCCACTCTAGAGTCCCGATTCGCATGGTGTAATGCTCGGTTCGAGTCACTTCTAATTACTGTTAGGACCCGCGGTGAGCAGATGGGGCGAAACTTCACACTCATTATGGACTGTATGGGATCCTTATTGCATTACTGGTGCTGATACTTCCACACTTCCACTCATAAGGCAATCTCAATTTTTTTACAGTTAATTTCAGGGCAGATCGTAGCAGAACCTCTAAAAATACTCTTGATTTTCTGAGGACTTTATTTAGGAAACGAGTGGAGTGCCACAGTGGCTAAGATACTACACACCTGATCGGAAAAGGAGGATTTCGAACACGTGATTCTCTGAATGACTTCAGTCGAATGCCTCAGCAAGGCAGTAGCCCTTTCTTTGATCACTCATGTCCATCTGAGATGTATGTCTGGGAGGGGGGTTGCCTTAAAGAAACCGTAGCAGCATTTACGTAAAGTGATTTTGGGAAGAAAAGAAAACTTTTAAGAGTGGATTGCCTGACGTGCCCTTTTTCTGGTGTGTTAAGCAATGTGAGATTTTGATAGGAAAAGGAAATGACGTGATTGACAAATAGAAAGAGCAAGAAGCGCAAATGGGTGAAGATAGGAGAGACAGGAGCGTATGCTTTACTGTTTGACAGAGGGAAAAGTGACAATAGGCGTTAATTTTTGCGGAGCCGTTGAGAGGATGACAGGAGACATTGTTTCTGATTCTTTCCAAAAGCAACTCAGCATTTAATTGTGCGCAGAATGCCGGGAATCTTGTCCCATGAGCTTGTTCAAAAAATGGTTCAAATGGCTCTGAGCACTATGGGACTTAACTGCTGTGGTCATCAGTCCCCTAGAACTTAGAACTACTTAAACCTAACTAACCTAAGGACATCACACACATCCAGGATTCGAACCTGCGACCGTAGCGGTCACGCGGTTCCAGATTGTAGCGCCTAGAAACGCACGGCCATGAGCTTGTTCCATATGGGCTCCACTATACAAGGAACTTACTTCAGTAAGTTTAATACTGACATTACTGTCTCACCATCTCTGTAGCCGCGTGTGCTTGTAGGGTGTCACTCGATTGCTCTACAGAAGGCTGTGTAGAATCTGTCATCGCCGTTATTTGGCCGGCACAGAGTTCCTCATCACCAGACTTTGCACCCCTCGTCCAAACCTATCCATAGTGTGTGTTCAGCGAGGGCACGTGAGAGTGTTGGCGGCGGTCCGTCCTTCAAATGTCGGCGTCGAGCTTGGCTGCTCTCTAGCTGCTACTTGTCAACAGCAGGCTACAGAGCAGCAACAGGTTTCTTCTTCTCTATTCTCCGTCTTATGATCGTCAACAGCGCAGACATGACAATAAACTGTCACCTACACTGCACACACGTCGGGAAGGAAAGATGCCACTGTGTGCGCATGGAAGGGAAGCCTTTAGAATTAGGCCGCGGAACAAGCCTGCGGCGCTCTCCCAGCCAACGGTGACTTTTACGTTACTGCTTATCAGGCTCAGTTAGGATGGATACAGGACTAGGTTGAAGAAACGCCCTTAGTAGGAATTACGGGATATGTATCTTACGTACCGAAACTAAGGACTGACAGTACAAGGAAGGCCTTCTGATATTCATCCCTTCGTCGTCGTTGTCGTCATCACCGTCTTTTATTTACACTCATTACGTACGAGGGCAGTTCAATAAGTAATGCAACACATTTTTTTTTCTGAAACAGGGGTTGTTTTATTCAGCATTGAAATACACCAGGTTATTCCCCAATCTTTTAGCTACACAACACTATTTTTCAACGTAATCTCCATTCAATGCTACGGCCTTACGCCACCTTGAAATGAGGGCCTGTATGCCTGCACGGTACCATTCCACTGGTCGATGTCGGAGCCAACGTCGTACTGCATCAATAACTTCTTCATCATCCGTGTAGTGCCTCCCACGGATTGCGTCCTTCGTTGGGCCAAACATATGGAAATCACACGGTGCGAGATCGGGGCTGTAGGGTGCATGAGGAAGAACAGTCCACTGAAGTTTTGTGAGCTCCTCTCGGGTGCGAAGACTTGTGTGAGGTCTTGCGTTGTCATGAAGAAGGAGAAGTTCGTTCAGATTTTTGTGAACAGTTGTGACAGCACTACCAACAGATGTCAAGTTGAGCACTGAGTTGTTTGATGGTGATCCGTCGATCATCTCGAACGAGTGTGTTCGCACGCTCCGCCATTGCAGGAGTCACAGCGCTGCACGGCCGGCCCGCACGCGGGAGATCAGACAGTCTTGCTTGACCTTGCGACACACGCTTTGCCCAACGACTCACCGTGCTTTTGTCCACTGCCAGATCACCGTAGACATTCTGCAAGCGCCTATGAATATCTGAGATGCCCTGGTTTTCCGCCAAAAGAAACTCGATCACTGCCCGTTGTTTGCAACGCACATCCGTTACAGACGCCATTTTAACAGCTCCGTACAGCGCTGCCACCTGTTGGAAGTCAATGAAACTATACGAGACGAAGCGGGAATGTTTGAAAATATTCCACAAGAAATTTCCGTTTTTTTCAGCCAAAATTGGCCGAGAAAAAAAAATGTGTTGCATTACTTATTGAACTGGCCTCGTATTTACGTCTTTTTGGAAGTGGTAAATCACAGTGAGACGAAAAAGCAGCGGTACATAGTGTGGAGTGTGGCTGCTGCAGAGCTGTACAGAAAGCTCTGAAGGGACGGAGCCAGATGTTTGGTACGCTTTCTGCTCCTGGGCCTAGTATCAGATACGACCGTCGAGGGGAGCGGACAGCCTACCAAGCAGGCATGCGCGAATCGCTGTTGGGAACAAACAGTTCTCTACACTTCTCCTCTGGTTTACAGCTCTCTTACTGCTGTGTGTCAGTGGTAAATGGATTCTCATTTAAACAGGAGATATAGTTAGTGAATGAGTAGGAAATCAGCAGGTATTAGCATTATATCTTTCATTGTAATGTCTTGCAACGGATTTAGCTAAAAAAAAGTGTCTGTTAACTTTAACGAATTTTCCCACTGTTGTAGATACAAAATTTCCTGAGGGACAGAAGTTGTGTGTCATATCCTTGCCTTTCTCGAGCAATGGTCCAACTTACTGAGCCACCCAGTCACGAATAACGACGATCCTTTACAGCTTCAAAAATGGTTCAAATGGCTCTGAGCACTATGGGACTTAACATCTATGGTAATCACTCCCCTAGAACCTAGAACTATTTAAACCTAACTAACTTAAGGACAGCACACCAAACCCAGTCATCACGAGGCAGAAAAATTCCCTGATCCCGCCGAGAATCGAACCCGGGAACCGGAGCGTGGGAAGCGAGAACGCTATTGCACGACCACGAGCTGCGGACTTTACAGCTTCAATTCCGCCAGTACCTCCCCCAGTGTAAATATATGCCTGCCAAAGGGAAGGGTCCTATTTCGACTGACGCCGCGCACTTTTAATCTGTGAGAAAATTCTGTTCCACTGCAGACTGAAAGACACATTCTGGAGCGGGTGTACGTCTAATCTCAGCTAGTCTCTGAATTTTTCTTCTTCTTTAAAATGTATGTATATTTATAACATAACGAGAAATTCCTACACCACTTCCACTTTTCACTTGTAGACTTGGGTCTTCAATAATAGGACCGATGACCTCAGCAGTTTGGTCCCTTAGGAATTCACACACACACACACACACACACACACACACACACATCTTCAATAATAGTCTAGAGCAGGGTTTTACAAACCTTTCCTCGGACGGAACCTTTGAGAATCCTGGTACTTTGATAGAATACCTTGTTTATTTTGAAGATTAGCAAAGTTTTTAAAAAGTGAGAAAATCTTGTTTTATTCAGTAATTACTTCAATTTTACATCGTAACTATCAACACAGAAATCATAATAAAACTAAAAAAAATATTTAGTGACTTGAGAAATGTCGCAAAGAAAAACTGGTATATTATTAACAGTTACTCGCGGAGCACTTATTCACTCCTCGCGGAACAGTTTGAGAAACCCTGGTGTGGTGGGAAAAGGTCAGATGTTCTCTGCAGCCATTCACCGATGCTGCTGCGGCCCTTCCAGTTGCCATCCGAGATTTCAAGTGCGTTACAGCACCATTGGTCTGGAAGTGCTATCTTTTGACGAGTATGTTCCATCCCTTACTTTCAAGGGAAATTTCTCCAAATACCCAGAGAACAAGTTCTGCCGCATTTACAAGTAAAACACAGCCAATTTCCATTAGAATTCTCTTGAAACATGTTTGAGAAGGGGGCACGCGCTTATAGGATGTTTTTCTTGGAGAGTAATACGTACTAAAAAGACACTATTGAACGTGATGGTGTTGTTACTACAGTGGATTCTTATCCGTGAGGATCGCAGTTCAAATTCTCGTGTGGCCACCGAAATTTAGGTTCTTTATGATTTAATTACTCTGCTCAAAGCGAATGGCAGGATCGACCATTTCCTTCTATGTCCCGACCTGATTTGGACTAGTGTTCTGCCTCTAACGATACGGTCGCCAATATGAGGTTTAACAGCATTTTTCCTTAATTCTTCTTCTCTTGCAGGACGCTGTATGGAGAGACTGGGGGTCAGTATGAATATCGTCCATCCGACGGAGCACACAACAACGAAATTACGCAGGCACGAACCAAGGGTTGCCAGGAAAGAGTCTTGTTACTGGCTATGCCCCTCCCTCAGCCTCTTAACTTGCCGCAGATGCCTACGATTTGAATAACAGAGCAATAAAATGTATAAAATAGCGACCTGCCCTGGCTTCGCCTGGATAGCACTAAGAGAGGAATCTCTCCAGCTCATCTCCCGCCTCTGAGACTTAGTGGTAAGATGGCGCTGTGTTGAGTCCGTCAAAAACTGTGGTCCGACGGAGCTTTGAACGCGAATCTCCCGCTTTACAGTCCGTCACCGTGAGCACACAGCCACGATGCCTTAGTTCTTGTAATATATGTTGAGGTTGGACCGTTTGCTGTTTCTGGTTTGCTTCTTTTTTCACAATTCAGTACACCTTCTTCCTGTTTCCATGATTGATTTGTGTTCATTTCTTGATGGGGTGTCCACTGGGCCATTTTACCACTAAATCTGAGGGGCGTGTGGGGGGTGGGGGGACGCGGGGGGGGGGGATGCGATGGCGAGTTTCCCTTGTAACTATCTACGGCCGAACGGCTTGTCTGGAGTGGAGTGGTAATTTTGTTTACGTGCCACTGAGTAGAGTAATGATCAAAATTCAGAGAAAAACCTTAGGTAACTAAATATTATCACTTACATGAAACTTAAACGGTTTAAGAAGCGCACACCAGGAAAGTTCTCAGAAGGCACGAATGTTGTCTGTTCCATTTTTAATGGGCGTTCGCAGCGGCATTTTGTGGGAGCGGTGTGAGCTGTGAGCCACCGCGTCGCCCGAATGCAGCGCCGGTTCGGCACGAGCTGCGGCCACACGCTGTAGCAGAAGTCTGGTACGAACTGCATTTTCTGTGGGACCTTTTCGCTCATTTCTCTTCACGCACCTTACACATTAACTCTGCAACAAAATATAAGTTCTTATCGCAGGTGGCAGGTCGCGCTGCTCTCTCAGTAGCTAACGGCAGCTCGCACGGATCTGGAACTGTAGTTAAAAAAAAAAAAAAAAAAAAAAAAAAAAAAAAAAAAAAAAAAAAAAAAAAAAGTTTAAATGGTTCTGAGCACTATGGGACTCAACTGCTGAGGTCATTAGTCCCCGAGAACTTAGAACTACTTAAACCTAACTAACCTAAGGACAGCACACACATCCATGCCCGAGGCAGGATTCGAACCTGCGATCGTAGCGGTCACGCTGTTCCAGACTGTAGCGTCTAGAACCGCTCGGCCACTCCGGCCGGCTCAGAAGAAAGGATAAGACCACGTGGGCAAAAGTGGAGTGCTGGAGAAACAGAAAACAAGAAGGAAAGAAGAGGAACTGAAGTTGTTACGTGATCGTAGTTGGCCAATGTGAAAAATTGACAATAATTTGTTTACATCAGTGATTGATTCTTCGCTTTAAAATAACTTCTAAGAATTTGCGGGAATAAGTAAAGACGGACTGTTAAAAAAAGAAAGGGTGCAATACAAAGTACAGATGACTGGAAAATGAGAAGTAATGAGGAGATCTACAAAAATATAGAGAAAATATCAGAAGTAATGGCTAAAAGGAGATTAATCTTTTTTGGACACCTCTACCAACGAATGAGAACAGGCTCACGAAACAAATATTCCTGTATTTCTGCAAGAAGAAATCGGTAATAGTATGAATTACAGACGTAAGAAACGAATTAGAAAGAAACAACATAAAAAATCGGAAATAATATACAGAAACGTTTTTAAGTATAAAATACTAAGTTTAGAAGGCTTTCAACGAGGAAGAAATCAGGAACAACAAGGACAGAAGAAAGGTTGGCTCTGAGCACTATGGGACTTAACTTCTGAGGTCATCAGTCCCCTTTAACTTAGAACTACTTAAACCTAACTAACCTAAGGACAGCACACACATCCATGCCCGAGGCAGGATTCGAACCTGCGATCGTAGCGGTCACGCTGTTCCAGACTGTAGCGTCTAGAACCGCTCGGCCACTCCGGCCGGCTCAGAAGAAAGGATAAGACCACGTGGGCAAAAGTGGAGTGCTGGAGAAACAGAAAACAAGAAGGAAAGAAGAGGAACTGAAGTTGTTACGTGATCGTAGTTGGCCAATGTGAAAAAATGACAATAATTTGTTTACATCAGTGATTGGTTCTTCGCTTTAAAATAACTTCTAAGAATTTGCGGGAATAAGTAAAGACGGACTGTTAAAAAAAGAAAGGGTGCAATACAAAGTACAGATGACTGGAAAATGAGAAGTAATGAGGAGATCTACAAAAATATAGAGAAAATATCAGAAGTAATGGCTAAAAGGAGATTAATCTTTTTTGGACACCTCTACCAACGAATGAGAACAGGCTCACGAAACAAATATTCCTGTATTTCTGCAAGAAGAAATCGGTAATAGTATGAATTACAGACGTAAGAAACGAATTAGAAAGAAACAACATAAAAAATCGGAAATAATATACAGAAACGTTTTTAAGTATAAAATACTAAGTTTAGAAGGCTTTCAACGAGGAAGAAATCAGGAACAACAAGGACAGAAGAAAGGTTGGCTCTGAGCACTATGGGACTTAACTTCTGAGGTCATCAGTCCCCTTTAACTTAGAACTACTTAAACCTAACTAACCTAAGGACAGCACACACATCCATGCCCGAGGCAGGATTCGAACCTGCGATCGTAGCGGTCACGCTGTTCCAGACTGTAGCGTCTAGAGCCGCTCGGCCACTCCGGCCGGCTCAGAAGAAAGGATAAGACCACGTGGGCAAAAGTGGAGTGCTGGAGAAACAGAAAACAAGAAGGAAAGAAGAGGAACTGAAGTTGTTACGTGATCGTAGTTGGCCAATGTGAAAAAATAACAATAATTTGTTTACATCAGTGATTGATTCTTCGCTTTAAAATAACTTCTAAGAATTTGCGGGAATAAATAAATAAATAATTTGAAAAATATTCATTGAAAAATTAAAGTTTATTTGTGTCAAGCAGTTTATTTAAGATCTATGATAGTAACAAACTACTGTGTATTTAACACAGTCGTAATTTACGCAGTGTAAAACTGGAGTATGGACTCACCATTATTTCACTAACGTAGTGAACGAAGATCTCCGGACTAAGGGTATGCAAAAGTTGAAACTAGGGGAATGGTGTTTGTTTCAGTAGTTTCGGGTTACATTTCGGAAAGACCGTCTTTGCTGTTTTTTTCTTAGTGTGGAGTCTCCCTTTACCTCTTTTCGTATTCGACGTCATACAGCAAATAGTTCAAATGGCTCTGAGCACTATGGGACTTAACAGCTGAGGTCATCAGTCCCCTAGAACTTAGAACTACTTAAACCTAACTAACCTAAGGACATCACACACATCCATGCCCAAGGCAGGATTCGAACCCGTGACCGTAGCGGTCGTGCGGTTGCAGCAAATAGTGTTTCAGATTATATAAGCTGACAGCTTATAGCAAACAGTGTTTCAGATTACATACGCAAAACACCCTCTGCGCGAAATAATATTAAGCAAACGCTGTGGACGATCTGTGTCGTTATCTTTGTTGAGGATATGTAAAATATCTTTGTGACTGTTTGTTATTGTACGTTTGTTATTTTCAACATGTGTTGATGTCCTATCGTCCTGTCCCTTCTCCTTATCAGTGTTTTCAACACATTCCTTTCCTCTCCGATTCTGCGCAGAACCTCCTCATTCCTTACCTTATCAGTCCACCTAATTTTCAACATTCGTCTGTAACACCACATCTCAAATGCTTCGATTCTCTTCTGTTCCGGTTTTCCCACAGTCCATGTTTCACTACCATACAATCTACTAATATCAAATATCGGCCAGAAATTTCTGAGAATGCACTGCTCATTACCTCTTTCCCTATATCAGTTCGTAACTCTGTTACAAGATCTGCTGCGTCCATCATCTTGGATGTATCTCTGCATCTCTTTCTTTATTTCAGTCAGACGCCCCTGGAACAAACTACCTAGCATCACGCGTCTGATCAAAACACACGCTCCATTTCAAATAAGATCAAAGTTATTCCTATCATCACCACCATAGCTCCTCTCTCAATATATCCTGGCTGGCTGTCTTCTGTCCATCAACGAACAACTATCTGTCCTGTCGTCAGCATCCAGTTTTCGTCGTTAGACTCCTCTTTTTCTGTCTCCATTTCGTCAGCTAATTTTCCTCTACCATTTCTCATCCCTGACCCAATTAACTTCTACTCATTTTATTATTTCGATAGTACTACCGTGCCTCTCTAGACGCAACAGAATATTAACAGGACTAACGCTTGGAATGATATTGAGGAGACTGAAGAACATTAGTAGATTTCATTCTAGAATTGGGACCATGAAATTTTCCAAGTGGGTTTGAGTTAAATAATACACATCTTCCTTCAAGCACTTGCCAGTTGAAATTTTTGAGCATTTCCGTTACTATCGGCCGAGAGGCAGAAAAGCGTGTCACAATGCTGACTGCCCTTCTCTGTAAGTGGTCACTGTTTCCTGATAGCCCGACCCAACTAAATATTGGCCAAAAGTCAGTTATCATCGCAGCAGACACCGCGCTAATAACTGCGTTTTTGAAAGTGTGCCGCATACTGTAATACAGTAGCCTGCAAACAACCGCTACTGGACTATTCTGTCAAGAGCCAATAGAAGAAAGGAATATGACTGAACGGGGTCACTGGAACTGCCGGCTTACAGGTGAAGACAAAGTGAAGATGGACAACGATATCATTGTTGTGCTCTTCAAGCGTGTGATGCAATGAACGCAACTGAGAACTCATGCAATTTGAAAGTTGCGCGGAAAGACTGAGGAAGACGGTACATAAAGAATGAGGAAGACAGTGCATGTTCTAGGTTTCTTGCAAACTGCTCTGCTGCATACGGATTCTCAGGTGCACTGCGAAATGCGAATGAAATGGTGTGGCAGCTGGCAACGCGCTCCTATGTTGAAGTACGTGAGACGATACGATTCTTGTATGCAGATTGTCTAAACTGAACTAAGATTCACCGCCGAATTCTGGCTGTATACGGGTCAGATGCAACGCCGCTTGCAGCCGTAGTGAGAAGGTGTCAACAGTTTGACCGTCCACACAGACGTGGCTGATGATGGTCGGGAGGCAAGGCCATCGACATCGACCACACACAACAACGTTGAGGTAATCGAAGAACCGATTCGCAGCAATCGTAAAGCGTCCATCGCCGAAGTTGTTCAGCATATGCTCGTCTCGGTAGGTAGTGCTCATTCCGTCATCTACACTACTGCCCATAAAATTGCTACACCAAGAAGAAATGCAGATGATAAACGGGTATTCATTGGGCAAATGTATTATACTAGAACTGACATGTGATTACATTTTCACGCAATTTGAGTGCATAGATCCTGAGAAATCAGTACCCAGAACAACCACCTCTGGCCGTAATAACGGCCTTGATAGGCCTGGGCATTGACTCAAACAGAGCTTGGATGGCGTGTACAGGTACAGCTGCAAATGCAGCTTCAACACGATACTACAGTTCATCACGGGTAGTGACTGGCGTATTGTGGCGAGCCAGTTGCTCGGCCGCCATTGACCAGACGTTTTCAATTGGTGAGAGATCTGGAGAACGTGCTGGCCAGGGCAGCAGTCGAACATTTTCTGTATCCAGAAAGGTCCGTACAGGACCTGCAACATGCGGTCGTGCATTATCCTGCTGAAATGTAGGATTTCGCAGGGATCGAATAACGGGTAGAGCCACGGGTCGTAACACATCTGAAATGTAACGTCCGCTGTTCAAAGTGCCTTCACCACGAACCAGAGGTGACCGAGACGTATAACCAATGGCACCCCAGACCATCACGGCGAGTGATACGCCAGTATGGCGATGACGAATACACGCTTCCAATGTGCGTTCACCGCGATGTCGCCAAACACGGATGCGATCATCATGATGCTGTAAACAGAACCTGGATTCATCCGAAAAAATGACGTTTTGCCATTCGTGCACCCAGGTTCGTCGTTGAGTACACCATCGCAGGCACTCCTGCCTGTGATGTAGCGTCAAGGGTAACCGCAGCCATGGTCTCCGAGCTGATAGTCCGTGCTCCTGTAAACGTCGTCGAACTGTTCGTGCAGATGGTTGTTGTCTTGCAAACGTCCCCATCTGTTGACTCAGGGATCGAGACGTGGCTGAACGATCCGTTACAGCCATGCAAATAAGATGTCTGTCATCTCGACTGCTAGTGATACGAGGCCGTTGGGATCCAGCTCGGCGTTCCGTATTACCCTCCTAAACCCACCGATTCCATTTTCTGCTAACAGTCATTGAATCTCGACCAACCCGAGGAGCAATGTGGCAATACGATAAACCGCAATCGTGATAGGCTACAATCCGACCTTTATCAAAGTCGGAAACGTGATGGTACGCATTTCTCCTCTTTACACGAGGCATCACAACAACGTTTCACCAGGCAACGCCGGTCAACTGCTGTTTGTGTATGAGAAATCGCTTGGAAACTTCCCTCATGTCAGCACGTTGTAGGTGTCGCCACCGGCGCCAACCTTGTGTGAATGCTCTGAAAAGCTAATCATTTGCATATCACAGCATCTTCTTCCTGTCGGTTAAGTTTCGCGTCTGTAGCACGTCATCTTCGTGGGGTAGCAATTGTAATGGCCAGTAGTGTAAGATCGTTTGCAATATCGGAAAAGAGTGAACATTCTGGGTTTCGCATGGTTTATGGAGTCTCTGGAGTTCCTTGAGCGTATTTACACCACGGAAAGCAATGATTTCCTAAGCCGCTTCGTTGCGGGGGATGACACATGGGTCTACGCTTTCACAGCTGCAACAAAGAGAGGATCCGCGGAGTGGAGACACACCTCCTCGTAACAGAGGAGGAAATTCAAAGTTGCGCCATTAGCAGCTCACGGTTTTCTGCGACTGTGAAGGAGTTGTATACGCAGAGCTTATGGCAAAGGACACAACCGTTAATGCTGATTCGTAATTTGCAAACCGTGACATCACAGCGCAAGAGGCGTAGAAAATCAAGCAAAGGCATTGTTCTCCTGCGCGACAATGCAACACCCCACTCGGCGCGCACGGCACGGGCTTTGCTCCAGCGCTTTCGAAAGGAGATTTGGAAGCATCCGCCGTACATTCCAGATCTTGCACCCTGCAGTTTTCATCTTTTCGGCAAGCTGAAAGGACATCTGGGAGGAAAGTGACTTTTCCAACCACGAGCACCGGCGAGGTGGCGCAGTGGTTAACACACTGGACTCTCATTCGGGAGGACGACGATTCAAACCTGCGTCCGGGTATCCCGATTTAGGTTTTCCGTGATTTCCCTAAATCGCCTCAGGCAAATGCCGGGATGGTTCTGAAACGTTCCCTTAGAAAAATTTTATAAATGACTGTGCTAGTAAACCTCTTACGTTATTAGTTTTTCAAACAGATGAGCAAAACTGAACGTACTCAGACATTTCTCTCTTTACTTATTCTGATCATCACTAAACTGACACACAATATTTTTAGCGCACCGCACTGTGACTTTCAATAATCAAATGTGTGTGTGAAATCTTATGGGACTTAACTGCTAAGGTCATCAGTCCCTCAGCTTACACACTACTTAACCTAAATTATCCTAAGGACAAACACACATACCCATGCCCGAGGGAGGACTCGAACCTCCGCCAGGACCAGCCGCACAGTCCATGACTGCAGCGCCTGAGACCGCTCGGCTAATCCCGCGCGACCTTTCAATAATCCCCACAAAAAAATGGCCCTGACTAACAATAACCTATACCTTTCATGAATCACTTACCTCACAAAAATCTTCGTTTCTCGAACTACTGCAATACAGCGAGCGCCAATACTGCCAGCTAAATAAAAGATTCTAACTAATGAAGGCACTAACTACTGATAGGCATAGTTAGCAAATGAAAGATTTCGATAGAGAACAAACAGTGTATTTACCTTAATAGTGTTCAAAAGTCATCATATATATATCTATCAATTCATGACATCCATCTATACAAATTTCCTTTTTCTAGCGGACACACGTCCAGATCATCCGTTTTCAAAACTCTGGCATCTCTCTGTTCACATCCACCACTGCAGGCGGCTCACCTCCAACTGCCCAACGCTACGCGCTGTTCACATCCAATTGCCCAATACTACACTAGCGAATATTCGAACAATGCCAACCACACAGCACAGTCAGTGATTTTCATACAGAGCGCTACATGGCGATACCAACATAAAAACCTAAACAGCCTACTTACAGTTCCTTTAAAAGGGACGGCCTTCTACGTTCCTCATCCTTCCTCATCCTCGCTGTTCGGTCCCCTCCCCCAAATCAACCAACCAACAAACCAAACAACGATGAGCTCGTTCACACACTGGTTCTCGAATGGCTGCGTGGACAACGAGCGGATTTCTACCATCGAGGAATTAAACTGCCGGTAGAACGTTCCGACTTTCGCTCACAGGGAGTTGTTAATTATGCTGTAAAATACTGTCATGTGTGTGGGTCAGTTCGAAGTGTACTTTTAAGTTCATTGGCCCGCCATAATGCGTAACTTACTTTTTGTAGCTTCATCGTACACGAGAACTCAGAGGTAAAGTGGAGACGTGAAATTCCTGACTGCCAGTTTTCCCTCAAACGCATGCAGCGTCTCAGGTCATTCGACAGTTTTGCTGGTCATCCGTCCCCCAGATGGGGATTTTAATCTCAGCGCACGTTGGTGCTATTGGACGGGTACAATCTAGGAGCCGGTATTTCACGCTCTCAGTTCTCACTGAATAAGAAAATGGGGTTTGTTTATAAAATAAAATTTTCTTCTGCCAATCATGACTTTCTTTTATTTATTTCTTGTGCGACGTCTTTCGGGAAATGATACGACTTTCAAATGCGTTTTTTCGTGTATTATGGTGTTTCTGCATGGTACTTCCAATGTGCGAGGTGCTGCATTATTCTGTTGTCTTTACTGTAATATATAAAAATCTGCAATTTTCTACTTAATAATGGAACTTTATACATAATAATGGGACATACATAATAATGGAACTTTATATATGGAACATACATATTAATGGAACTTTACACACACACACACACACACACAAACACACACACACACACACACACACACACACACACACACACACATATATATATATATATATATATATATATATATATATATATATATATATATATATATATATATATATATATAGGGCTATTACAAATGATTGAAGTGATTTCATAAATTCACTGTAGCTCCATTCATTGACATATGGTCACGACACACTACAGATACGTAGAAAAACTCATAAAGTTTTGTTCGGCTGAAGCCGCACTTCAGGTTTATGCCGCCAGAGCGCTCGAGAGCGCAGTGAGACAAAATGACGACAGGAGCCGAGAAAGCGTATGTCGTGCTTGAAATGCACTCACATCAGTCAGTCATAACAGTGCAACGACACTTCAGGACGAAGTTCAACAAAGATCCACCAACTGCTAACTCCATTCGGTGATGGTATGCGCAGTTTAAAGCTTCTGGATGCCTCTGTAAGGGGAAATCAACGGGTCGGCCTGCAGTGAGCGAAGAAACGGTTGAACGCGTGCGGGCAAGTTTCACGCGTAGCCCGCGGAAGTCGACGAATAAAGCAAGCAGGGAGCTAAACGTACCACAGCCGACGGTTTGGAAAATCTTACGGAAAAGGCTAAAGCAGAAGCCTTACCGTTTACAATTGCTACAAGCCCTGACACCCGATGACAAAGTCAAACGCTTTGAATTTTTGGCGCGGTTGCAACAGCTCATGGAAGAGGATGCGTTCAGTGCGAAACTTGTTTTCGGTGCTGCAACATTTTTTCTTAATGGTGAAGTGAACAGACACAATGTGCGAATCTGGGCGGTAGAGAATCCTCACGCATTCGTGCAGAAAATTCGCAATTCACCAAAAGTTTACGGCCCCTTTTTCTTCTGCGAAAAAAACGTTACAGGACACGTGTATCTGGACATGCTGGAAAATTGGCTCATGCCACAACTGGAGACTGACAGCGCCGACTTCATCTTTCAACAGGATGGTGCTCCACCGCACTTCCATCATGATGTTCAGCATTTCTTAAACAGGAGATTGGAAAACCGATGGATCGGTCGTGGTGGAGATCATGATCAGCAATTCATGTCATGGCCTCCACGCTCTCCTGACTTAACCCCATGCGATTTCTTTCTGTGGGGTTATGTGAAAGATTCAGTGTTTAAACCTCCTCTACCAAGAAACGTGCCAGAACTGCGAGCTCGCATCAGCGATGCTTTCGAACTCATTTATGGGGATATGCTGCGCCGAGTGTGGGAGGAACTTGATTATCGGCTTGATGTCTGCCGAATCACTAAAGGGGCACATATCGAACATTTGTGAATGCCTAAAAAAACTTTTTGAGTTTTTGTATGTGTGTGCAAAGCAGTGTGAAAATATCTCAAATAATAAAGTTATTTTAGAGCTGTGAAATCGCTTCAATCATTTGTAATAACCCTGTATATATATGAAGTAGATGAAGTTAAGGAATTCTGCTACCTAGGCAGTAAAATAAGCAGTGACGGACGGAGCAAGGAGGACATCAGAAGAAGACTAGCAACAGGAAAAAGGGAAAGAGGTAATGAGCAGTCTACCGATCAAGAAACAGCGCGTGAAAATCGCATCTCTTAGCAGGTCACACCCATCCTAAGGTAACCTAATTAAACCTAACACGATGAAACAACCAAATCCTGCACATCCCTTACGCAAGCTGTTTGTATAATTCTTTAATTGCACACAGGCAGAGTGATTTTTCTGGCTGCTACAACAGTGTGTTCTGCTCAGTGAATTCTAGCCAACTACAGCTCGCACAGACCTGTAAAGGCATCCATCCTTCCCACACTGTGCCCGTGAATGGCGGGGGAGGAAACTCTTCAGCACACAGTGCAGAAAGCACCCTCTGCCATGCGCTACAGATGTAGATGCAGATACAGGAGTACATGCAGCGGAGCCAGAGCGCAGCTGAGCAATTAACACGGCGGCCGGTGTGCTCCTGTGTGCTATCCGCCCGCCGATCTCTGTCCGTGCCATTCGTCTGCGATGTGAAGCAGGACTAGTTTGCCGTTCACCGACGCGTTGATGGCTATCGTCCTTTAAAGACGTCTGTCGCCACAGTACATTACACACTCGACTGCGCCTCTCCCCCCGCCTCACGGAGTTCGCCATTACCTAGGGCACAGCCTCTGTTGCGCTGAAACACCGGGTTCATAAAAAAGGGGCTTGCGTGGAAAGGGTACATTAAGTTAATGGAACCTTCTGTCGTAACTCAGTGGAACAAGTTTGTGTTTCTGCGGAAGTTTTCCGGACACCCACCCGAGGCTGCACTCGGGAAATGCCCCGCATAATGCAGTGGTGACTTTGCCTTTACTGCAGTCGCCACTCAGGCAGGCGGCAATGCGAGCAGCCGAAGCGGCACACGAACGCTGCGCATCAAATTATCCCGCGAATGTACTGTCTAGGGAAATTTCTCGCTCCTAGTGCTGTACTTGCGGTCAGCCTACCAATGAGACGTGAAGTCTTAAGTCGCGCTGTGGCTCACCGGTTGTGTGTGCTGTCTGCCTACCACACTTATGACTTCAATCTCAAAATACACTCCTGGAAATGGAAATAAGAACATCGTGAATTCATTGTCCCAGGAAGGGGAAACTTTATTGACACATTCCTGGGGTCAGATACATCACATGATCACACTGACAGAACCACAGGCACATAGACACAGGCAACAGAGCATGCACAATGTCGGCACTAGTACAGTGTATATCCACCTTTCGCAGCAATGCAGGCTGCTATTCTCCCATGGAGACGATCGTAGAGATGCTGGATGTAGTCCTGTGGAACGGCTTGCCATGCCATTTCCACCTGGCACCTCAGTTGGACCAGCGTTCGTGCTGGACGTGCAGACCGCGTGAGACGGCGCTTCATCCAGTCCCAAACATGCTCAATGGGGGACAGATCCGGAGATCTTGCTGGCCAGGGTAGTTGACTTACACCTTCTAGATCACGTTGGGTGGCACGGGATACATGCGGACGTGCATTGTCCTGTTGGAACAGCAAGTTCCCTTGCCGGTCTAGGAATGGTAGAACGATGGGTTCGATGACGGTTTGGATGTACCGTGCACTATTCAGTGTCCCCTCGACGATCACCAGTGGTGTACGGCCAGTGTAGGAGATCGCTCCCCACACCATGATGCCGGGTGTTGGCCCTGTGTGCCTCGGTCGTATGCAGTCCTGATTGTGGCGCTCACCTGCACGGCGCCAAACACGCATACGACCATCATTGGCACCAAGGCAGAAGCGACTCTCATCGCTGAAGACGACACGTCTCCATTCGTCCCTCCATTCACGCCTGTCGCGACACCACTGGAGGCGGGCTGCACGATGTTGGGGCGTGAGCGGAAGACGGCCTAACGGTGTGCGGGACCGTAGCCCAGCTTCATGGAGACGGTTGCGAATGGTCCTCGCCGATACCCCAGGAGCAACAGTGTCCCTAATTTGCTGGGAAGTGGCGGTGCGGTTCCCTACGGCACTGCGTAGGATCCTACGGTCTTGGCGTGCATCCGTGCGTCGCTGCTGTCCGGTCCCAGGTCGACGGGCACGTGCACCTTCCGCCGACCACTGGCGACAACATCGATGTACTGTGGAGACCTCATGCCCCACGTGTTGAGCAATTCGGCGGTACGTCCACCCGGCCCCCCACATGCCCACTATACGCCCTCGCTCAAAGTCCGTCAACTGCACATACGGTTCACGTCCACGCTGTCGCGGCATGCTACCAGTGTTAAAGACTGCGATGGAGCTCCGTATGCCACGGCAAACTGGCTGACACTGACGGCGGCGGTGCACAAATGCTGCGCAGCTAGCGCCATTCGACGGCCAACACCGCGGTTCCTGGTGTGTCCGCTGTGCCGTGCGTGTGATCATTGCTTGTACAGCCCTCTCGCAGTGTCCGGAGCAAGTATGGTGGGTCTGACACACCGGTGTCAATGTGTTCTTTTTTCCATTTCCAGGAGTGTATTATACTACTGAGTGCAGTGTTCATTATATATCAGTTAAACAAATTAAAAACAATCTCGAACGTGGAGCACCTGTTTTGTAACGAAAACATCATCACAGTGAGACAAAAAATTAGATGTGCAAGTATCTGACTGTATATTTAATTGGAGGGTCGACTGGTCAGGGTTAGTTGTACGAAAATCAGGGTCATACTTGCAAAGCGATTGTGCACTGGACAAAATCGATTTATTTTAATCGTAGTTCTACATAAATCAACGAAAATCACTGGTAAGCAGTTACTATCATACAAAGGTCAGTTCTATGAATAGGAAACATTGGTCCATTAGAAGCTTAATTGCGGAAAATATACTGCTAACACAAGAGAAGGGGACTCCAAATCTAACTGGAAGACTGCTTGGCAATCCCTGCAGGCTTTCATAATCTGCACAACTCGTAAATGCAAAGTAAACGAGTGCAAAAGCTACTGTAACGTCCCCTTAGAAAAATTATAAACGACTGTGCTAATAAACCTCTTGCGTTATTTGATTTTCAAACAGCTGAGCAAAACTGAACGTACTCAGACATTTCTCTCTTTACTTATTCTGATCATCACTAAACTGACACACAATATATTTTTTTTTAGTGCAACGCAATCTGACTTTCAATAATCCCTACAAGAGAATGGCCCTGACTAACAATAACCTGTACCTTTCATGAATCGCTTACCTCACAAAAATCTTCGTTTCTCAAACTGCTGCAGTACAGCCAGCGCCAATACTGCCAGATAAATGAAAGATTCTAACTACTGAACGCACTAACTACTGATAGGCATAGTTAGCAAAAGAGAACAAATAATGTATTTACCTTAATAGTGTTCAAAAGTCATTATATCAGTTCATGACATCCAGTCTTACAAATTTATTTTTTCTGATGGACACACGTCCAGATCGTCAGCTCTCAAGGTTCTGCCAAGTCTCTCCCCACATCCACCACTGCTGGCGGCTCACCTCGAACTGGACAACGTTACGCGCTGTTCACATCCAACTGCCCAACACTACACAAGCGAATATTCCAACAATGAGTCCAACCAGCCACAGACTGCACACAGCGCAGTCAGCGATTATCATACAGAGCACTACGTGGCGTTACCAACATAAAAACTTAAACAGCCTACTTACACTACGAATTAATGCAATTAATCAATCGACCCAAGTCGCTCAGCATATCCTGCAAATATGACCTGTTCAGATAACGAATAGCGCTGACTGCAAAATAGAAAACTTCGTTAGAACTGAGCGTGCGAGAGCCACAACGCACAAATCGGCGCTGCACGAAAGCGTCAAGAGATGGCGGCACAGAAAAGCTCCCACCGTCGTCTCCTGGATCAGCCGAGATCCAGACGGTATCCCCACGGCAGTTCCCGAAAAATGTTTTATTCTGAAGAAATTTCTCCACTTTCCGAAAAATTCAGCTTGGAGGGGAGGACGTCCACCCATTGTCATAGCGAGCAGCTAGAATGTCGCTTACTTTTCCAGAATACAGGGGAACCCTGCACAAATTTCCTATTCTTGATTCAATGAATGCGTTTTAACATACGAAAGGTTGGTGTGGCTCCTAGCCAAGATCCACTCAGTGCTCGAGCCCTTCACGCCGAAGTCCAACGTCGGACAACTTTCATATGATTGGATGACGAGAGTTTGGAGCGAAGGCAACAAATTTCCCCACGGTGGGCTAGTAGTGCCGTGTCGGCCTCTTCTGCCATCTGCGTACGGGGAGGAGAATTCGTCACCCACAGTTGTACTCTGGGGGCTCGTCGGCAGCTCCTTTCAAAGGCGAGAACCGCATGCGCAGCCGTAACAGAAGGCCTGGGCTTACTGCAAATACTTCTGCGAAAAGCAGAGCTCGTGAGACCTACTCTCTTTCACTGTATCCTTTGTAGCAGACCTCCTGTGGTCAAGTAGAAACTTTTGAAGGCAACTTGGCCGACTCGCTTCCCTCCAACACAAACTGAATCCTTTTTCTAGAGCTGGACAGCTTTGTGCTTTCCTGAGACACAGCCAAAAATGAGCAAATAAAATGATGAAAGGAATCGTTGCGATAACTGACTGCAACTTCACAATGTTTTAGGTCAAAGGTCAAAGAAGTATTTAGCTGTGAAAGCATTCCACTGCAAATGTTAGTTTTCGGTAGAGTTGTCCTTCAGTTAATGACACCTATCACCCTCTCCTGAAATATTTTTCAGCACTACGTGCTCTGTAAGTGGTGAGAAAATCCTTGTAACCCTCTTCCACAGTACCCACGAAGAGGAAAAGAACTACCATAACTCTTGATTTGATGTCACTGACATTGCAACGCCACGAAAAATACATCCAAAACTAGTAGATATTTCGAGGTGCAGTTTCTGCTGATCTATAGCAGACACTATGATGAATTTTCTGACGTAAGCAAGTAACTTTTAACGTTTATTGCTGCCGAATTATGACACCAATTTTTTAAATGGATCTACAGGGCGGGCAAAATAAAACTGGCCTGTAAAATAAACTACTGGATGGAAAAAGTTAAACACCAAAACATAGGGTTCTGATCACAACGAAATTTATTCCGCTGGTTGGACACATCATGCTACACAAATCATTAACATTACGTAGAGTATGTCCGACATCACTGACACTACTAAGTGAATATGCGAAGTTTACTGGGATGCCGACGTTGTTATTTAATTTATTGTATCTTCCGTCACTTCTTGGTAGAAGAATTCCATATTTAAGGTTGAATAACAAGTAAACTATTTTTTTTCTACTGATTTTTCTTTATTTCTAACTAGACTAGTGGCCCTTAAAATTGCTACAACACGAAGATGATGTGCTACAGACGCGAAATTTAACTGGCAGGAAGAAAATGCTGTGATATGCAAATCATTAGCTTTTCAGAGCATTCACACAAGGCTGGCGCCTGTGGCGACACCTACAACGGACTGACATGAGGAAAGTTTCCAACCGATTTCTCATACACAAACAGCAGTTGCCCGCCGTTGCCTGGTGGTACGTTGTTGTAATTAGAGATGGGCAAAACTGTTCTTTTCAGAGATTGGATCAGAACTGTTCACTCCCTGAAATGAATTAGCTCTTTTTCATGACTCACCACTCATTTACAATAGAAAATAAATGGAAGGCACATTGCCCTTTAAACTTGGTTTATTCCAGTACTATACCTGTATTTTGATCTTATTTGATCCTATTTTGAAGTAACACAGATAATGAGTAAGAATTTTGAATTGTTTATTGAAATTTCCACGATATGACAAAGTTTTTGATTATTGATTTATTTTGCACTATCGTGGTTTTTTGGGTGATCGGAAAATGTTGTAACTTGAGATTTACATTGACAATATATTTGGCTATAATGTATTAAAATTTCATTAACCTCATACAAATACATCGCAAGCCATATATTTTTAAAGTGAACGTTTCCTTTCGAAGACGCCTAAAATCGCAAAATCCGTACCAGAATAAGAAAAAAAAATATAAATTTGACTGTAAAACGAAAGTGCTGCATATAGCCTTACGCAGAATAAAACAAGGAAAATATTGGTGTATCACATTTTGCGATACGTTTATCGGTTCGCTCGTAATTAAAGCGTAAATTCGAGTGTCCATAATAAAAATCCTATAGTAAGAGGAGTCATCAGGAACCTAATCTAATCAGTTTAAACAAATAAAAATAAAATAAAAACAATTGATGTATACATAACATAATAATGTAATATACATAGCAGTATTACTACGAAGAACAATATCCAGTGGGGACGAACTCCGATGCAGAGGCGCTGAGTCGAGCAGGTCGAGCCGCGAGCTGTATTACTGCGTGACCTGAGACCGCAGAGACCAGAGTGACACCTGAGTCACTTTGCTCGACGCTCTGGCTAGAGTCGAGACGGTGGGGTGAGCGTTGAGCGGGCGAGTTCCGAGGGTAGGGGGGAGCGGTGAACTCACCCGCTCCGAGACAAATCGTCCGTTCCCTTGCGAGCAGGTTTTTGCAAGTAGTTCCTATGTTATCCGCTAGGTGGCTCTCTGTCCTGTTGCTCGCATCCACTGCCCAGAGGGCAGGACGTGCGACTGAAACGATCGCCGACAGAGTGCGATGCGAAGTTAAGCTGCGCCAGACACTGCACAGTGCACACGGCAGACAACGCACAGAGACGGCATGGCATATGTGAAACACAAAATCCAATGGGGCACTGCACAATGCAGGCAGCCAAGGTAGAAGCAGGGCAGAGGCCGGCGCTGGCTGTGTTGTGTGGCGTGCACTGTGCTCTGACCAGCAGAGGCGCTGCTGATATGCTCCGTCTCTCTCTCTCTCTCTCTCTCTCTCTCTCTCTGCCGTGGGAAACGTTTGGAGCTACCGTTCTTTTTTTCTGAATCACTGATTGTTCACTCCTTTGAAAGATTGAACTCTATGAATTAGTTTAAGAGCGGATCCCCCATCTCTAGTTGTAATGCCTCGTGTAAGGAGGAGAAATGCGTACCATCACGTTTCCGACTTTGATAAATGTCGGATTGTAGCCTATCACGATTGCGGTGTATCGTATCGCGACATTGCTGCTCTCGTTGGTCGAGATCCAATGACTGTTAGCAGAATATGGAATAGGTGAGTTCAGGAGGGTAATACGGAACGCCGTGCTGGATCCTAACGGCCTCGTATCACTAGCTGTTGAGATGACAGGTATCTTATCCGCATGGCTGTAACGGATCGTGCAGCCACGTCTCGATCCCTGAGTCAACAGATGGGGACGTTTGCAAGACAAGAGCCATCTGCACGAACAGTTCGACGACGTTTGCAGCAGCATGGACTATGAGCTCGGAGACCATGGCTGCGGTTACCCTAGACGCTGCATCACAGACAGGACCGCCTGCGATGGTATACTCAACAACGAACCTGGGTGCACGAATGGCAAAACGTCATTTTTTCGGATGAATCCAAGTTCTGTTTACAGCATCGTGACGGTCGCATCCGTTCAAAAAATGTTCAAATGTGTGTGAAACCTTATGGGACTTAACTGCTAAGGTCATCAGTCCCTAGGCTTACACACTACTTAACCTACATTATCCTAAGGACAAACACACACACTCATGCCCGAGAGAGGACTCGAACCTCCACCGGGACCAGCCGCACAGTCCATGACTGCAGCGCCCTAGACCGCTCGGCTAATCCCACGCGGCTTCGCATCCGTGTATTCGTCATCACCATACTGGCGTATCACCCGGCGTGATGGTTTGGGGTGCCACTGATTGCACGTCTCGGTCACCTCTTGTTCGCATTGACGGCACTTTGAACAGTGGACGTTACATTTCAGATGTGTTACGACCCGTGGCTCTACCCTTCATTCGATCCCTGCGAAACCCTACATTTCAGCAGGATAATGCACGACCGCATGTTGCAGGTCCTGTACGGGCTTTTCTGGATACAGAAAATGTTCGACTGCTGCCCTGGCCAGCACATTCTCCACATCTCTCACCAACTGAAACCGTCAGGTCAATAGTGGCCGAGCAACTGGCTCGTCACAATACGCCAGTCACTACTCTTCATGAACTGCGGTATCGTGTTGAAGCTGCATGTGCAGCTGTACCTGTACACGCCATCCAAGCTCTGTTTGACTCAATGCCCAGGCGTATCAAGGCCGTCATTACGGCCAGAGGTGGTTTTTCTGGGTACTGATTTCTCAGGATCTATGCATCCAAATTGCGTGAAAATGTAATCACGTGTCAGTTCTAGTATAATATATTTGTCCAATGAATACCCGTTTATCATCTGCATTTCTTCTTGGTGTAGCAATTTTAATGGCCAGTAGTGTAGTTTTCGGCTTTTTGGGCCATCTTCAGGAAACAACTGACAAGCGTCCACAAGGGACACTAGTTCTTAGTTAACCAAACACTATAAGCAAAGA
Source organism: Schistocerca cancellata (assembly GCF_023864275.1). NCBI lineage: Eukaryota > Metazoa > Arthropoda > Insecta > Orthoptera > Acrididae > Schistocerca > Schistocerca cancellata. Next base: position 593,867,843 of record NC_064631.1, on the reverse strand, counting down.
TACAATATAATTGCAAAGAATGTTGTACATGAAACTTGTTTTTTGACGTTGTAAATTACACTTTACGCAATACTGCGTATAGCGCGATTTACAACTTTAATAAATAAAATTCTGTGAAAGTGGATCGTATCTTTGCTTATAATGTTTGGTTACCTAGGAACTAGTGTACCCTGTGGACGCTAGACAACTGCTCCCTGAAGATCACCCAATAATCCGAAAACTAGCTAGAAATAAACAAAATTCAGTAGACTAGGAACAGTTCAGTTGTTATTCAATCTTAAAAATAGGTTTTTTTTTTATTTATTTATCACACACAGAGCAGCTAAAGCCATAAACTGGTAACAAGATATTTCACAGACGTACGCCTACAAAGCCACACATAAGACAATTCACACTTACACTTACACTAGCGATAGTAGCGTCACCTGGCGAGGAATGGCTGCTAGTCAGGCACACGCAGGGAGCACGTAGTACCAGTGAGGGTGCTGTCCGTGTGTAGAATGGGGAAGGCGCACAATCTATCTGAGTTTGACCGAGGGCAGAATATGATGGCCCAGTGGCTCGGCACGAGCATTTCGGAAACCGAGCGACTTGCCGGATGTTCGAGGAGTGCTGTAGTGAGGGTTTTCGACACAAGGCGAAAAAAAGGCGAAACCACGTTCAGACGATGTGGGTCGTGCGGCCACGCCTCATTACTGGGCTGGGCTGGGCAGATAGGCACGAACTGTGGCGGAACTAACGTCAGATTTTGATGCTGGGCAGAGAATAAGTGTGTCTGAACACACACCGTACCGAACACTTCTAACGACGAGTCTCCACAGCCGACGACACATACATGTGCCAATGTTAATAGCACGACATGAGCAACTACGACTGAAATGGGCACGTGACCATCGGAACTGGGCGTTGGCGCAGTGGCAGAGCGTTGCATGGTCAGATTAATCCTGATACCTTCTTCGTCATGCCCATGGAAGGGTGCGAATCCATTGTATTCCATGGGAACATCTCCTTGATACCTGCACTGCAGGATGGGGATAAGCTGGCGGCGGATCCGTTATGCTCTGGAGAAGACTGGAGAAGACTTCTTAAGTAATAGAACCCAGTACGTTGTCCTAGATGGTGAGTGTTCATCAGAGGTGAGGGTATCATCTGGAGTGCCCCAGGGAAGTGTGGTTGGTCCGTTGTTGTTTTCTATCTACAGAAATGATCTTTTGGATAGGCTGGATAGCAGTTTGCTGATGATGCTGTGGTGTACGGGAAAGTATCGTCGTTGAGTGACTGTAGGAGGATACAAGATGACTTGGACAGGATTTGTGATTGGTGTACAGAATGGCAGCTAACTCTAAATATAGATAAATGTAAATTAATGCAGATGAATAGGAAAAAGAATCCTGTAATGTTTGAATACTCCATTAGTAGTGTAGCGCTTGACACAGTCACGTCGATTAAATATTTGCGCGTAACACTGCAGAGCGATATGAAGTGGGACAAGCATGTAATGGCAGTTGTGGGGAAGGCGGATAATCGTCTTCGGTCCATTGGTAGAATTTTGGGAAGATGTGGTTCATCTGTAAAGGAGACCACTAATAAAACACTAATACGACCTATTCTTGAGTACTGCTCGAGCGTTTGGAATCAGGTCGGATTGAGGGAAGACATAGAAGCAATTCAGAGGCGGGCTGCTAGATTTGTTACTGGTAGGTTTGATCATCACGCGAGTGTTACGGAAATGCTTCAGGAACTCGGGTGGGAGTCTCTAGAGGAAAGGAGGCGTTCTTTTCGTGAATCGGTACTGAGGAAATTTAGAGAACCAGCATTTGAGGCTGACTGCAGTACAATTTTACTGCCGCCAACTAACATTCGCGGAAAGACCACAAAGATAAGATAAGAGAGATTAGGGCTCGTACAGATGCATATAGGCAGTCATTTTTCCCTCGTTCTGTTTGGGAGTGGAACAGGGAGAGAAGATGCTAGTTGTGGTACGAGGTATCCTCCGCCATGCACCGTATGGTGAATTGCGGAGTACGTATGTAGATGTAGAGTTACGTGATCATCAATGGGCCCAGTGGAACTCGTGCAAGGCACTGTGACGGCCAAGCAGTATCGTACACGGGTTGCATACAACGTACACCCCTTCATGACGATCATGTTTCGTGACGGCAGTGGCATTTTTAAACAAGATAATGCGCCATGTTACAAGGCCAGGTGTGTGATGGAATGGTTCGAGGAACACATTGGCGAGTTCCAGTTTGTTTGCTGGCCACCCAACTCGCCAGATCTGAACCCGATCGAACGCATCTGGGATGTGACTGAACGTGGCATCTGAGCCCATCGGCCCCTCCCTGGAATTTACGGGAATGTGGTGACTCGTGTGTGCAGATGTGACGCCAACTTCCTCCCGCGACTTACCAAGGCCTCATTGCTTCCACGCTAGAACGCGTCGTTGCTGCTGTCCGTGCCAAAGATGCACGTGCCGGGTAGTATGTAGGGGGTCATGATAATCCTATTACTTTTATGTATCGTGGACATTGCAGTCACAAGTCATTTTCCAGATACTGTATCTGTTGTTCTCTGCATTGCTCCGAGCATTATACACTTCCGGACCCTAACATGAACTGTACATATGAGGCCTCTATACCGATGGGACTGGTCAGCGTGAACCACTTCGTTCAGTTCGTAGTGTCTGCGGGAGCCGAAGCTGCACGAAGTTCTCCGTCTGCGTCTCTTTATTTTAATGTTACTAAAAGTGATTACTAAAATGAAATATGAAGTGAGTGGATGATTGCTTACTATTGATAGGCTAGCTAGTACGATTGTTAATTAATTTTGAGTTATACTTTAAAAAATATTGATAAACGAACATTAGAGATTCAGTGTGCTGGTCGAGGGTTTGTGGCAATCAATCAGATTATCCGACAACTAAATAGTCGTAGATATCGATCATCATGTGTGCCTGTGGAACGTGGACGAACTGCGTGGTTTACATCCTCAACACCACCTGTCGAATGGAACCGATTCCATGTACGCGCGATACCACTTTGATTTCGCCGTACACGTCCAAAAAACTTCCCTCGTCGATAAGTTTTCTGGATGCAACGTGATGATGTGGACCCTATCATTGATTTCGACTGTTCTCCTTGCCATGATGACTGTTCACTCTACTGTTCCGTAGACGTCTCTAATGCGTCCAAACTGGTGCTTGACATTCAACTGAGAAGCTGCATTCCATTCGAGCGCGACGTTCTACCTTGCTGATGGTAGCCTGACTGTGTGTATCTCAGGGGTAGCCTTCCTATTGGCACAGGAACATTCTGACTAGCACCACACCTGCACGAGATATCGGGGTGATCCAACACTTTTGTTGCTATGTGTACGATTTGACGTGTTAGATGATCACCTAATGTTGTAATCAGACAGCATACGGTACCGTTGTTTCCCTTTGCAATAGGCGTCACCTTGCACTTACCCACATTTAAAGAGAGCCGGTGATGGTGTTTGGTTTGTGGGGCGCTCAATTGCGTGGTCATCAGCGCCCGTACAAAATCCCAATTTTTACACAGTCCAGTGTTTAACTCAGTCATATCTAGCAAGTGTCACGAATGATATTGATGATGATGACATTATGAGGACAACACAAACACCCAGTCCCCGGGCAGAGAAAATGCCCAGCCCGGCCGGGAATCGAACCCGGGGCCCCGTGATCCAGAGGCAGCAACGCTAGCCACTAGACCACGAGCTGCGGAATTAAAGAGAGCTGACATTCATTACACCGTGTCGAAATGTTGCCAAAGTCTCTCCGCGTGTTGAAGGCTTTTGACGACGTGGTGTCCGTGGTAACGAGAGTCCTCGCTGACAGTTGCACACGACGGCGGCTCCGTGCCGTTCTCGGCCTCGGCAGCGCCTCACACGGTAGCCCCTCCCCCGCACCAGTCCGGGACAGAGGTCGCGGCCCTAGTGGGCGCGTCCGCCGGTGCCCAGTGGCAGCGGAGACGTCGACAGCAGCCCAGCACGCGCCGCCGCGGCTCATCTCTCGCCAGCGCCGTCGTCGCCTCCACGCTTCTGGTGCCTATCTCGAGGGTCTGCTTTAATGACCGCCCAGCTCGCCGACGGGCAGCGTGACTTGCACGACGCGGACTCACAGGAGGTCCGGCGTTTGCTCGCCCAGCCCGCTTACAGCAGCGGCGCGGTCCACCGCGGGGAGTAGCAAACTCCACCGCTGATTTTAAAGACGAGATATGTAACGTAACATAAGATATTTCCTAGGAGGAAATGAATGAAAATGCGAGGCATGTTGCCAGACGTCTCCTAGTGGCTCACAGGAGGTCGGACCTCAAATGACACGAGGTCAGCGTCACTACAGTGAGGTGACAAAGGTCATCGGGCACCTCCTAATATCGTGTCGGACCTCCTTTTGCTCGGTGTAGCGCAGCACCTCGACGTGGCTCAACTCATCATTTACCGAGCGAGGTGGCGCAGTGGTCGGCACACTGGACTCGCATTCGGGAGGACGGCGGTTCAATCCCGTCTCCGGCCATCCTGATTTAGGTTTTCCGTGATTTCCCTAAATCGTTTCAGGCAAATGCCGGGATGGTTCCTTTGAAAGGGCACAGTCGATTTCCTTCCCAATCCTTCCCTAACCCGAGCTTGCGCTCCGTCTCTAATGACCTCGTTGTCGACGGGACGTTAAACACTAACCACCACCAACTCATCATTTCGTTGGAAGTCCCTTGCAGCGATGTTGGTCGCAGGTTCGAATCCTGCCTCGGGCATGGATGTGTGTGATGTCCTTAGGTTAGCTAGGCTTAAGTTGTTCTAAGTTCTATGGGACTGATGACCACAGATGTTAAGTCCCATAGTGCTCAGAGCCATTTGAACCATTTGCAGCGATGTTGAGCTATGGTGCCTATATAGTGGTCCACAACCGCGGAAGTGTTTTCGGTGCAGATGTTTATGCACGAACTGACTTCTCGATTATGTCCCACAAATGTTTAATGGGGTTCATGTCGGGCGATCTGGGTGGCCAGATCATTCGCTCGAACTGTACAACATGTACTTCAAACCAATTTCGAACAATTCTGACACAGTGTCATGGCGCATTGTCATCCATAAAAGTTCCTCCGTTCCTTGGGAACATGAAGTCCATAAATGGCTACAAATAGTCTACAAGCAGCCGATCGAACATAGCCACTTCTAGTCAATGTAGGTTCTGTTGGACCAGAGGACCCAGTCCATTTGGTGTAGACACAGCCCACACCATTGTGGAGCCACCACCAACTCGCACAGTGTCTTGTTGACAACTCGGATCTATGGCTTCGTGGAGTGTCCGCCACACTCGAACACTAACATCAGGCCTTACCAACCGAGAGCGGGATTCATCTGACTAGGCCACGGTTTACCAGTCGTCTAGGGTGCAACAGGTACCGTCGCGAACCACGAGAGGGGCTGTAGGCGATGTCGTGTTGTTAGCAAAGACACTCGGGTCGGTTGTCTGCCGCTCTCGGTCATTGCTGCCAGATTTCACCGCACTGCCCTAACGTATACGTTAGTCGTACGTCCCACATTGACTTCTGCGGTTATTTGCCGCTGTGTTGCTTGTCTGTCAGCACTGTCAACTCTGCGCAAATGCCGCTGCTCTCGGTCGTTAAGTGAAGGCCGTCAGCCGCTGTGAGAGGTAATGCCTGGAATTTGGTATTCACGGCACACTCTTGACACTGTGGATCTCGGAATGCTGAATTTCCTAACGATTTCCGAAATGGAATGTCCTGTGCGTCTAGCTCCAACTATCATTCCTCGTTCAACGTGTGTTAATTCACATCGTGTGATCATAATCGCGTCGGAAACCTATTCACATGAATCACTTGAGTGAAAATGACAGTTCCTCCAATGCACTGCCTTTTTATATGTAGTGTACGCCATATTACCGACATCTGTATTTGTCGATATCGCTATCCCATCAATTCGTCACCTCAGTGTGTAGCCCCCCCTCCCCCCCTCCCCCCCCCCCCCCCGACAAGAGGCAGGTGAAGGAACTGGTAAAGACAGTGTGTGTCAGTGAGTAGTTACGGCGCACTGCGGTCTTGTTCTTCATTATATCGTGGCCGGGAGACAACATCTGGATGACTTTGCCCGGGAAGAATCATCGGGTAACTGGAAGAAAGACGGAGTGTGACGATTGGAGTCCAAGAGTTTGGTGTTGGTCACAGCAGTGTTTCACGTGCATGTGGAGCGTTCCGAACCACAGGCACTGCTCACCGAAGGTCAACTGCAGTAGCTATATTCTGCAACAGACAAGAAAGAAGCCACGTCAAACAGCGGGTACAACTGCGACCGCATTTAAAGGGACCGTGAGGCACTCAGTGTCTCAGTGACTCTGCGACTGCTTGGGGAGGTCTCTTTGCCCGACGACCAGTACTTCGCGTTTCGCTGGCACCCGCGCATCGGCAGCACCGTTCGGGATGGTGCTAAGAACAAAGGGACTGGGCGACCGGGGAGTGGGGTCGCGCGCTCTTCTAGGACGAGCGCAGATTAGGTCTGAGTAGTGATTCTGGACGTACCTTCAAATGGCGAGAAGTGGCAACACGTCATGCACCAAAGGACATTGCCCAGCATGATCGTTTGTGGCCCAGGTGCCATAGTGTGGGGAGACATTTTTTACGTGGATGTACTGATCTCGAAATATTTGAACACGGCATAGTCACGGGTCAGCGTTGTTGCAGCACCGTACTCCTTTTTCGTGTGCGTACTTTGAGGGACGCATTCGGCCCTGACTTCAATTTTAAGGATGACAGTTGTAACACCTCCGATTTTATCCCGTCCTGATCTGATCGAATAGCAGTCCAATATTTATTATTAATACGACCGTGAACCTAATGGGGCTGGTAATCGGAATTGACTGCTACGGAAGTTGTTACTTTCCAGTTCGTTCTGCTCAATACTATAATACTGAATGTCTGGTAATGAGGAACACCAACACAGTTTTACTAGTTACGAACTTATATTCTTCTCAAAACACAAAAAGGAGACAGCCACTGCCTTCGTCATACATATCTAATTACGGCTAATCTCAGCAGAGGCTTTCTTCATTTTCCATTATCGTCACACGCTAATCTATCACTGCATCCAACACTGCAATCCAAGGTTAGGCCGGCGCGGTAGACGCGAAACCAAATATCGGCACTAGTAACGTCACTGATCACTTTCGTAATGATACTTCTTCACTTTTCCGGTATTAATCTATTACATAGGGGTATAACCACGGCGATGGCGATACCCTTCTCGGTTAAAGACCCTGTATTTCAACAATGGCCTTCAAACACACATATACCCGCCAACCTCACTGGCGCATCTCCACACTCGCTCTCGCAACACGTCACAATCGATTGTTCGCCCTATCGACCTGTGTCGAGTGCAAAGTGATAGTAAGGGCCTACGGACCCCTTACACAGTCCGCTACCGCATGGAACGGCGTAGGTGGAGGAGGCCTTTCAACGAGAGGACATTCGGCAAGTGGACTGCCCAGCCCGTTCCCACGGCTTAAATCCCACCGAATACGTGTGGGGTGGGGTGGGGACACGTGCTGCAGCACGTCCACGTGTACCAACGACCGCCCAGGAGGTATCAGTCGCCATGATGGAGCATTGGAATGCCCCACCTCAAGAACTCCTTACCAACGTTGTGGCCAGCGTGTGAGTGTGTTGCAGAGCATACACTGCTGTACGTGGCCTATTAGGAACCGTGTCCTGCCTTCTGTATTTACCAGAGGACCGTCATGAATAGCGGAGACTTCCAAATGATTATTGTCTTTGACGAAAAGTGTCATGAAATGATAATGAAATCAAGACCATCAACGGGGACAGTTGAAAATGTGTGCCCCGACCGGGACTTGAACCCGGGATCTCCTGCTTACGTGGCAGACGCTCTATCCATCTGAGCCACCGAGGGCACAGAGGATAGTGCGCCTGCAGGGGTTTATCCCTTGGACGCTCCCCGTGAGACCCACGCTCCCAACTTAATGTCCACACACTACATTCGTAGTGCCCCTGCCCAGTAAACTCATTACTCGTGGCGACAATCTTACCGGGTCCCGTAAGAGAAGGGCAATGCGTGTGCATCCAACACAGAAGAAGAAGGTTAATGGCCGGTTAGCACTACGGGGAGCGTGCAAGAGAAAAATCCCTGCAGGCGCACTATCCTCTGTGCCCTCGGTGGCTCAAATGGATAGAGCGTGTGCTATGTAAGCAGGAGATCCCGGGTTCAAGTCCCGGTCGGGGCACACATTTTCAACTGTCCCCGTTGATGTATATCAATTCCTGCCGACAGCTTTGGGTCTTGATTTCATTATCATTTCATTCTAAGAGAGCTGCATGGTCACCGATTGTACCTGTTCTTTCGGACATGTCCGAAAGAACAGACACGATATTCGAAAAGTGTCATTTCAGCTCGTCTCATTGCCTATTTCCTTCAGTTAATCTCTGTACTAAACTGTAGCAGTTCTTTCTATGCATGGCCAAAGTTTCATCGAGTAATGTTATCTGACAGTGACACATCACGCAAAAGTTACTTTCGTCTTTTAAGTTTTGTGCACAAATGTGTGTTGGAAACTTTCTGATGAAAGGCGCTTGTTTTGTCTCCAGAGCAGGACCAGTGCAAACTACTGGACAATTTCATCAGGCTGTACAGTGTTTTTACCAACAATATTCATTTTTAAGCTCATTCGCCAAAATACATTCTAAGAAAATAAAAAAAGACGCTTCCCGAAGAATTATCCGAATGGGACGCAAAACGATATATATAGTGTACATGTACAGGAACACTGATGATTACAATTTTAGAGAAACTGGATAATTTATTGAAGAGAAGGAGCTTCCAAATTTGAGCAAGCCAATAACGCTCAGGTCCATCTCTGGCCGTTATGCAAACAGTTATTCGGTTTGACACTGACAGAGTCGTTGTATGTCCTCCTGAGGGATGAGGTGCCAGATTCTGTCCAATTGGCGTGTTAAATCGTCAAAATCCCGAGCTGTTTGGAGGGTCCTTCCCGTAATGCTCTAAACGTTCTCAGTTGGGGAGAGATTCGACAACCTTGCTGGCGAAGGTAGGATTTGGCAAGCACGGAGAGAGGCAGTAGAAACTCCCGCCGTGTGTGGGCTGGCATTATCTTGCTGAAATGTAAGCCCAGAACGGCTTACCATGAGGGGCAACTTTACGGTGGGGGGGAGTAAAATCTTCGACGTACCGCTGCGCTGTAAGGTTAAGGTGCCGCACATGGCAACCGCGGGATCCTGTTATGAAACGAAGTGGCACCCACACCATCAGTCCTGGTTGTCGGGGCGTATGGCGAACGACAGTCGGCTGGTATCCCACCGCGGTCTGGGGCGTCTCCTGACACGTATTTGGCTTGGAATTTAATTGACTGGAGCAGAATTGTCTTCAGTGATGAGTCTCACTACGAACTCAGCCCCGATGACCAGCGAAAACGTGTTGTAGGGTCGCAAGTTTGTTCTTAGCGAACGTTTGTTTTAGGATAGCTAGCTGCATGCAATTTCGGGGGCTGATATTTAGCAGCCTAATCGGGAGACACACGCGCATCTGTCACTACCTGCCGTGGGAAAGCTATCCAATGTCTCTTACTGGACGCATACATTCACCACCTATGAGAACCTACATAGCCGGTGTGGCCGTGCGGTTCTAAGCGCGTCAGTTTGGAACCGCGTGACCGCTACGGTCGCAGGTTCGAATCCTGCCTCGGGCATGGATGTGTGTGATGTCCTTAGGTTAGTTAGGTTTAAGTAGTTCTAAGTTCTAGGGGACTGATGACCTCAGTAGTTAAGTCCCATAGTGCTCAGAGCCATTTGAACCATTTTTTTGAGAACCTACATAAATAATATTAAATATTATTCAATCATTTTCAAAATCGGTACACTATCTTTTGACATTCAGGAGAAGATGGTATCCAAATTTCAGCTTTATAACGATCATAGTTTCAGAGATATAAAAAATTGCTAAAAATGTCAAAAACCGACACTTAGGGAACTAAATTCAGTTTGGAAATATAGTAGTTTATCCTTTGGAATTATCTAAAAACACAAAATCTAACTCTCAACGTGCAGAATCAATTAATTGAGATTTTCCTATCATTTTTCGTTTCCGTAATATAAAAATCAGACAAAATTATTATTGGTGTCTAAGATTGTTGTGGGAGTATATGTGAGTGAATGACAGTGTGTACGTGGGACATTCGTCAAATTTTAATGTTGCATTATATACCGTCTTAAGGCAACGGCCTTGCCGCAGTGGATATACCGGTTCCCGTCAGATCAGCGAGGTTAAGCGCTGTCGGGCGTGGCCGGCACTTGGATGGGTGACCATCCAGGCTGTCATGCGCTGTTGCCATTTTATAGGGTGCACCCAGCCTCGTGATGCCAATTGAGGAGCTACTAGACCGAATAGTAGCGGCTCCGGTCAAAGAAAACCATCATAACGACCGCGACAGCTGTGTGCTGACCACACGCCCCTCCTATCCGCATCCCCAATGAGGATGACACGGCGGTCGGATGGCCCCGATGGGCATTTGTGGCCTGAAGACGGAGTGCTGCTTTTTATATACCGTCTTAAATAACCTGCAAGAGTTACGCAAGCCTGTCGTGGAAAAATGTTCATAGGGAATTTACCCACTTTGCTGATGACGTACGTCCAGGTGTGATTGCTATTGTAACAGAGCAGGCAGAAAGTCAGCTGGAGTATTATCTGTATTTAAGGTATATTTTCAGAATTATTGTCTTTTTGTTTTCATTTATTAAACATTACTTTAATATTTTTATATCAGAAAGACGTAAATGCGTCTGTGCATAAGGATTGTTGCAGGCCAGTTTTGGCGCTATTATGATCATGAGCGAGCATTCTGATTGGCAGCGAGTATGGTTAGCCAATCAGAATTGAGACGGTTCCCGCTCGTTAGCTGTTAGTTATACTGGGGGTGAGGCTGCAAGAAAGGAGTCGCTCGCTAGCTTTGAATGCGGACGGTCACGTTACTAGTGCCCGTCTTTCATAATGTTTAAAACGAAGGAATATTGAGTTCCTCGTATTTTATGCGTGTCGTGACTAACGCTGATGTAGTTACGGACAGTTTTGTGGAGTTTGGAAGTTCTAGAACTGTCTAGTTGGAGTCGGCCGGTGTGGCCAAGCGGTTAAAGGCGCTACAGTCTAGAACCGCGTGACCGCTACGGTCGCAGGTTCGAATCCTGCCTCGGGCATGGATGTGTGTGATGTCCTTAGGTTAGTTAGGTTTAAGTAGTTCTAAGTTCTATGGGACTGATGACCTTAGAAGTTAAGTCCCATAGTGCTCAGAGCCATTTGAACAATTTTTGTCTAGTTGGACAGGTGTTTGCGTGTGAAATTTGGCCTTAATAGCATCCGCGTGGCAATGTTGCAGTATTCAACCCCTGAGCATTTTTTGGCGAGCAGTTTCTTTTTTGAGAAATCCAAAATAAGGACCGAATGTAATAACTCATTTTAGTGGTGAAATTAATGACTGGGAGAACGTTATTTAATTAGGGTCGGAGTTGGACAGATTTCTGGCTGCTGTGAGTGTGAAATGAGTGTACGAATTGTGAAGAAAATAGGCGATAGTTTAAATGTGGACTGAATAGTACCGTTTCTTTGGCTGGATGGGCAAAATAAACCTTTTTTGTGTGGAAATTTCGGACATTATTTTCCAGAAGCCAGTCCATTTTCTTACCGCCCGATAAATTTTTAAATGACAGTTCTTCTACAGAACTTTATTTGATGACTAGAGTTGCGCGGCCTCAGTGATTGTAGATATTAGATGGTGCTTTTTATCAATGCTGCTTTTACATAAGCTTGTAAGTATCTACGTCGCCGAGTGGAGGGGCATCGAGCAGACTCCGTTCTCAAATGGTTCAAATGGCTCTGAGCACTATGGGACTTAACAGCTGTGGTCATCAGTCTCCTAGAACTTAGAACTACTTAAACCTAACTAACCTAAGGACATCACACACATCCATGCCCGAGGCAGGATTCGAACCTGCGACCGTAGCAGTCGCACGGTTCCGGACTGCGCGCCTAGAACCGCGAGACCACCGCGGCCGGCTCCGTTCTCAGGCAGGTGAATTGTAGTTTGCAGCCAGCACAGCACATCGGTGTTTTTAAACCCCGGCACGCCGAAGTGTCTGGAGGCGCACTGGACAGCGACAGTGGTGGAACACCAACTTGTCTCTCCGCCGCCATACGGCTCGACAAGCAGCACTGATGGTCTGGCGAGCCTCCTCTTTTCAGAGCAGGACCGGTCTGGTTGTCATCCGCGGCGCCCTTAAAGCTCAGCGGTATGTCTGGTATATTCCAGCCCCAATTTTCTTCCCCTTCGTGGTAAGCCGTACTGGGCTTACATTTCAGCAAGATTTTGCAGCTTGCTTCGTGCTTGCCAAAACCTACCTTCGCCAGCGACGTAGCCGGATTTCTCCCCATTTAACAACATTCAGAGCATTATGGGCAGGGCCCTCCAACCAGCTCGGGTTTTTAACGATCTAACGCGCCCATTGAACAGAATTTGGCACTTGAAGGATATCCAACAACTCTAGCAATCAATTCCAAGGCGAATAATTGTTTGCGTAAGAGCCAGAGGTGGACCAACACGTTATTGCCTTCCCTAATTTGTGAAGCTCTTTCTCTTGAATAAATCGTCCAATTTTTCTGGAGTTGTAATCATTTGCTTCTGTGTACATTTTCAGTCCCAGTCGTATGTTTCCTTCCTGGTGTGTCTTTTTTTTGTCTTAGACTGTATTAGTAACACTCTTAAAAGATGCCACTGATAGCTTTGCAGCGCTGTAGCTGGTGTAGAATAGGCACTACGTGGTCACGTGACCCTGCACCGTTGATATAAGCCGTGGCAGTGAGTTGGCAAGTAAGCGCCAGTCACCTGTATGAAACTGACGTTACAGAAAACAGCTGCCGTTTTTGATCGTGCCCGCTACCGCGTTATGGCTACAGTTCCCGATTTGTTGGTGTATCAACGCACACTATCTAACGGTTTATAAGGAGCGGTGTACCACTTGCGTTCATCTAATACTGTCTGAGAACAGTAACCGTAAAACGTTGTAGCCGACACGGACCAGAGACGAGCGTCACGTCTTGTCAGTGAAAAATGTTTTCAAACACGACAGGAACCGCTGTTCTCAGTGAATACAGGCCTATCTCAACCAGTATTCGAGCGAACATTGCGAAGGGAATTGCATGCGATGGACGTTTGGAGTCACGTACCGCCTCAGACACTATGTCTGAATAAAGATTTAGGAAAATCCGATTTGAATAAACTGATTTCCCACTAGCCCTTACGGCTGCTCATTCCAATATCGATTCTGGAAATGCGGTCCAACTGCCGGATTTCTTCTTTCACGATCGATATTCGCAGCAATGTAACCACGCTATCGATTTTGAAAACTGTTTGCGTTGTCAGGTTTACTTTTAAAACTGTAACGGGGCCTGAAAGGATGCCTTTTTGTGCACTGAAGGCGCACAACAAATAGTGATCAAAAAGCTTTTCATTTCCAATATTTAATTGCAGAGAAGTAGGTATTGCGCTGACGTAATCGGAAACCAGAACGGCTGATTTCCAGAAGTCATTAATGTAAAACAACTGACTGCAGGAAAACCAGTACTTGACAGGGCTGGAAAAATCGATGAAGTCCTTAACATGTTACGTCGTTAGAGAAAATTTTTTCGATAGTGTATCAATATTTCGTCTTCCCGAAGTTGTCTTACGCGTAAACACAGCAAAAGAATGTGCAGCGTACTTGAATTCTGAGAACTCAAGAGGCATCTGATAAGCCTGGATCCAGTGTGGCTGCGGCTTTCGACGCTGATGAGGCGCATCCAATAAAGCGACGGGGCCCTAAAATTCGATTTGTTCCGGTGCCCACAGCTACTTCACAAATTACCCACGCGATGTGAGACTGATGCGATATTTGGTAGAGATGGTCAAATAGTTTCAAACAAGTTACGAATGCCTTGCATTCATTAAGTATGACACTTTTTTATTGAATATATGAGAAAAGTGAAAAGGGGGGGGGGAGCAGTACTATAGAAAAGTATTCAGAATCGAAAAACCTAAATCATTCTGCACTTATCGTTTTTCTCCAAACAGAATCTCCACAGAGGCTCTGCTGCTAACAAGGAGTGGCTGTTGAAGGATTTCCACAAACACTTTATTTCCACAAATAGTCAATACAACTCGCTTTCGATATGGACCAGGTGCACGGAGCGCTAGCTTTTCGTAAGCAACACAAAACGCTACCAGGAACTCCGTACCTCACAGCCGAAGTTGTCACCAATGGAAACAGTTCATCCACGGAGAACGTAGCGATGAGCCGGTAGATGCTGTGAAGAGTTATTGTTTCTTTTATTATTCTTTAATTTCCTCGTTCGACACGGATGAGGGTGCGCTGCCCACTGGTTGGTGTTGTTGTTGTGGTCTTCAGTCCTGAGACTGGTTTGATGCAGCTCTCCATGCTACCCTATCCTGTGCAAGTTTCTTCATCTCCCAGTACCTACTGCAACCTACATCCTTCTGAATCTGCTTCGTGTATTCATCTCTTGGTCTCCCTCTACGATTTTTACCCTCCACACTGCCCTCCAATGCTAAATTTGTGATCCCTTGATGCCTCAGAACATGTCCTACCAACCGGTCCCTTCTTCTCGTCAAGTTGTGCCACAAACTCCTCTTCTCCCAAATCCTATTCAATACCTCCTCATTAGTTATGTGATCTACCCATCTAATCTTCAGCATTATTCTGTAGCACCACATTTCGAAAGCTTCTATTCTCTTCCTGTCCAAACTATTTATCGTCCATGTTTCACTTCCATACATGGCTACACTCCATACAAATACTTTCAGAAACGACTTCCTGACACTTAAATCTATACTCGATGTTAACAAATTTCTCTTCTTCAGAAACGCTTTCCTTGCCATTGCCAGTCTACATTTTATATCTTCTCTACTTCGACCATCATCAGTTATTTTGCTCCCCAAATAGCAAAACTCCTTTACTACTTTAAGTGTCTCATTTCCTAACCTAATTCCTTCAGCATCACCCGACTTAATTCGACTACATTCCATTATCCTCGTTTTGCTTTTGTTGATGTTCATCTTATATCCTCCTTTCAAGACAGTGTCCATTCCGTTCAACTGCTCTTCCAAGTCCTTTGCTGCCTGTGACAGAATTACAATGTCATCGGCGAACCTCAAAGTTTTTATTTCTTCTCCATGGATTTTAATACCTACTCCGAATTTTTCTTTTGTGTCCTTTACTGCTTGCTCAATATACAGAGTGAATAACATTGGGTAGAGGCTACAACCCTGACTGCCCACTTATCTGACAAAATATTTATATAAAAACAAACATTTATGAGTAGTAAAAAGATAAGTACTTACGCTGCTTTTAAAATTACTAAAATTATTTCACATCGATGGTTGCTTTGAAGAGTACTGAAGAAAATTGACGAAGTGCTCTACTGCACTAATACTGGACGGACGTGTACCGGCAGGGGATGGTTTGTGACAGAAGAGGCCGAGTGAATCTGCTAGTGTAAGGAGCGTCGTTTTAATGGGGCAGGTGCTATTTAGAAATGAGTATTGTATGATAGGGCGGGTGGCAGACAGACATGAAGTATGCGATACGTCTTAACTAAGATGAAAGCCAGGCCATGGGTATGAAGAGTAATAACAGGAGATGATCCGAAGGGAAAGAGCGACGTTATGTAGGGGAGGATAGGCAGTGACTTAGAGGTGCTAGAAGGGGGAATGTTCAGGCTTATTTCATTGTCTGGGAGTGAGTGTCTGTTAAAATTGCCTAAGGCGAGGATTTGCAGAGTCTAGTTGTGGGATTATTTGGATGAGTTGGTATAGGCTCAACAGCTTACCTGGATGTGAAATATAAGGGGAAACAAGGATGTTGTAGGAGTTTGTGGGACATGTAGAATATCCAAGCAATGTGAAGAGGGCGGAGAAAGTGAAGAGCTGGTGAAGGTTCCGTGTAGGAAAGCAAGACAGATTGAATGGCATTCAAGGATTTGGATTTTGATATAGCTTTTTTTGGGGACATGTCCGGGCTACATTGTCCAAGCAGAGAATGAGACAGGTTAAAACCCTGTTGGTATGGAGGGTAGTGGAGCGATGCAATGAACATGTTGAGTCGGTTAATAGTTTTAGTCCATTGTTAACGTTCTATTGGATGATAAGTATGCGCGGTTTCCATGTTTGATTACGGTCAAGGGTTCGTCCAGGAATTTCAAAGTATGATTTAATTACATAGGGCGGTCGTAACGCGATCAGCTATGTACACACTCTTATAAGCTGATCCGCTGGCGAAAACTGGAGAAACTAGAAGAGTCCTGAAGAACCCCAGCAGAGGGGTCAAAACATCGACTGTCGAAGAAAGAACACTCTCCGGTCTTACAAGCCAGCAGGTTTTACCTTCTCGTGGACTTTTTACTAGGTCTAAGTTCCTCCAGTGTAGATATCGTCGGAATCAAGAGCGAACATTGTTGACGGCTGCGCTGTGTGTTTCCAAGTGGTCAGCTGGAGTGGTTTCAGAGAAGGTCGCAATTTTTTCCATGTTCCTATGGAAAAGTGTTGAAAAATCAATCTGTTCACAGAATTTTCTCTGGGATATTAACGATACGAATCTCTTACTCTGGTGAAATAAAATTCGTTAGCAACAATAGTTGTGGATCAACAAATCTCTTGAATACATACTCTATCACAGATGTTTTGAAGACCCATAGAGAGTAGGCGGCTGTTGGAGAGGAAAAAGAGAACTTTTGAACTGTCAATGGGACCGTGAGAGACGCACGGATGGTCAACTGGACAAACAGGTCCACAATAATCCCTGTGTACGTCTTCTAGTCCCGATCCACCACGAAGTTCCAAGTTGTTACCTGCAGTTGACACACGTATTCTTCATTACCGGAAGACTTCATATCGTGGAACGTGGTACACGTAAGGATCCCTAAACAGCCGACTTACACACTCTTAAATGTAAGACAGATTGACGGCTTACATAGTTCGATAATATAAATGTATAGCGTTCATACTCAATCAGTCTGGTGAGATTTCTACTGTGACTGCGTTGGACAGAGCAAAAAAACAGTCAAAGACCCGGGAAGCTAGCGAGGTGTTTTGTTTTCCTCGTCTGAGTGGTTTACTGCTCCTACAAGCGAACGGGTCTCAGCTTTCCCTGCTTCAGAAAGGCTAAACATCTTAAGGGCTCACCCGGCGTTTCTCCTGTGTAAACGGACGGGAAGAGTGCGGACTGAGGGAAAACGCCATACTGTGAAGGAATCAGGAGACAGGCGTAAAACTGTGACACAAATAATCAGTTAATGCTTCATATCAAAGCATTCACATGGCTGACACAATATGAACACATTATGGACGTCGTAAATTTGAATCACAGATTTATCTGTAAGTTAACTGCAATCTATGAGCAGCTCTGTTCTCAGTCCAACAGATTGACAGAATCCTGTAGACCTATCTAGCCGACTGACGTTTGGGCTATGGGCCATGCAACTGCGTCGTATATTCTAGCCATCATGTGACTGGACTTTGTCTCGTTGGAATGTGACCTCACGAACGGCAGACACAGCAACTGCCATGGTTTAACTGCAAGCAGATACGGTCATTAATTATCATGCCACTCCCTATGGTCCTCCCTGTTATACGACAAACACATCACACCGATTTCCGTGATGAAAATCGACGTGCAACATCAAAAGGCCTCAGACTATTGTGGGTTAATGACCTGAAGTGTAACGCCCACGTACAGGTAATTGTAGGAAATGCAAGTGACACATTGAGATGTATTACAGGGCAATGTAATTAATTCACGAAATAAATAGCTTATAAAATACTAATTCGACTAGTCTCCAGTACTGCTCAGTCTGGGTCCCTTACCAATAAGGATTAATGGAGGAGGCAGAGAAGGCCCAAAGAGGGAGAGCGCGGTTCGTTCAATAACTGGGAGAACATAAAGAAGATTCTGATCAAACTCCAATGGCAGACACGGCAAAAGTGTCGGTATACTTAATCGAGATTTTGTTTTTAAAATTCCGAGAGAGCACTTTCCAAGAAGAGGCAAGCAACATACTCCTTCCTCCCAAATAGATGTGGCGAAATAAGATCAGAGACCTTGGAACAATACTGAGGCTTTCCAGACAATCGTTCTTGACGTGCACCGTTCGCGAGGGGAAGAGGAAATTGGGAAACTGATAATGGCACCAGAACTACCCTCTGCCATACACCATAAGGTGGCTTGCGGAGTACCGATGTACACAGATGATAGTCCACTTCTACGACTAGTACCGTGCTGCCCTGAACTACGGTGGAAATGACATTCGCATTGTAAAGATACTGTCTCTACTCAGGAGGAAATGGGGAACAGTGTTTCATATACAATGTAGGCTTTCAAAGCCGCTATTTACGTAAAAAAAAGAACAGTACTCACGGGTTAGGTCTTACGAGTGTTCCGAGTGCCTTTCGCTTCCGTAGTTGAGTGGTCAGCGCGGCGGACTGCCATGCGACGTTCGTTCGATTCCCGATGCTGCCAGGGATTTTTGCTTGATGGGTCTGCTGGTACGGGATGCACTCATCTTCGTGAGGCCACCTAGGGAGCTAATCGACCGATTTGTAGCGGTTCCAACACAAAGAAACCCGACAAGGTCCGGGATCGCAGTGTGCTGAACACACACACCTCGTTCCGCGTCCGATGACGCCATTACCAGAGGATGACACGACGGTCGATCGGGCCCCATTGGCCCGTCTACGGCCAGAGCACGGAATCTTTCCGACTGGTCGTCTGCTGTCCAAAAGGCAGTGCGAGGAGCGATCTGTGATGGTGGGACATCAGATCAGCATGTCGCCGATTCCTCCAGTCCTTATTGCCAGCAAATCCATCCCGATGGTGCTGCTGCTTCTTTATTTGCGTCCGTGATGAATTTTGGCTCAAATGGCTCTGAGCACTATGGGACTTAACATCTGAGGTCATCAGTCCCCCAGAACTTAGAACTACTTAAACCTAACTAACCTAAGGACATCACACACATCCATGCCCGAGGCAGGATTCGGTCGCAGGATGCGACCGTAGCAGTCGTGCGGTTCTGGACTGGAGCGCCTAGAACCGCTCGGCCACCGCGGCCGGCTGTGATGAATTTTGTTTTATGGGCGTTAGACCATGGTCAGTGGCATATTTCTGTACCCAACGTCCCGTCTCCTAGTGTTGGAGACACCATCGGAAGCTATAAAGACTCAGACAGCAGCTTCAAACTTGAACAGGCTCAGCAAGCCGAAATGTTCTCTGAATGATATTAATTTTAATATAAAGTTCACTATGAAAAAAAAGGAGAAGGAAGGTCAGATGTCAATTCTGGATCTACAAGGAACTTTAGGGCACAAAGCCTACAGAGAGGAACCGTGTAGGACACCGTAACAAAAATCCTAGTCATCCTCCCAAACAGAAAAGGTCATCAAAACATTTGTAGACCACACTAAAGGAATCTGTGATCACTGTACTTGGAGGAAGATCTCGACCATTCAAGGACTACTTTCAGAAGAAACGATTACTCTGACACTAGGCGCGCAGTCCGGAACCGTGCGACTGCTACGGTCGCAGGTTCGAATCCTGCCTCGGGCATGGATGTGTGTGATGTCCTTAGGTTAGTTAGGTTTAAGTAGTTCTAAGTTCTAGGGGACTGATGACCACAGCAGTTAAGTCCCATAGTGCTCAGAGCCATTTGAACCATTTGATTACTCTGACAGATAAACATGGTACTTCACCCTAACTGACCTGGAGCGTCTAGTCAAAGAAAGGACCCAACTAAAGGGAAAGTTCTCCTGTCATTTGTAAAAACTGTCACAGATCGCATCAACAGAATACTGAGAACACACGGTGTGGACGCAGTGTTTAAACCAACAAGAAAGCTGCGTGAATATTTGAACACTGCAAATGACATACTCTCGCCACTTGCCATGGAAGGAGTAAACAAAACCTCTTCCTCAAGCGGAACTATGTACAAAAAGAATTATTAACACGCGGCTTAAGTGAGACAAGAGCCATTGTCGTCTGGGAAACACGGATAAATCGGCAGTAGCAGATCATACATTGGGACAAAGGAACCACCGTTTTCGGGTCCCGGGCACTGCGGTTTTATCAAGATCCAATAATTACTGTGACCATAGAAATTCAAAAGTGCAAAAACAAATTTATCAGAAAAAAAAGAATTGGAAATGGACATGTTGTGGGACGTTGTGTAAATAAAGCAAACAGCGTCAACTCTTCCGCGCGACAAGCTCCATAAGACACGCCGATGCCGCTCTGCTGTGTTAGGAAGCTGTCTGATAACGTCACAAACAGATCGTTGCGCGGATATGTGCAAACAGTTCTGATTGCTGAGGTTGTTTAAGTATGAAACTTCTGTCTGAATCTTTATAGCCTCTAATGATAGTTGCAGCATTAGGTGACGAAATGACAGGCACGAAAATACGCCTTCGACCAAGGCCTTATGCACATAAAACAAAATTCAGCAAGTGTCTCAAGGAGCCCTTGCAAGCGGCTAAGTTCTACCAGGAATGAGACCCTACTGAGAACGTTTTGTAAGGACTGTGATACCAAAGCAACAGATTTCTTTTCCTACTAACAGGGCGAAGCTATGGCAAGTCTTTCTACTGAATCACTTTTCTCCTGATTAAAGCTATAACACCGAGGAAGGATTCTGAGGAACAATCGGTATTCCACCAGCTACATAAGAAGTGTTACAGAATCCAACACTCGTTGGAGTTACATATTGGAAAAAGTAATGTCGGGTACCAAAAAAATGGTCCAAATGGCTCTAAGCACTATGGGACTTAACATCTGAGGTCATCAGTCCCCTAGAACTTAGAACTACTTAAACCTAACTAACCTAAGGACATCACACACAACCATGCCCGAGGCAGGATTCGAACCTGCGACCGTAGTGGTCGTGCGGTTCTAGACTGAAGCGCCTAAACCGCTCGACCACACCGGCTGGCTGTCGGGTACCGCCTTTCTGCCATACATTCCCAGAGTGACGGACAGAATCGGCCGTATGTTGCGCAAACACAGCGTAAGGCTATTAACAAACAGACAAAGAAGATGAAAGAGTGTCTCAAATCGGAAAAGGAGAAGAAGGACCCATCTACAATGACGGAAATATACCGCATACCACGTACGTGTGGAAAAATCTATGTTGGAGCGATTGGCCGATCAATCAGCATCAGGATCACCGAACATAAGCGGCATTGCAGGTTGGAGCAGGTAGTAAAACCACCCGCACTGTGTGAGGCCGACCTCATAGTGAAATCCGCCGATACGGAAGATGTTGCTCTAGAGAAGAGCGACCACACCCGCTTGTTCCAGGAAGCTATAGAAATACACCAACATGAGAACAGCTGCAAAAGAATGAAGACAACCTCGAGAAGAAGTGACGCTGGATTCCCGTGCTACAGCGAAAGACAGTTGCAGGTAGCAAGCAGAGAACCGCAGCGGTAATGACCAAGAAAAGGCCTTGCTCGTTGGCGCGCCAGGTACGTATAATCCCGAATCCTACCCATCACCAGCAATGGAGGGTGAAGCTTTGACAATGCCAACCACTTGTGCTGCGAAACGTCAGAAAAATCATCAAATAAACGTCGGCCGAAAAACACAAGACTGATGCACACAGGTAATTTATCAAGCGGCCACGAAAGCCTTAACAATTTTGTGCTAAATATAAAGTTATATCAGAGGAGGGGAGCTCAAACTCACTAATCAGAGGAGAGAGGTACTTAGAGCCGAATACAGTATAAATAGAGTATAGTCTTCAAATGTATTGTACGTACAGCTAAAGCATAACGCTGCGATCAACTCGAAGGTTGGTTTGAACAACGCACTGCTTCAGTAGGCATAGTTTCATTGGAGGCGGTGTGCCGTTGTCTTCCTCCTTTTTCTTTTTCAACTGTCTCATCCTATCCAGCCAGTTGGGGGGGGGGGGAGGGGGAGGTGTACAGTTAAACGTGGATTCCGAACTACGGTGCAACACGGAATTTTTCATATTAACAAATACTGTCAGAGTTTAAAGATGTCGTAAGTGATAGATAAAAATCCTAGGACCAACCGAGGATCGTAGTTAAGCACTGAGCCACGGAACACTTAAACCACATTGTTATAATAATAATAATTATAGAACTGAAAAGGTGGCAAAGAACATTTAAATAATGTAATATGCATACAACAGGAAATGGGGTAGGCATTGCTCCTCGGATAACTGAATGAAAAGGAATTCACAGGTAACAAGAAGCATTATTACACAATGAGGCGAGAGAGAGAGAGAGAGAGAGAGAGAGAGATAGAGAGAGAGAGAGAAAGAGAGAGAGAGAGAGGGAGAGAAATTAATAACACAGCGATAGGAGACCATTTTGGCGTTACCTGAGCGAGAGCATGGTTGGTCTCGGGGCTCGGTGGTTGTATTTTTCATCAGAGCCAATTGTATTTTTATAGACTAAAACTTGAAGCCCTCAATTCCTTTCTAATTTTTTTGTCTTTTAGTTTGACTACAAGTGCACAGGGAGGTCAGAAACAGTCTGAAAAGCGTAGATGGCAGCGCACGAGACTGCTCAGCCTTTGGCTCGGGTTCGATCCTTACTATCGTCTCATGCCCAACTTTTGTATCGCTCTCTTGTTCGGTTTTAGGAAACCAGTCGAAGAACACGTTCAACAAAATTGTCTCTGGCAGGCCGCTTGAATTTGCTCTCGCAATGACCTGACTGTCTTAACTTGAATGTTAATTAACTTGAAAACAGCCCAAACTATCAAACTTTCTTTAAAAAAAAAAAAATGGTTCAAATGGCTCTGAGCACAATGGGACGTAACATCTGAGGTCATCAGTCCCCTAGAACTTAGAACTACTTAAACCTAACTAACCTAAGGACATCACACACATCCATGCCCGAGGCAGGATTCGAACCTGCGACTGTAGCGGTCGCGCGGTTCCAGACTGAAGCGCCTAGAACCGCTCGGCCACACCGGCCGGCATCAAACTTTTTTTTTTCCCTTAACGATTATTTCTCAGCGCAACCTACCCTGCAACACTCTTACAAGCTTTCCAGACTGCTTCTGACTACCCTATATACACAGAGGCTTTGCAATCTCTGTGTGTCTATGAAAATGTTATCTGAGGTTTCACAACTCTCGTTGTAAATTGTATGACTGTGAGCTAGATTACATGAAATCGCGAGGATCTTAAATGTAGGTCTGTAATAGGTATACGGTAAAAGATTTAGATCAAATTATCCTCTAAGTATTACGGCACTTCATTACCGGCCCGAACGGCCGCGGGTGTTAACAAGCCAAATCCGGGATTCGAGCAAGCTCGTCAGCCCCGCTTCGAAACCGCGCCGCGGGTTAACGACGAGGGCTGGTGTGCAGCACAGTCTGGATGTGGTTTTCAGGCGGTTTCCCACATACGGGTAGGTCAATATAGGGCTCGTACCCGAGTCCTGCTTGATTTACACGATTCACGAACATTTCGAAAACGTTCGCTCATCTGACAGTGGGGGCACATAAATTCCGTCCCGATGATAGTAAGGGCGTGGCGACAGGAAGGGCATCCGAGAATTAACATGGCGACACAGTTAGGTGTGGAATAAAAGCAAATGAAAAAGAAGACTTCATTATGTTTTAAAGTTTAATTCCTCTCCTTCTTAGCGTTAATCTCGTCTAATACTCAAGATGTGGCAATTTTTTTTTATTTGACTTTGGGGCCGGATGCCCATCTCGTCGTCACTTAAACTAAGCGAGGGAAGTCTTGTGCGTTACATGTATGTGGATTGTGTAGACTTCGTTCTGTACGCTACCGTGTTTTAACTGTTTTTGTCTCGCACACTGTGAGAAGAAATTAGGAGACCAGCCTAGCAATTACCGAAACGAGCGTGAAAATCCGCCTAAAACTACACTTTGGCCGGCGCCCGCTGCGATCGTTAATCTGCCACGCGGTTTTGATCCGGGTCTGACACCCCTTTTTATTTCCTGCGCATTGTCCTATACGGATCAGTATGTTTCAAAATTTAATAACGTGTCAGTTTGTTTAACTAACAACTCAAAGTCATCTGCTGGACACCCGTGTTGTCTGGCGCAGTGGAACAGCTCAACGTGACGTCGACATATCAAGTCGTTGCAAGACCCTTCCAGAAGTACTGAGCCATGTTGTCTCTATAGCCGTCCATAAATGCCAAAGTCTTGTTGATAGAGGATTTTGTGCACGAACTGACCTCTCTATTATGTCCCATAAATGTTCGATGGGGTTCATGTCGTTCGATCTGGATGGCCAAATCATTCTCTCGAACTGTCTTAAACGCTCTTAAAACTAAACGCAAACAAGTGTGGCCCGGTGACATGGTGCGTTGTCGTCCGTAAACATTCCATCGTTATTTGGGAGCGCGAAGTTCATGACTGGCTGCAGATGTCTTCAAGTAGCCCAACATAGCCATTTCCAGGCAATGGTCGTTACAGTTGGACCAGAGGATCCAGTAGATTCGTCGTTATGGAGCCACCGGTAGCTTGCACAGTGCCTTGTTGACAACTTGGGTCCATAACTTCGTGGGGTCTGCGAAACACTCGAACCCTACCATCAGCTCCTACCAACTGAAATAGGGATTCACCTGAACAGGCCACTGTTTTCCTGTCGTCTAGGGTCCAACCGATAGGGTCACGAACCAAGGAGAGGTGCTGCAGGTGATATCGTGCTGTTAGCGAAGGCACTCGCGTCGGTCGTCTGCTGCCATAGCCCAATAACGTGAACTTTCGCCGCACTGTCCTAACAGATATGTTCGTCGCATGTTCCATGTTGATTTCTGCAGTTATTTTACGCAGTGCTGCTTGTCTGTTAGCACTGATAACTCAACGCAAACTCCGCTGCTCTCGGTCCTTAAGTGAAGGCCATTACCCTGCGTTTTTTTTTTTTTTACTTTATTGTTATTTTAATACCTGTACAAATCAGGTAGGCTGGCAGCGACACACTACGCCGCTCTTCAGCCATAGTGTTTACAATAGTATAAGAACGGAGAATGATAATGAACATAGTGACGGGCAAAAGAGAGAGGTCACAGAGACACAAAAAACACGGAGTCGTTCACACATGACGATGACAACACTGACAACACGTTGGCACGGCGCACAGAACACTGATGAATCCGACGGCACAAGTGAACGTAGTAGTGGGACGGCGGACACCAAAAACACTAAACGACGTCACACACGCGAGACACAGAAGGCGATGATCTCCGGCGCGCGAATGTTCACTATGCGTGTGCGAGTCCGGGAACCTGCCAAGAGAGGAGGAGGAGGAGGAAGGGGAGTGGGAGAGCGAGAGGGGAGAGCAGAGATGCCATGGGCAGGGGAGATGGGGGCAGGGAGGAAGGGGGAGAGGAAGCCCAGGGGAAGAGGGGGGAGGGAGGGGATGGGGAACAGGAAAAAGAAGGGAAGAGAAGAGAAGGGAGGGAGGGTGCTGAAAGGAAAGGACACCGGAAGGGGGGGGGGCGGGGCAGGGTCAAAGTTGATAGGAGGGGTAGATGGAGGGGACGAGGACATCATCAGGGAGAGGGAGCTGGCGGAAGCCACCTTGGGAGAGGGTAAGGAGGGTGGAGAGATGGAGACCGGGCGGGACGTGGGAATACAGGCGCGGCAGCGGGCGGGGGTGGGAGAGGATCGGGGATACGAGTGGGTGAGGAGGATCAAATTTACAGGAGGTTACCATGCGTTGTCCGTGCTGAGAGATATGCCTGAAATTTGGTATTCTCGACACACTCTTGACCTGTGGATCTCGGAATATTTAATTCCCAAACGATTTCTGAAAGAGAGCGTCGAACGCATTTAGCTCCAACTACCATTCCGCGTTGAAAGTTTGTTAATTCCCATCGTGCAGCCATAATCACGTCAGAAGCCTTTTCACACGAATCAGTTGAGTAGAAATGAAAGCTCCACCAATGCACTGGCCTTGTAACTTGTGCAAGAGATGCTATCGCCATCTGCATACGTGCATATCACTAGCTCCTCACTTTTGTCACCTCAACGTACTGTAGCGGTTACCACGAAGTTCCAATGACATTTTATCTCTACAGCACACGCTTGTAAGTGCTAATCACTACAAAACCTAAGGGTCTCAGTGTATTCATATCTACATTCTTCCGTAATATAAGTTGTATCTTCTATTCCGACTTCTCTTTCGAGAGTGGTTTATGCTTTCGGAATAACTATAACTTCCAACGTTTCAACGTTCCTGTAACGAAACAAAACAAATCTAGGCAGGGACACTTAACGGTTAGACAACCACGTCGCAGCCAGCACGTCATGTTGCGTCGGCTGTGACGCCATCGGATTACTTAGCAATTACGAGCTATCAGTGATCCATTGCTGCGATTTGCACACACACCTGCGACCCACAGATAATCGCTGTATCTGAACTCAGATTGCTGCCATCCGTCATTGTCGTTACCAACCGAAGCCAATCGACTTGTACTGAATAACCTACTCACAGCAATCACCGCGCAGAATCCTCTGAGAGCGAACATTTAGTGAAAGGGAGAGTGAGTATAGCAGTTAACAAATTAGCCAGCTGTGCAGAACATAGGTCTGTCACTAATGGGTTCTGTTTTTCTTATTCATAAAAAATACGATTTATCATAAAATTTTCTCGAGCTTCCATCCGTGTCCAGTGGTTTAAAATCCACGAGCTTTCGGCCAAGTTCTCCTCGGCCATTGTCAAGTGGTGACTATCGAATAATTACTGCTGCCGTCCTTATAACGCCGCGCTGTCTTCAATGACGTCACTGGTGCTCGCTCCAACGCCATGTATGGTAATGTTTTCATTGCGAGCTTGCCGCGCCCGCTTCGACTTTCCGATGACCGGGTGTAAGTAGGCTGTTTAGATTTTTATATGGGTAGATTTTTGATAGTCAGATTGCGTTGCGCTAAAATTATTGTGTGTCAGGTTAAGCACAGTCGTGTATAAATTGTTCTAAGGGGACGTTTCATATGTAAAATTGTTCTAAGGGGATGTTTCACGGGTTCCAAGCTGTGCTTAGCTGCAGGTCGCCGTCGTTATTGAGGGTGTTAGAAATTTTTATGTGGCTCTGAGCACTATGGGACTTAACTCCTGAGGTCATCAGTCCCCTAGAACTTAGAACTACTTAAACCTAACGAACCTAAGGACGTCACACACATCCATGCGCGAGGCAGGATTCGAACCTGCGACCATAGAAGTCGCGTGGTTCCAGACTGTAGCGCCTAGAACCGCTCGGCCACCCCGGCCGGCCAGAAATTTTTAATTCGATACTGTTCCAAAAACTAGCAGGCCGCGTAAAAACAGATCTCTCGGCAAATGCAATACGGTGTCCTTTTTCTAAAGCATGTTCCGCCATCGCTGAATTCTCAGGATGTCGTAGGCGAAATCATCTCTCGTGTTCCACAAGGCGCTGTTCAATAGTACGTACAATCTGTCCGATAATGAACTGTCCACACCCACACGGTATTTTATATGCTCCTGGCGTTCTGAGCCCAACATCGTCTTTCACAGGCCTCATTAGCTGTCGAATTTTAGCCGGTGCCCTAGAAAACGTATCGATTTTATGCTTCTTTAGAAGCCGGCTAATCTTTCCAGTTATTGAGCCACAGAACGGCAAGAACGCAAGCTTCTTCGTGCGTCCTCGGAGGTTTTCTGCATATCGGCAAGATGGCTTGCGAAAGCGGACGCTGCAGTCTGGAACCGCAAGACCGCTACGGTCGCAGGTTCCAATCCTGCCTCGGGCATGGATGTTTGTGATGTCCTTAGGTTAGTTAGGTTTAACTAGTTATAAGTTCTAGGGGACTAATGACCTCAGCAGTTGAGTCCCATAGTGCTCAGAGCCATTTGAACCATTTTTGAAAGCGGACGGTTGTTGTAGCCGTTTTCTCTCAAGACTTTCCGTAAGTGGCTCAGTTCCTTCCGAAGACTTTCAGTGTCTGAAAAGGCGTCCGATTGATGCGCCAATGTCCTCAGAACGGAACTTTTCTGCGAAGGGTATGATAGCTGGTAACATGCAGATATCAGTCTGTGTGGGTGGGTTTCCGATAGACACTGTGGCTGAGATACCCATTTTTTTCCGGCGGACGAGGACGTCTGGAAAAGGCAAGGCAACATCTGTCTTTACTTCCATCGTGAATCTGATATTATGGATGCTGTTGATGTGGTTGAAAAATTCTCCCAGCTTTTCACGTCGGTGAGGGTAGACAACGAATGTGTCTTCCACGTAAAGATAAAAGCAACTAGGCTTTGCTGGAGCCTTGTCCAGGGCGATGTTCTCGAAGAACTCCGTGTAGGGGTTGGCAACAGATGGAGCTAATGGGCTTCCCATCGCGACGCCGTCCGCCTGGTTAATATAGTCTTCATCATACATAAAATACGATGATGTCAGAGTGTGCTTAAATAAATCCACAACACTGTCATGAGAAAACTGGGAGAGCAAATATAAAGAGACTTTGATGCGAACCCGCGTGAGCAATGACACAACATCAAAGCTAACCATCATATTTCCTTCTCAGAGACGCAAGCATTTAACTCGACTGATGTAGGCGCTCATAGTGACCAACGTGTGGAGTAAGGAGGCTGGCCAGATGTTTAGCTAGTCTGTACGTTGGTGATCCAATGGTGCTTACGATGGAGCGTAGAGAAGTGTGCTCCTTTTGAATCTTGGGAAAGCCATACAAAGTAGATGGACGAGGGGCCTGAAGGGTGAGCTTTTTAACGACATTCCCTTCCAGTGAAGACCGCTTTAGAAGCTCCGACCCCTTCCTCATTATTCTGGATGTTGGGTCCCTTGAAAGTTTGTGATTTGTCTCTTCCTCCAACATCAACCAGATCTTTGCGTCATAGTCAGATCGTTCCACAGTGACGGCTGCACTGCCTCGTCCGCTGGTAAAACTGCGATGGGAGGATCGTTGCGGAGTTCGTGAAGACCATTACGCTCACCTCGTGTCAAGTTCGAGGTTGGTGGCTTGGATTTTGAAAAATGCCGCTCTTGACGGATTTCTTCCGCAGCCTTGCCGGGAGAGTTACGAACCGTTTGCTCCACACCACTTATGAAGTCAGCGAAAGGGATGCTTCTTGGAGATGTTGCGAAGTTAAGTCCCTTCTTGAGGGCCGACATGGCTCCCGCACTGATATTTCTCGTCGTCTTATTTATAACAGCGCGTTCTGTTCTTTTACCTCCTGCCCCAGATCGTTCCTGTGAAAGCCGACTGAATTTCCCTTTCTGCCTTTCTGTTGTTTTCCTCTGCGATGACATCTGTTGTGCTACTGTGGCTGCATCAATCCAGTCCCAGTCCCAAAGCTGAGAGCATCCCCGCCAGCTGCAGGTGGACGGCCATTAGTTCGCGGCCGTTTGTATCTGGTATGGTGTACCATCTCTCGCAGCAGGGCGAAGCTGGCACGACAAAATATTCTCCTGGCCGCGGCAGTGTTGGTATGGTGGCTCACGTCGGCAACACGAGGAATCATCTTCTCTTCGCGGCAGCGTAATAGAAAGGTTAGAGAGCTTAATAAATTAACCTTCTTAACAAGCAGCTTCCCCAAGCGCTAGGTTCCTGGTTGAGGATCCATGGTGTGAACAGCCCGGTCGAGGTGGTGCCACAGATTCTCGACTGAGTTTAAATCCGCGGAGTTTGGTGACCAGAGGAGTACGGTAAACTCATCCTGGAGTTCTTCGAACCAAGCACGCACACTGCTGATCCTGACGAGGAACAAACAAACTGCATGTGGACATG
Source organism: Schistocerca cancellata (assembly GCF_023864275.1). Classification (NCBI taxonomy): domain Eukaryota; kingdom Metazoa; phylum Arthropoda; class Insecta; order Orthoptera; family Acrididae; genus Schistocerca; species Schistocerca cancellata. The sequence goes on along the minus strand of NC_064631.1, from coordinate 593,837,985 downwards.
GCTCCCAAAGACAGATGCATACCTGTGTTGATTCATTGTGCTTTCTAGAATGATGACATCACCCAGGGGATGGCACTAAGACTGACCATAACTGTTGCAGAGTTCTTTCGGATTTTCATGCTGTACACGCCAAGGGCCACGTGTACGATGGAGCATAAAACGTGATTCATCTGAAACGGCCACTTGTGCTATTGTAATCCGTGCCCGCAACGGCCGCGGGGTTGCCGTGAAGGAAAGCGCGGCGGGACACACGGAGCGGCACGCGAACAACAACACAAACGCGAGAGGACGGACACAAACAACGAAGGACAACCGAGCTATGAGTCTATGTGATTGCCGTAAGCTTAGTGACAACAGTGCATCCTAATTTAAGTTATACAATATAGCACTGAAGATGGTCACTCAGTGACAGAAAATCGATTTTGCGATAGTAAAAAATATACGACCAATACTGTCTCTTTTTTCAAGTATACCTGTTATCTGGTCGTAGTGCACAAGACAACATGGAGTCGCCAATCAATGAAATGATAATGACAACACAACACCGAGTCCCTGAGCGGAGAAAATCTCCGACCCAGCCGGGAATCGAACCCGGGCCCCTTGGCGATGTATGCATATCACCCTGATTATCATTATCAAGTCTTGATCTCCCTCTTCAACTTTTAACCTCCCCTCTCCCTCTCTAAATTACAAAACTGACGACTTCTTGATGATGCAATAAATTTCTTTTCTCCTCAGTTCGATTCAGTACTTCTTCATTGTTGCTCGATTTGCCGATCTAGTCTTCGGAATTTTTCTGTAGCACCACATTTCGAAGGGTTTCATTTTCTTCTTCTCTGAACTGATTATCATCTACGTTTTACTTCCGCTCTACATTGCACACAAATGCCTTCAGGAAAGACTTACTAACATTCACCTTATATTCATTGTCCTTAAATTTATCATTTCTGTCAAATCTTTTTTTATTGTTGCCAGTCGGTACTTTATATTATTCTCAAAGCTGCCGTCGTAACTGATCCCCAAATACCAGAAAGCATCTTCTAAATGAAGTGTCTGATTTCCTAAACTAATTCCCTCAGCATCGCGTGATTTAATTCGAGTGCGTTACATTACCCACGTTCTACTTCTGCTGCAGATCATCAATTATTCTCTTTTCACGATGCTGTTCATTCCGTTCAACTGATCTAGCAAGTACTTTGCCGACTCTGACAGAATTAAAATGTCATCAGCAAACACCATAGTTTTTATTTTTTGTACATGAACTTTAATACCTTTGCCGTACTTTTCCTCGGTATCCTTCACAGTTTGGTCAATGTGCAGTCTGAATAACCTTAGACTTTTGCATGTACATCCTTTTGACTGGAGGTCTTAGGGACCACGGCCGTTCACAATTGTAACAAAGTGAAACGCCTAGGGCTGTGCATATATCGTGATGAACCCTTCAGCATCAACTAAGGGCTGAAGGATGGCGCATTGAAGCGTCGAAACTGGTAGCTACACAATAAATAAGATCACAAGGACGGTTGTAGGAGCTCCATTTTCTTAGTGTAGCATTAGGGATAGACTACAGCCGCCTCTCTTCATTTTCAACTCCAGCTTATTCGTTATGTCTACGACTTTTATAAGAGCTGTAATTATTGTAGATTAGCGTTTGATACTTATGTTTCTTCCCGAGAATTCTAAAGACTGTATTCCAGTCAAAAGTTTCCTTTAAATGCACAGAAGATGTAAACGTAGGTTTGTTTTTCTTCAGTTCAATATACGTTTTAGCGTCAGTGTTGCCCCACATGTACTTACATTTTTCCGGGTCACAAAATGGCCTTACTAGAAGTCATCTTCTGTCAGTATTTCCATTTTTCTGTAAAAAAATTTGTATTAATATTTTACAACCGCGTCTTATTAAACTAATTGCTCAGTAATATACGCACGAGTGGCGAGATAGTTCATATCTACAAGGAAATGGTATATGTGGAGATATACACGGTATTCGGAAATTCCCGTTAAAAAAATTCTGGGACTGTAAAGAGGAATGAGGGTATAATATTGAGTAGGAACCCGTGTCCGGAAACGTCATGCAATGATGCTGTACAGCGTCAAAGTTATAGACACCGGCGAAGTATCAATTTGAGGTAAGTGACCCTGTACCGGAAGCGAACGAGTTGAAAGTTATAAGCGAAAACCGTTCTGACACCGCTGATAGCGGAATACATCTACCGGTACTGTTGTTACTAAGATTTTTAGGGTATGAAACTTTCAGAGGTGGTAGTATGGACCAAAACAAGAACAAATTTCCAGTAAATATGGGCTCTAAAATGCTTAACTTAAGAGCCAGGAGCACTTGTTTATCTTCTCTAGTGTGAAACGCGTCTCCTCTATTGAACAAATGAACATATTTTAAAGCCAATGTTTATTGGACGTTTTTCTTGTTTTAGTCCATAGTACCACCTCAGAGAGTTGCACTCCCTAACAATCTTAGCAACATCAGTACCGGTGCGTATATTCCACTGTCAGAGGTATCAAAGTGGTTTTCGCTTGTAACTTTCGACTCGTTCGTTTCGAATCAGGGACCCTTACCTCAAATCGATACATTTATCCTTCCCCACATCCTTGAAAGTTTGCAAAATCATCACGGAATTATCTTGGATGTACAAACATTTACAGACGGCGGCGTCTGTAACATTCACGCTCTTTAGCGTCGTTGGATGACGTTTCCGGACATGGGTTCCTATTCAAAATATAATGTACTCGTTTCCCTCTGCAAGTCCTGGCACTTTGTAACTGGAATTTCCGAACACTGGGTATGCATAAACAAAAATGGAAAAGTAATATCGTCGGAGAATCAATTAGCTTCTCGGAGGCGAGAGAAAGCTGTATCCACTCAGGAACGCTAATTGCAATTAACGCCTTTGGTTTCTGTCATTTCGTGCTGGAATCAATTTCGAGCTGAGGTAAAGCCATTTTCACCGTATCTTGTCGCTCACATAAGATTAGATTGAAGTATTGTGTTTGCTCCGTCGAGTACTGCTACTGGTGCGAGTGCATTCCTTGATGCAGGTATTCCGACTGCACTTAAGTCTTACAGGCGACCCTCTGTTGTCTGCCTTTTTTGTTTCATCTCCACAGGCAGATAATCTTGGGCTGCATACATTTCAAGTATCTCGGCCGAGGTCTTTGCGCCTATAGAGCGCTGCCAGTAACCCAGGAACAAATCCGGTGTCACTCGGTTTTACCTAATGGAGGCTGCGCTTTCCATTAGCCGGCGGGCCTGCGTCTGATGCGGCGATACCCGCGCCGGATAATGCGGTATTAAGTGGGCGCTTCGTTCTGCGCCGCCTGCAAAAGGACCGCCAAGGCGGCGCGGCGCGGCGCGCTGACTTCTGCAGGTGTGCTGCGGATGCCGCGTCAGCAGCTGGCCTGGCCTCAGTAAACAGCCGCCATCACAAAGCTCCTGCCGTTACCCACAAGAAGAGAAAAAGGGTGCTTGTTTGCAGAGCTTCTGACAGATGCGTGACTGGGCCGACCAGCTTACCACAAGCACAGCTCGTGAAACGCCGCTGCTACATTCCCTTTATTTGAACAAAAACGCTAGGTACAGCTGCGGTACAGTTTGAGAGTTCGGCGCACATCACAAACTTCTGGCTCGCTACGGTTATATAAAAAATGAACACTATGAAAGCTGAAAGTTAATGAGTAAAACCCAAAGTTCACCGTACTGCTACGAAACATCCAGCCAAACACCAAACGCAGTCCAAGATCGCAACGTGGAACGTCAACAGCAGGGTTGCCTACGCGTGTGAGGTAAGCGTGTAGACTGAATGCGACACGGTTATCAACTGCAGCTCAGTGCTCAGTGGCCTGATTACTTGTATGTTTATACAGATGGATTCAAACTTCCACAACAGGAGTAGACTGGATGTGCTTTTCTGTGCCCTCAGCTCCAAGTCCGGAAAGCCTTCAGAGTGCCTAAAAGTGTTTCTGTTTTTACGGCGGTGACAGTGGCACTTTTGGAAGCACTCAAGTTTGTATCTCTTGTCAAAGATATTAGTCGGTCTGAGTCCCAGACCATCCTCAAAAATATTCAACATCGGAGAGGCAATAACAACCACTCATTGTACACTGGATGTGATTTTGGAATACGTGTGCAGTATGTGGAGGGGGCAGAGAATCCATTTGCTGTGGGTCATTCCAACACTACATCCACTATAACGAGGAAGTTGACGTATTAGCGAAGCAAGCTGCCTCTACAGGAACTGTCCTGCACCTGAAATCGGCGTATTCCGACTACTTACGTGAATTTAACACTCCGCAAAGTATCAGTGACAAAATATGTGGAACGTGTCCCACGAAACGAAAGGTGCTTATTACGCGGTGTTACAACCTCGATTTCCCGCAAAACCGTAGTTTACGAGGACGCATTTGGATAAAAAAATCAACGACTTCCACCATAATTCTGCTCTTTTCAACCAAGCCATTTTCCTCTACATCTAGATAGAATCAACATCCACAATCCCCCTGCATGTGAGTGTATTTTTGAGTCGGAAGATGACGTAAACAACATCCTGTTTTCGTCTCCCAAATGTGACTGTCAAAGGTGGGACTTTTTGATGACATTGCT